>NC_082714.1:51187279-51514422 GCF_030144855.1 Hypanus sabinus | reverse complement strand
TTAAGCACGGACTCAAGTTTAAACTTAAAGGTTTCATTGTAATGGTTCTTGCTAAGCATTCATTCTACTGCTAATGCTCAATTGACAAGTGTTTTGTGACAGCTGAATTTATTCATCACCACATACCAGCTGGTAAATGTTCAATTCTGAAACAAATTTTTGCTAGGTTGTAGGATACAATCCAAGTATAGGAAGTTGTACAGCAGGACTGCTGATGAATGAATGACATGTAACCAAAAGGTCAGACATGTTTGTACAGTTCTATATTACAGTAGAACATCAATTACTTAAAAAACAAATGGGGGGGGAATCAGTCACACTATATAGGCAAGGGACAGAGCACATGAGACATTAATAATTCCAACTGGATATTACACACAGGCTCCATGTTTCTATGGCTCTCATTTCTGGCCAGATATGGCCATTAAGAGCAATACAAACTCAAGAGAACAAACAGCAGTGCTAGAAAACTAAATTCAAAACCAATTTGTTTAAATATTAAAAAAAAACAAGGTTGCTAACAGCACTTGCTAATGAGAAAGAAAAGAAACAACAAGCAGGCATGAAAATCTTACCCAGTTAGCAAAAGTCCTTTGTGGGCAGGTTCTGGGGCCAGATTTTTCCCACCATTAATTGGCCACTCCTAAGCAATATAGAATGGCAATAAAAACATATTATGCAATCAAAAACAAATTAAGTGGCACCTCAAATCCATCAACTTTGCCAGTCCCATCAAGAGCTGCCAGGTGCAAGGCAGATGTTCAGTTTATTAAAGTATGATAAGATGGATAATCAAGAGTAACAATTCAAAAGAAAACATTCAGGAAACCCATAGCAGAAGAATTAAACTTGACATTTAAATAAAATCCGTGAGTAATAATACTTCTTCCAAGGATTTCTAAATAGAGCCTGTTTCAGTCATCACTTTAAAAATTCACCAGTTTAAAGAAAAATATTCTGGACTGCAGCTGCAAGAGCTGGTCACGTGAGCAAAATCATTCTTGGACACACAACCTTTGTAAAACAGTATTGTTATTAGCAGGACAATGAAGAGTTTATACTTTTCTGAATGATCATCCAGCTCAGCTACTCACCACTGTTGAAATCTGGGGGTTCTGTTGCTTCCCTGCAGAGATGATCCTCTCCCAGAGCTTGGCTGGAATGTTGGAAATGTGATAGGAACAAGTGATAGCCGAGGAATGGAGCGGTGCTAGGTATGGAGGAGTGATGGTTGGCCAGCCCAGAGTCTGCAGATCCACTGCCACCAGCTCTTCTTCCACGAGCACGAGAAGGGCTCTGGGATTGTCATACTCTTAAAACCAAACAAAGCAAAATCTACCATCTGCGTTCTCAAGCAATATGAAAATGAGCTAACAAGACAAAGAACATGCAGATTGAGCTGCATCTAAATGATCCTTTACAGGCTGCCTAACTGACAAGTTAAATTCAAGCTTTCACCAGTAACCAGATCTGTCATTAAATGCACTACATAATTCCAGAAATTATCACGTCAAGTTCCTGCAGGAAGTGTAGCCTATGATCATTTTCAGTTCAGAATGCTGAATGCTGCCTTTAGCCCACTTTCTTTGTTCTTGCTGTTCCCATTGACTTCCCAGTGCCCTGCCAATTCTATGTGAGGACGTCACTGGTCCAGAAAAAAATCCTCACTGAAACAAATTTCTGTTTTTTTACTTAGCCACTCAGCCTTTTCACTACACATGTAGATATATTGTATAGGGACAGTCTTCTGGCAGATGGTCCACACAATGTTTCACCAACCTGATTCTATTAAAGTGAGACACAATCCATTATTAACCTGTCAACAATTATCTAGCCCCCTCCTCCCAACCTAGAGAGTAGCAAACAGCCAGGAGGAGGATATTACCTTGGTCTGGATGTATATTATGTACTGTAAAGAAGTCAATCACACGTGAGGTGAAGTCCAGAGTAACTTGGGTCTTGCCCTGCATTATAGTAATGCAATGCCTGTCTCCATAACTGGCTCTTGGCATTCCTCCACTGAAGATTATGAACGGACTTCTGGAGGGGCGAAGAGCAAAGGACATTTACTGTTAAACAGATAACTCATCCAAATAACAATAAATTGAAATCTTCTTACACAAGAGGAAGAATGTCAAATTAAGGCAGCAGTTTCTATAGCTCATGTACAGCCATCTGTGCTGAGCCAACTAGGAGAGGGGATGGAATGCAACACAAGGCCTAGGGAGGTGGAGGTGGAGGTGGAGGTGCAACATGCAAGGGCTGCCAATATTTGTATAGCAACTTGAGAAAACCGCTCATCTGTGGGCTTTTAGCAAGTAATGCTCCACCAGTCAAAACCCCTCTGCCCCTTCCCCCCCCCCCCCACCACACCGGGAACTTCATGCATTTAAAACCCTTGGGAAAGCAGAACTCAGAACTGGATAGCAGCTCAAGAATTCAAAGGAAAGAACAAATATTCAGTCAGCTGTTTAACACCAAAATAATTGGTCAGTACAAGCACAAAGTTTGCCAAAGAAAATGTCAATGTTGGCACAGTGCCAGACTAAGATTTGTGTTCATTCTGTTTCTGTTCCCCAGAGTTGAAGTAACTGAAGAGAGAAATATGACAGTGTTCAAAAGAATTAACTGCTCACTGTGGGTGTCTGTTTCAAATCAAAAGTATACTTGCCCTGTTTCGGAGGTTCTCCAAAGGATTTTGTTGATGGCTTTGCAAGGGAAAGGGCCTGCAGGAGGAATAAAATTTTATTCAAGATATTCTTAAACTTTTAGCGATCCAGAAAATAATTTAAATTGGAATAACCTGAGGTGTAGGAGCAAAGTTATTGTAGCTGAGTTCTCAAAATTCTGAGAATAAGAATCAAAAGTAAAGCACATACAGCATTTTGCCAGCTTTTTTTTGAACTCAGTATACCCCCTCCCCCTCTCACTATTTCCTTCAAGAATCAGCTGGAGCGAGAGGCCAACCTCAGGTCAGCTCAGACTTGTGTTGTGCTGAAGCTGACTGGAGCCCACCCACCTACACAAGCTAAACACAACTGTGCGATGAAGCTAGCAAAGCATTCTTTAAAAAAATAAGTTCAGGAGGCAAATTCACCAGAGGCAATAGGAAGAGGACTTACTTGATAAGTGAATGGAGGGAGGGGCTTAACTGAAATCAAGACCAAACAAAAAGGCGGCTTTAATTCAAAAACAATTTTAAAGAAAGAATGGAGAAAAGGAAACTCCTACATAGCAAGTTTGAGAAACAAGAGGAACAAACATAGTAAACAAGGGTACAAGGGAGGGTTAGTTGGAAGGGGGAGGAGAGGCACAAATTTATTGAACCAGAAAATATGAGAAGCAATTACTCAAACTGATAGAAATAACGTGCTTTCTTTGAAAAAAATATGCTGAATATTTAGTCCATTGGGAACAGTGTAGGAAATGAAGTGTGTGGTTGAAGTTTATAGAATGTGCCAATACTTCAAACTCGCCTAGGAAAACTGAAGGAAATACCATAGTCCTCCTGTGGCTTTTATCTCATAAGCTATGCTGTCCAATTTTAAAGACGTGCACTTTTTAAGTAACAAGGTCCACCCAAAAGCACCCAGCAAAAGCACACGTGTGCAGTCCCTTACTTGTGAAATGAATCTCAATTCCATGTCATTATGCTTTCTGCTCATGCAGCTGCACTGAACTACATTTTCCAACTCATAACCAAATGAGAATGCCAGACATTGAGCAAAGCCTCTCACTATTTCACTTAGGATTCTAGCAAGGTCACAGCATCAAGAACTGTTGGTTTCTCGGCAGGGATCCATTTCTACAGAGAAAGGAGTAAGGATTACGAAATTAAATAGAATTTAAAGTGAAGGACAACTGGGCTTCCTAGTTATGCAGTGCAGATATCTTTCAACATTTGTTCTCCATTTCAGATAGTGACTTTCTCAAAACATTTTATATCAATAGATTACAGCTTCATTTAACTACAAATTCTGCACACAATAAACAAAGTAGAGATTGTTAAGTGGATGGGAATCTGCCTTTCACGCCACAGAAAAAGTCACGTTGTTTTCATGAAGCAATTCTCATTGCCGTTTTCTTGCTATCCCAGTAGCTCCTAACATTAAAGCACAAAGCCACCTATAACCAAGAAAAGTAAGCCCTCCCTCCACTTTCTTGCTCTGATTTCATTGTCTTCTCCCACCCCCCACCCCTCCCAGTTCTGAAAGGTCTCAGCCTGAACCATCGACTGTTTACTCTTATCCATGTTGCCTGGCCTGCTGAATTCCTCCAGCATTTTGTGTGAATAACTAAATCAGCTTTTCATTCCTGGAGACTATAGCAAAAGTTATGAAAACAATAGTCATAGCTTCATTACCCCCCACTTGCAGCCCTAATGAAAATCAGTTTGTACAATATTATTCTTGGAGTGACACAGGACTTCAAAGCAAGTGTACAGGACTCTATGTTTTCTAATCTTAGGCAGATGAAATACATACAATTTAAGCAAGTAAAGTTTCTCCCATCCTAAAACAAGTTTCTATAACGTGCAAAATGGAATTGTAAATCTCCAAAATGGCACTCACCAAATGGAATTGAAGAGGTGATGGGCTGGTTTTTGTACTTTGCATTGTTCACTGGCCATACCATGTAGCTTCCATCACTATGGGAACTCACAAACGTCCTGTTGCTTCGCTCCCAGCAGAGGCTCTCAAGCTGCTGCAGGACAAAATTCCTAAAGTCACCGTACTGAAGCACACATTGTACCAGATCATCTTATTATGCAACTTTAACAAACCAATATTGGGGAATGTATTATGCAATTTCTCTGTTCAAGCCAATGCATTTGCCATGCTCTGTCAAAGTGGCTTACTTCATCTATGATACAGAGCACAACTGAGTTCATTAGTGGGCAACTGGACCACAAGGAGGGTCTCTTGTACTTTGTTTAGAAGTCTAGATATTACTGGGCCTACTGAGACAAAGGTGCTGCTTGGAAGTACACTGAAATGATTTTGCACTACAGAACTAGTAATCGGACTTCCAGATCAATGGATCCAGAAGCGAGTCTGAATCCCACAACAGAAGTTGCAAAATTGAAAATCTATTCTCAGTTACAGTAATCTAGAAACTACCAGAACGTTGTAAAAATCCCATCTGGTTCACAGATGCAACAGAACCCTCACTGCAACTCTAGATATGCTAATATTATTGGCTCTAAGCAGGCTCAGAGCATTTAACAGGCAAGAAATGCTGACAATGCTAGTGTTAATCATATCCCATGACAAAATTCAAAGCAGTAACTGAGATCAGATGCAGCAGTATGGTACAGTACAAATTAAAACCAGTTATAAAAATTCAGTACAACATTAATTTAGAATAAAGCAAATCTCAAAGTTGTGGAGCGAATTAGTAAAGCTTTCTTCAGAACATAGGGAAAATATAGTTCTGCTGATATCAAAGGTATCTTGTGTAAATGATGGGTTACTGAGGGTGTCTGGAAGGATAGACTGCCTCCTCTGAACCAATTCCAATGTTTGATCACATCACATAAGGACAGGCAGTGGAAGATGAGGTCAAGGAGAACCCTGCTGTGTTTCTGGGGATGGGAGGGAGAAAGTCAGTGCAGGAAATGAAACACTGAGCCACCTTGCCAACCAGTGAGAAGCAATGCAACCTCCAGCCTGGAAAGTGATATTGTTGGAACAAATGCAAGAGGTGTAGAAATACAAGAATCAGATCTTTACAGGAAGCAAGTTGGTGGGTCATTAAAAGATTGTTGAGACTGTCAATGGATAATCCCATAAATTATGTTTGAGAAATCGAGGGAAGGAAGAAACGAGGAGATGGGAGATTTGGAGAAAGTGGGATTTGGAAACAAATACAGAAATCTCTCATTTCAGGCCAAGAGTAGGAACACAGGAAAAAAAAAGAGATGGGAATCACAGTGACAAGGAATGCACTAAGAAGTTGCAGAGATCTACAAGAGTAAATCCAGACATTACAATGGCCGTGATATATAGCCAGTAACAAGACAACTGAACAACAAATGACTATATTCCCAATGGTGGTTACAGAGATGAGAGAAGGAAAACTGCAGAAGCATTTGAACATGAGAACAGCAACTTAAGATTTAGGTGCTACTGGATTTGGGGAGATAATTTAGGTCATTCAGAGGATAGGTGAATAAAATAATACACGAGTTAAACTTCAGGAGGCACAATGATATTGTAGACAGTTCTTGGTCAAATTACTGTCAGGTTATATTATAAATTTCATTATGGTGAAAACTGCTGGCAGCAAGCTCAGTTTCACAATAACATATAGACATTCTTGGTGCTACTATTCCTCCAGGTACCTGATTGCTTAGAAACAGATTCTCCACTTGCCGGGTGCTCTGGTCCCACAGGAGCACCAGGCCTCTGCTGTAGCCAATCAGAAGCTTGTCTGGATCAGCTGGATGTTCCTGGAGAGACTCTATTGCTCCCAGAGCTTTTCCACATTTGTAATCATCTGGAACACTGAAAAGCACACCAAGAAATTACAATAAACCAAGAAGTTGGCTTCCAGTAAGATGTCAGCACACTTGGAAGCAGTAGCGTCTACGAGGCCAATCAAAGGAGTTTTTATATATATATATATATATATATATATATATATATATATATACACTGAAGGACCTAGACTTGGCGTGGTCCTTGACTGCAACAGAGGTGCTAGTGCACAAAGGTGGTATGCAGTCTAACAGCAAGTGATCGCCTTAGTCGCTTTTCTTGTGGTCACAAGACCCTGTTGGACATGGATGGTGAAGAATGCTGCATGCGTAATTAATTGGTTTACTTATGGACAGCGGGGAGCTGTGTGGCCTCAGTCATAGTGAGGACTAGGCCGAGCTGTGGTGTCACCTGATTGCAGCTGTCGGGAGTGGGATGGGGAGGATCAGATCAGGTGCTCCACTGCAGCGCCAGAGTTTGGCATGGACTCAGAGACATGGACTATATCTTTGCATAACAGTACTTTACTGATATCTGCCTTGTGTGCTGCATGTACCTTGTGCTCTATATGACTGTTGGTACTGAAGTAATGCTGTTTCATTTGGCTGTATTCATAGACATTCATGTATGGTTGAATCGACAATTAAACTTTAATAATCATTTCTTAAAAGCAGCAAGCTAACTGAGCCAACACCAGACCCTCTGTACAAGCAGTCACCTTCAGTAATGGTACTCGAGTGCAGAAGCTTTCCTAAACACAACTTGCATTTCAATAAAGGCTCTTGATAGAGTAAATACTGTTTAGAGATAAGCCTACTCCAAGGACATAGTATAGAAGTAACAGACAGCAATACTCTTCTCAATAGATTACCATTTATGCTTTGTCACCATGTGTATATTAAGTTTATAAACAATAAAACCTTAAAATCAGCTAATTAAAAGTAGTTCTATACAGGCAGTCCCCGGGTTACGTACGAGTTCCGTTCCCGGAGTCCGTCTTTAAGTTGGATTTGTACGGAAGTCGGAACAAGTACATCCGGTATTATTTAGCGTCAGTCAAATGTTTGTCTTAGTATATATTTTACCTTTCTATGCATATAAAACACTTAAGAAACGTATGTATTCTAATAATTAAACCACTGTGTTGCTTAGTAATAATTGTAGCTTTCATCGGGGCAGGGCCTTTCAAAAGCTCCATTATTCTCACTTTATCTGTTACCCTGTAAAATTGTTCCGACTGTTGACCGACTGTAGCCTAACACTTTTCCAATGACCGATGGCGTTTCACCTCTTTCCAAACACTTTATTATTTCCACTTTATTTTCAATTGTGATCGCTTCCCGTCAATGGAACAGAAACACTGCAGGCAGCAGGTCCTGAGCTGTGCCAGCTCTCGGGGTCCACTGGGTCCCAAGGACCACCGCACTGAGACAGGCTAAATATGACAAATGGAGGCTGTGCTGAGTTTGGGTATTTGATCTTCCACAATATTCCGTGTGGGAATTTAAACTGGAGGTGGCTATGTTTTTTTTTAAACGAGGTCGAGTTGCGAGCTCGAAATCAACCCGGCATGGATGGTACAGGATTCACTGGATCGACATCAACACAGCACGGGAGCGGTCTGACACTGGATCGAACTCGCAAACCTCCATTCTCCGGCGCTGATCTCACTGCGCCATCAGCTGACTGGAACGGGGGGGGGGGGTTCAGGGTGAATCTTACTAAGAAAATGTTAAGCCAAATACAAAGTTAAAGATTCACAATGTTAACAGCAACAACTTAAAATGGTGGACAGCGTTGCGATCCGACTTAAAATGGTGGACGGTGCTCTTCTTCCTCGGTTCGCAAGTACGAGTTGTCCGTAAGTCGGACGTTCGTAACTCAGGGACTGACTGTAGTTGGGTTTCCTGAAGTTCACACGAAATTGCCTTCTAAATGCTATTAACAATTTTACTAGCTCCTTGAAGATTTTTTGCACACTTTCCCATGTGTTCGATTAATTTCTTCCCTGAATTCAGGAGTTAAAAATCAGTGCAAGGCGTAAAAAATCCTAGCAGGATTCATATCTTACTAAAACTTAACCAGGCAATGAACCAAACTGTCCTAGGAAATTACAAACCACACAGCCTAGAAGATACAGTGTGATAAACATTGATTCACAGATACAGTATTGCAAGTTAAGCATCAACCACATTCTTGAATGTTTACCTGGTGTTTATCGATCGGAGTGCACCAGATGTAATAAAACATACAAGGGTCACACTTTACAGGTGAACTTCTGCCAGTTCAAGAAGGTTGGACAGGAAGTTGTACTATTAAGTATAAGGTGACAGCAACCAAAAGTTACAGCAGTATAGTTAGACAGTAACTCAAAAGCAATAATTAGAAATTGGTTGAGCAAGCAGATTAAAACCAACACTAAGTCTGCACAACAAATTACAGACAGAAACGATCAGGGCTATCTGTACGAACAAGGCTGTTTGTTTACAAATGATTAAGTGGCTGGAAAAAGTGGATAACACCAGTTGAAGGCAGGCTTGAATGTTCTGTGCAATTATTTCACAAATGAAGTGATAATTAAAACTGTGCGCCTCAAATCTGGTGAAATGTGGTTGTTGACACATCTGTCACTGACAGTGGGAACAATGCTCTCTGTATTACAGACATTAAATAAGAAACATTGAAATACCAGAATGCAAAGGACAAATAATTTATCCTTTGGAATATTTGTAATAATTTGTCAATTTGATTACACTGCCAGCTTGCTTCAATAGAAGTGGTTACTTTCCCACTAAGAGACAGGGCTTCTTTTTAATCTCACTGATGAGAAACAAGCACATATTACGACTAACTGAAGTGGGCCTTACATGATGACATCTTATGAGGGAAGCATTTGAAATACGAGGATAAACATCATTGCTGGTTCTTTGAAATATTTCTGAAACACAAAGCACTTCAATAATAATGTATTCATACACATTTTTAGCTACACAAGCTAAGTCAATGGCCTTGTGTAGAAGATTTGTCCAAGGGAATTGCTTTATTGTACCTAAATAGTTGAGGGAAAAAATCTTCAGATCTGCCACTTTTAAGCAAGTGTAGTAGGCACTCAGTCATAATGCATAGAGATCCATGATGCTTATGCCAATCACTTAGCACTGGCCAATCAATTCTAATTATTTTAGACTTTAAAAATGTTTCCTCTGCCATTTGGAAAACACCAGCATGTCAATTCTTCCCCAATGCCCCTAATCCCTGGTTGCATTCTTATAAATGTCTACAGCCCCTGCCAGGGCTTGAAATCCTGCCTAAACTGATGTCTGAAGTGTGAACATTACTACAGCTAACGTCTAGTTAATTCCTCTACTTTTACACTCCATCACCATGAACAATATCAAAAATTTCCATACAGGTTTTTAAAGAAAAGTAGCTTTCACAACTTGCCTTGCCCCCAACTTCGTACATTTCAGCACATACACACCAGACCCCTCTTGCTGCAGCTTCAGACATGGCTCTGACGAAACGTTATTGCAGCCTTTCAACAGTGTTATTGACCCACTAAGTATAACCAGCAATTCAGATATTTAAATTTTCAACATCTGCAGTGTTTCACATTTGCTCTAATTGCACCATTTGGCTTTGAACCACTCTTTTCAAACTAGTTTAAACTTTATTCATCATACACCTGGTTCATTGTCTAGGCCTTCCAAGGTCTGCTTATACCGTCTGTGCTCACTACATTTAGTTTTTGTTTCAATTACAAACTTTGGAATGCTACCCTATCTACTCAAGTTCAAGTATCAGGAACTTTTCTTCCAGAAGGGCAAACCCAGACAAAGTACAAGGCAAATTATCCATAAAGGAAGTGCAAGTGAATACTAACTGCAACAACAGGGCAGGCGTCCACTTAATGGATGTGGCCAAGGAGGAAGAGCTTCCAATCAGAGACCACCAATTTAGTATCAAAGGATTTAAGGAAGGATGTAATGTGAAGACTTCACAAAATGCTGGTGAGGCCTCACTTGGAATATTTTGAGCAGCTCATTGTTTCTTCAACATGGGAGAGGGTTCAAAGGAGGTTCACAATGATTCTGTGATTGAACGGCTTGACACATGAGGAGTGTTTGATTGTTCTGGGCTTCTGCTCAGAAACCTATCAAATGTTGAAAGGCCGTTTCCTGTGGTGGCAGAGTCCAAGACCAGAGGATGAGACCTCAAAATAGAGGAGAGTCTTTTCAGACTGGAGTTAAGGAGGAATTTCTTTAGCGAGAGTGGTGAGTCTCTGGAATGTTGCTGCCACAGGTGGCTGTGGAGTCCAAGTCATTGGGTATATACAAGGCAGAGGTTGTCTAATCAAGAATCTATCTTGATTAGTCATTGTATGAAGGAATACAGGGAGAAGGCAGGATATTGGGGCAGAGAGAGAAATGGATCAGCCATGAAGTGTCAGAGCAGATTCGATAGGCCCAATGACCTAATCATGCTCCTACATGATCTTACGGATTTGTTTTTTTTTAAAAAAAGAACAGATAATGACAGTAGCTGAGCCAAGCTCGTTTTTTAAAAAAAAATCTGCAGTCAGTATAGAAACACAGCCAAAAAACCCTAATCTGCCCGAACAATCTGTAGGAAAAGTAACTGGTTTGGACTAGGATGCTGAAGTAAACTTGAAAGGGTGAAAAATGGTTTATGAGGATGTTACTAGAACTGGATGATTTGAGTTAAAAGGAGATGTTAGAGGAGCTAGGACTTTTTCCTCCTGGAGCATTCATGGTTGATCTTATAATAGGTTTATAAAATCATGGGGGAAAAAGATGAGGTGAAGTCTGTAGCTATTTCTAGGTAGGAGAGTCAAAAACTCAGGGGCATCAGTTTAAAGTGACAGAAAGCATTTAAAAAGGACCTGAAAGGGAAATTTTTGTTTCACCTCCCCTTTCACAGAGGTTGGACCATATATGGAGTGAACTCCCAAAGGAAGTGGCAGAGGCAAGGACAATGACAATACTTCAAAAACATTTGGACAGGTAAAGTTTAGGAAAGGTTTAGAGCAGGGGTTCCCAACATGGGGTCCATGGATCTCTCACTTAATGATATTAGTCCATGGCATTAAAAAAGTGGAAACCCCTGGTTCAGGGAGATATGGACAAACTGGAGGGACTAGTTTATTTAGGCAACTTGGTCAGCGTTGATGAGTTGGGCTGACAGGCCAGCTTTCCATGCTGGGTTAGCTCCAGGACTCTAGTAATGTAGAAAGTCCAGGAGTGAAGTTTCAAGAGTGGATTTGCAAAGGAAATTAGGAAAGCAAAGGTAGCACATAAAAAATATTGCCAATCAAAATCAACAAATACATCTGGCGCAGAATAGTAGGCATAGGACCCAAAGACAAAAGTGACCTGACAGCAGAGAGAAAGGCATTAGGATGGGTATAATACATTGTTCTGCCCGGATTCGTACAGAGTGACCATTTCATCAACAGCTGCCCCACTGCAGCAGGGCCAACAGGCACAGCACACTGATCAAGGCAGAACAGGAAAAGTCCAGCAGAAAAGACATTAATCCGCAGGGTGGCACAATAGCGTGACCCGGGATCAATTCTGCTGTTGTATGTCAGGTGCTTGTATGCTCTCCATAAGACCATGTGGGTTTCCTCCTGGTTCTCCAATTTCCTCCTACATTTCAGAAGATGTACAGGTTAAAAGGTTTACTGGTCACATGGGTATAAATAGGTGGCTCGGGCTTGCTGGGTCAGAAGGACCTGTAACCATGCTACATTTCTAAATAAAATCCAGCTTCGATGTCTACACAGGTTTAAAATTTAAGTCTGACCTGACCCAAGGTACTTTTATTTCACTACCCAACATGAAGGACATTGCAGAAAAGCTGCACATGCATTGCTGGCGATCCAAAGATAACTGGCAAAGCAAGATGACAATGAGTTAAACACGACCACACTTTATAAATACAGACATTTGCCACAGCCAAATGTACAGCAATTCTCCTTGTGAGAATTTTAAAAGTGTAATTACAAAATTTTATACTTTAAAACATTACAAAAGCCAAACCCACACTACAGTTGTGCACAAGGATATGCAAAATATATCAGGGTCACATTTACAAATCAGCACAGGTTTAAACTATTTATTAACTTCTCTTGCCCATGGCCATACAAGCAGCTAGTTCCTAGCTCAATCAAAACCTTGACTATAGGCAATGTTAAACTAAATTAACTCTCCATCTTTGTCCCTCCCAGATGGACAGCACTGAAAATGGGATACAAGTTTCCCAGGGACCAAATATTGTCCAGTACTAGTTGAGGGAGAGAGGTATCAGCTACAATTTTAATATTCCCAGAGGAAAACTTACCCTTGCAAGACTTCATCCTGAAGGAGAGTCCTGTTGTCCTGCAGCTGCATCGAGGGCAAATCCAGGAAGTACACACCTCCACCTTCTGTCCCCAAACATGCCACTTTGCAGCAAGACCTCAACATGATCACAGTAATTCTGGTAATGCTGGGAGGAGCACTGTATCAGAAGAAAATGATATTTTATGTTAAACATCAGTAGAAAGACCACTAATTTTTCAGCATAATAGAACAAATTTGGCAGAGTTCTCATGAAAAATGTGAACACTAAAATGGGGATTAACAGCAATCAGTGCAAATGGGAAATCCTCCTCTCTTAACCACCCAAAGGTACTGTAGATCTTACCTGGGCAGTAAGAACTGTAAAGATGCTGATGCAAACTGACAACTACACAAAATGCTGTAGATTTACATTAACTCCAACTCCCTCACTTCTCTGCACTAGTGGCAAGCTAGTGTGCAAGGTGTACAAACACTCTTATCCACCATTATACTCTTTGCAGCAGAGATCACTATTACATTCCAATAGATAGACCCTTCTACATGCAAAACACTCACCGATTTGAACATCCTTGCCTTACACCTAGCTCAATTGGTTAATTACTCAAACTAAAAGGTTAATATTACACTTTGGTTAGCAGACCATTCAAGTTACCAGAACTGAGGGGCAACAGAACAAGTCTAGTAACTAAAGGCCCGGCCACTTCTACAGACTTCCATCTATTGTATATTACTTTTCCAGTACCACATCCAAAGTTTAGTAGAATTCTCCGGATTCAAGAGTGGACAGAAAAAAGTTGGGGGGGGGGGGGGGAGGGGTGGTAGAGACCATCTAACCAGCATAGATAATCACAAAAATTTTTCTAGGATAGGAATGTTCAATACATTTTGGAAATTGGGAAGTTGAAACTAAAAGTTGCATTGCAGCAACCAGGAAGTGAAGAAGATAGAACTCACAAGGCAAGACGTTCTAATAAAAGGAATTAAATTCTACAGTTCACAACTGAAGCCAAAATTATACACTGGCAAGGAAAATTCCTACTTAAAGGATCTGTTAGCACAGACTTACAAAAATTGACCACTCAAATTACAGCAGAAACTCAAAGAAAAATCACCATCATCACCAACACAGCTCTGTTTACCAGCAATTACCATAAAGGTACAGGCACCATTACTTCTTCAGTATCAAGTTCTCTCATTAGCAAGGTCCAGTATGCGAGGTTAGTTAAGCAGGTTCAGTTGCATGGCATTCAAGTTGAAGCAGTAAATTACATTGGACATTGCCTTCGCAGGAGAAACCAGAGTGGTAGTGGATGGCTGCTTCTTTGGAGATCTGTGTAATACAGGGATCAGTGTTGGGTCCATTGTTGTTTGTACTTTATAATCAACAATTTGGAGAATAATGCTGTTAACTGGATCAGCAAATTTGCAGACGACACCAAGATCAAGGGTGTAGTGGACATCTAGGAAGGCTATCAAAGCTTGCACTGAGATCTGGAGCAACTGGAAAAATGGACTGGAAAAAAAAATGGCAGATGGAGTTTAATACAGACTAATATGAGGTGTTGCAATGTGGGAGGACCAACCAGTGTAGGACTTGCACAGTGAATAGTAAGGCACCGAGGGCTGTGGCAGAAGAGAGGGATCTGGAAATACAGAATCACAATCCCTGAATGTGGCGTCACATGTAGATAGGGTTGTAAAAAATGCCACAGAAGCATAGGAGGTGTTAAAGAGTTTGGAGATCAATTCTGCTGCCGTTCTGTGAGTATCTGTACATTCTCCCCATTGAATACGTGGATTTCTCCAGGTGTCCAGTTTCCCCTTGGGCAGGGCAAAAAGCATTACCAAGGATGCATCTCACCCTAACCATGAACTTTTTAAACTCTCCTCCCATCCGGTAGGCGCTACAGGAGCCTCCGCTCCCGCACCAGCAGGCTCAGGAAGAGCTTCTTCCCTGAGGCTGAGACCCTGCTGAACCTCACATCACAGCACTAAGCAGTATTGCACCCATATTGTACTGTCTCAGAACTTTTATATTTGTGTGCTGTGGCACTTTTTTTTATTCCCAGTTATTTTGTAAATAACACTGTTCTTTGCATCTCTGGTTAGATGCTAACTGCATTTCATTTGGCTTTGTATCTGTACTCAGCCCAATGACAATAAAGCTGAATCTAATCCAACATGTTGGGAAGGCCCAATTTGGAGCATTATGTCCAGTTCTGGTCACCTACCTACAAGAAAGATACATACAAGATTGAAAGAGTACAGAGAAAACTTACAAGGATGTTGCCAGGACTTGAGGGCCTAAGCTACAGGGAAAGGATGACAAGGTTCAGACTTTATTCCTGAGAACGTAGGAGAATGAGGGGAGATTTTATAGAGATATATTGAGGGTATAGATAGGAATCAGAAGTAGTTTAATATCACTGGCATATGTAGAGAAATTTGTTTTGCAGTAGTACATTGCAATCCATAATAAAATGATAAATCATAATAATAAATATTATTATTAAATAAGTTGAGCAAAAAGAGAATAGTTCATTGTTCATTCAGAAATCTGATGGCAGAGGGGAAGTAACTGTTTCTGAAACGTTGAATGAATCTTCACGCTCCTGTGCCTCCACTTTGATTTTAGCAATGAGAGGAGGTTATGTCCCAGGTGATGGGGGACCTTAATGTTGGACACTGCCTTTGAGGCATTGCCTTTAGAAGATGTCCTCCGTGCTGGGGAAACTGATGGAACTGGTTGAGATTACAACTTTCTGCAGTGGGGGTACCAATCCAGGACAAATACAAGCAGGATTTTGAGGTTGGGCAAGACCAGAACTAAAGGTCAAGGGTACAGGGTGAAAGGTTAAATATTTAAGGGGAATATGAGGGGGAGCTTCTTCACTCATAGATGGCGAGTGTGGGATGCAGTCAATTTCAACATTTAAGAGCAGTTGGATAAATACATGGATGGGAGGGGTAAAGAGCACTGTGGTCCAGGTATAGGTCAATAGGACTCAGGAGATTAAAAATTTGGCACTGACTAGATGGGCCCCAAGGGCCTATTTCTGTGCTGTAGTGTTCTATGACTATGATAAGCTTATTAAACTAATACATTATAGAATTAGAGAACACGCCCACTTCTCACTGAATAATGCAAAGTGAAATGGAAGATAATTGGGCCAAGGATACGGCCCTGAGGAACTCTTGCAAAGTCCATGGGCTAAGAGAATTTATCATAGCTGACCTATGTTCAACTCAACTTCTCATTCTAGCTCCCTGTAACCTTCAATAGCAATACCACCTTTGTCGAGGTACAACTCCAGTTAAGGGAGGGAGGATTTGCCAGTGTCTTCAGTTTGATTCCTGAATGTTATACATAATCAAATGATGTCTTCATGCCTTAGTAATCAGATCTTTGATTCGCGTTTGGATCAAAGCTTGAACGAGAATTTAAAATAAATAATTCTAGCCACATCCAAATCACCAGTGACAGACAATAGTGCCAATTGATAGTGGAGTTAGTGACATATTCTATCACTTTTGTTGATAACAGAGCAGAGTGATGGGTTGGTAATTAGCCAGTTGGATTTATTACTTTATGGACAGTTCATACCTGTCCACAAAGTATAATGACACAACTGTATAATGACAATATTGTATCTTTACTAGATGAGAAGCACATTACATTCTGGAATGCAAACCTCTAGCAGAACAGACAGGATGTGGTCTGACTGCACTGCCTTCATTGTACCCAGATCTCTGTTGTTTACTGACAACACATGGAATGAATTGAACTGGCTGAAGATTACAGTTTCGCACAAGAGGAATTGTGATGAAAATATTGCGTCACTAGATGATTTATGCAAGATTTCAGCAGCCAATTTCCAACTGAAAGCAGATCCCTGCAGACAAGTTCAGACTAAAAAACATTTTGGTATTTTGGAATAGTTACAATTTTTTGATGCCTTGTGCATTGAGTTGAATGGTGATTAGCAGCTGGATGGGAACTGGCAAGGGAAATTAGATTCATGCAATAACCAATGTTCAGAAACAGTGAAACTAGCTTTCCGACTGTTGAGTCAAACTGAGTAAACACAGAGCTTGAGTGGAGGCAAGGCACTTATTAGATTGGAGGCAAAACAAGCAACAAATTTTAATTTTCCCTATATAAACCCAGTGTTGGTGGGGGGGGGGGGAAGAGAGGGAGAGAAGAATAAAACAAATAAGACTTTCAATGAATGATCTACCACTGGGCTAGGATCCAAGTGTGAGCAGATTAGAGTGCCATCATCCATAATCACCTGTGTATCATCTCTGGTGTTTACTTCTAAATTATATCAATACAGTGCCTTGTAAAAGTATTCAGTTCCCAACTCTGCTCACAAATGAATACTACAACCAGGTACTTTGATCAATTTAACTGAGAAACCTATTTGTGAATCACATTCCCTCCCTTCCCCCACAGAAGAGCCCAAATTTTAAAAAAAATAAACAGGGGAAATTATAAAGCATCAAAAACTGAAATGCCAGCAGTTATCCTGCTGCAGAATGAAGTTGCCTCCCTGCGGGATCAGACACCTTCCTTATAGTCTGCTTGGCTTCTCAACATTGAGAATTCCACTAATTCAGACTAGATTACCAACTCCATCTGCAGAAATGCTGCCTCAAAACTGCAGGGAACCTTTGCCCTGCTCATTGTTGGTCCAGATACTCATTCATGTAACATTCTCCAACTTTTCTACAGATAAAACTGACTCCTGTTTGAGCCAAAAATGTCAAGTTTTGACTCATCAATCCAGAGCACTTGCTGCCTTTGTTCAGCACTCCAGTGCTTATTTTTGTGTAGCAAGTATCTTGGCTTAGTTTCCACTTTGGAGGAATGGCTTTCCGGCTGCAACTTTTCAATGAAGACCACTTCTGACAAGACTTCTCCAGACTGTAGAGGGCTGTACTTGGGTTCCTGTAATTTTGGTGAGTTTAGAGCTAATAACAGTTGGATTTCCAATTTAGAGAAGTCAGTTTGATGCATCTCTTGTTTGCTACACTCAGTTTCTATGGATGACCACACTGCATTTCTAGTCCTCAACCTTAACTGTTTCTTTGTTCTTCTGCAGAAGAGTTTGGACAGCACATCTTGAAACTCCTGTCCACCATGAAATTTCTGCTTGGGATAGACCTTGCCAGTGCAAGGATGACCACTGTGTTTTGTTGCTATGCTCACTCTTGCCACAGTCTAAGAGTTGATGATTTGAAGGTTAAACTGTCACATCTGCCCACACCCTCACCTTTTAGTTTGGTTGTCTTTGCCCAGTTTGATTCCTCTGCACCCATTTCTGTTTCAATTAATCAGTTTAGTTCAGTCAACTCATTATGTCATTGATCATTAGTACCTGTTTTTTTTAAATTTGTTTAATTATACACTGGGCTATAAACCTACAAGGTCATCAAGCCTTATTTAAAAAGTGGTCTATTAATTAACATTAATGAAATTTTAAAAATCTAACATTTCATTTTTTGGAAAATATTTGGAATC
This sequence comes from Hypanus sabinus, assembly GCF_030144855.1. NCBI lineage: Eukaryota > Metazoa > Chordata > Chondrichthyes > Myliobatiformes > Dasyatidae > Hypanus > Hypanus sabinus. Next base: position 51,496,054 of record NC_082714.1, on the reverse strand, counting down.
TAAAATTTGTTCTTTTCTGTGACACACACTAATGCAAAGACAAGAAATGAATATCTGGTGCAAAATTGACATAAAAATCTGGTTGCCCAAGACTTTTGCATAGTACCGTACATCAAATTGGGTGAGTTGGTAAGGTAATATACAGTACTATACCTGAGGAAGGTTAGCACAGCAATTACAGAGGATGAATACTTTTCCAGCCCCACATTTTTGCTTTATCATTTTTAGTAAATTGTTGACAAGTTTTGGAATTTGATATGATGCACGATGTTTTATAGATTAGCTCAAAAAAAAAACTGTTACTCAATTTTAATAAGCTTCATACATTGGAAGCATCAGTTTTCTCTACATCCATGTCGTGGCCCAAACATGGAACTCCAAACCAGCAACATTCCTCATTTGGAATTTGACAAGCTATTTAGTCCTCCCCATCAGATTACTTTGATAACTTATTGTTTGCCATTTTCCCAGCTCCCTTCTAAATCTTTGTCCATAGTCCAGCAATTCCAATGTCAAACACCCTTTCCAACACCTACCTTAGGTCATGTGATCTCACTATTCCCATCACTCCTACCATAACCCTTAATGCCCTCTGTTCTCAGAGCAATGGGCATTAAATGCCCAAGACACAGCTACAACAGATTTAAGAGTAGAATCAAAAGAAGGATTATAGATTCAAGCAGAACCGTTCTTATTTGCCTTCATCATACAAACAACCTGCTCATCGTTCACTCCTCTCTCACTATTTGCATCAAAAGAAATTATTAGGTTTTTGTACTTTGCGCCATCGAATCCTGGCCGCCCAGGAAGTCTGAAAGTTCGGACTTCTTCCAGGAAAGAATAGTTGTTCTTTTGATTAATCTCCCACAAGTGAATGGTATTATCATCCAACAAAGACAGTAGGCGGCCCTGGGAAGAGAGAAAAAGTGAATCATGGTGAATTACAAAAAAACTGCACTTAATGGAAGCGTGAAACAAAAAAAAACAATGCTGGAAATACTCAGATCAAGCAGCATCAGTGGAGAAAGAAATAAAATGTTTCTGCTCAATGATCCTTCAGAATTGGGACAATTTAGAAAACTCAAGTTTAAAAAACAACCAGGAATGATGTATAGAATAAACAGGAATTTTGTGATACAATGGGGACCAAGACTGATGACACTGATTAGTGTCTGATCTGCTGGACTTCCCCACCATTCCACTTTACTTAGATTTAAGGCATGCTGTGTTCTACATTTCAGAAACACTAGGACTCTTCTCTCCTATTCTCTACACTTTTAGATTATTAGCTACCATTAATTGCAGGGTTTCTTAAATCAATGCCAATCAGTGTCTTCCATCTTCTCTTCATCCCCAGAACACCACAGACAATGCCTTTGTTTTCTCCATCCCATCTTCAGATTTAACTATGCTTATTTTCTAATTTTCCCAGTTCCAAACGATAACCAACTGGAAATGCTAATTGTTTTTCTGTTCGTGGACGATTTCCAACATACTGGGTATTCCCATCAATTACTTTCATTTCAAATACAAAGAGGAGGTGACTAGTGCTTTTATAGGTGTAAGCAACGGAACTTTGCCTTTTAATTTTCTAATTAATTAATTTTTAAATTTGCCTTTTAAAATTCTACGGAATTTGTTGCCACAGGGGGTGGTGGAGGCCAAGTCATTGGGTGTATTTAAGGCAGAGATTGATAGGTATGAGTAGTCAGTGCATCAAAGGTTATGGTGAGAAGGCGCGGGAATGGGACCAAAGGGGAGATTGGATCAGCTCATGATGAACTGGCGGCGCAGACTCAATGGGCCGAATGGCCGACTTCTACTCCTTTGTCTTATGGTCTTAAACCAATTCTCTCCAATGTGGTTGCCTCACCTTGGGCATCAATTGTCCTGAGCCCAGTTTTCAGGGAAATGCAGCTCCAGGGGAAGTAAAGTGAATATTGCTTGCTAACTTGCATACGTGCACAGTACTGAATAAATTAGTGAGAGACAGTTAACTGTGGAAGAGACCCTGCACACAATCCCCTCTCTAGCCTATAGAGAGCAGAGGTGCTGCATTATTTTTTTTTTTAAATCACAATTTCCTTCTGTTAGTATGACACTTCTCAAATAAGATTTTCAGTCTTGTTTGAGTGGACAATGAAACAGAGTTTGAGTCTAGCAAATCTGCAGGAGTTTCTCCAGGAAATGATCAACTGAGTTCCAGAGTGAAATCAATTTTTAATTCCTTGCGTCTATCAGTCTAGCTGCAGTTGTGTGTACTGATTGTATTGTCCCATTATTACATTAAATGTTTTGTTTATTGAACATAGTATGTCACTGTTTAAATTGAGCCAATGGCTCCATGATAGTCTGCTTTACTCTCACTAATCTATTTCAAATTCAGATGTTATAGATTAGAAATGGCATTTGGTATAACATTATTTCATCTGCCTGAAAATAGAGTATGCTACTTCATGATGTCACTAGATATTGAGGGTTATCTTTATTGCTTTTGCAAAAAACTTTTTATTCCATGCATGGACTGTAGTTAAGCAATATTCACCCTATCTTGAACACAAATATCCCAGCTTTTATTTCTCTGCTTTCTTGATAATACTGTCTGTTTAATACCATATGATGTCTCTTCAAATGGCAAACACCTGCAGTCACTCCTCTCAATACAGCCTTTGACATTGAGAAGGAACGCAAATGACTCCAACAGCTGAATAACATTCTTACATCTTAGAATTAAAAATGGGCACAGTAAATGAATGCTATAATAAGAACTTGACAATGTGATCTTCACCTATTCTGACAATAATGAATTACAAACCAAAACAATAAACAAGAGATTCTGCAGAAGCTGGAAATTCAGAACACAAGATGCTGGAGGAACTCAGATTAGACAACTATGGAAATGAATCAGTCAAGGCTTCATGCAGAGACACTTCTTCTGGACTAGAAGGGGGGGGAGGGGTAGTTGATGTTCATACCATCAGGATGGAGGCTAACTAGATATAATATGAAGTGTTGCTCCTATACCCTGAGAGTGGCCTCATGGCAGAAGAGGCCATAGGCCAACATGTCAGAATGGGAATGGGGATAGGAATTAAATTTGTTGGCTACCAGGAAATTTCTATTTTGGCTGACCGAGCAGAGGTGCTCGACAAAGCCATCCCTCAATTTACATCAGATGTACAGGGGGCTTCACCAATAGAGCACCCTAACTGATTTGCAGGTCGAGTGTTGCCTCACATGGAAGGATTGTTTAAGGCAATGAATGGAGGTGAGGGATGGGGTGAATGGGCAGGTATGGCATTTCTCACACTTGTAAGCAGCACTGGGGCTGCACAGGGGACTGTCCTGTCTCTCTTTCTCTTCACCATCTACACCTCAGACTTCAACTACTGCACAGAGTCTTGCCATCTTCAGAAGTTTTCTGATGACTCTGCCATAGTTGGTTGCATCAGCAAGGGAGAGGAGGCGGAGTACAGGGCTACAGTGGGAAACCTTGTCACATGGTGTGAGCAGAATCATCCGCAGCTTAATGTGAAAAAGACTAAGGAGCTGGTGGTGGACCTGAGGAGGGCTAAGGCACCGGTGACCCCCGTTTCCATCCAAGGGGAAAGTATGGACATGGTGGAGGATTACAAATACCCGGGGGTACGAATGGACAATAAACTGGACTGGTCAAAGAACACCGAGGCCATCTACAAGAAGGGCCAGAGCCGTCTCCACTTCCTAAGGAGACTGAGGTCCTTTAACATCTCCTGGACGATACTGAGGATGTTCTACGAGTCTGTGGTGGCCAGTGCTGTCATGTTTGCTGTTGTGTGCTGGGGCAGCAGGCTGAGGGTTGCAGACACCAACAGAATCAACAAACTCATTCGTAAGGCCAGTGATGTTGTGGGGGTGGAACTGGACTCTGATGGTGGTGTCTGAAAAGAGGATGCTGTCCAAGTTGCATGCCATCTTGGACAATATCTCCCATCCACTCCATAATGTACTGGTTAGGCACAGGAGTACATTCAGCCAGAGACTCATTCCACCGAGATGCAACAGTGAGCGTCATAGGAAATCATTCCTGCCTGTGGCCATCAAACCTTACTACTCCTCCCTCAGAGTGTCAGACACCCTGAGCCAATAGGCTGGTCCAGGACTTACTTGGAATAATTTACTTATTATTATTTAATTATTTATGGTTTTATATTGCTATATTTCTGCACTATTCTTGGCTGGTGCGACTGTAACGAAACCCAATTTCCCCTGGGATCAATAAAGTATATCTAAGGATATGCACCAGGAGGGAGATATGAATGGACAAGGGAATAACAGGAGTTAACCCTGCAGAAAGCAGAGTGTTAATGGGAGGAGGGAGAAGAGAAGAGGTTTGTAGTAGACCTCTGCTCTATCTGCCAAAAGAAGAATTTCCCAATAGCCAACGATTGTCATTCCTATCCCCACTCCCGTAAAGACATGCTAGTCCACGGCCTCTTTTCCACAACAAGACCAATAAGGGCGGATCAGCAAAACTTTTCTTATAGGTAGCATCCAACCTGATGGCACAAAACAACTTAGGTAATTTTTTCTTCCTCTTTTCTTTTCCCCTCTCCATTACCACTACTTCTATTCTGGCCTCTTACCACTTCCTCATCTGCTACCACCTCCACCTCCGGTGCCCCTCCTTCCCTAATTCTCCTCTATCAGATTCCTTCCTCCCCATCACTTTACCTTTCCCAGCCACATGTCTTCACCCATCACCTTCTAGCTCATCTTCCTTTGCCTCACCCCACCTTTAATTTTGACATCTCCCTCTTACTTTTCAGTCCTGAAGAGTCTTGGCCTGAAACAAACAATTTATTCATTTCCATTGATGCTGTCTGAACTGAGAGTTCCTCCAACATTTTGTGTGAGTTAAACCAAAACAAGTGTTACTTTGTCAATTGCTGCTCTGTGCTGGCCCATAGAGGTACCAGGTAAATATTGGTTTCATCTTTAGCTCTTATTATTTGGGAGCAAATATTGCTAATTTTCTTTGTGATATTCACATTTTCATTAAGTTTTACTTGCCATTTTTCCCCACAATCAGATCACAGGTGACCTGTATTGGGGGAAAAGGGGGAAAGTGGTGGTGGTGGTGGCATGGGGTGGGGGCGGTCACATCCCTAGAAATTTGCCCTGGTAATTTTCGTGGCAGTGTTATCTGTGCTAGCTTGACTAAATCAGATGTTAAAAATATATACTTCCTACCACAAAATGTTATTCTAAACTAAATCTCACACATTTTTAGCGATTTGTGAATACCAGAAGGGGAAATTTCTATTGCCCAAACAGGACTGTAAGTAATGCAGGCTGTGTGGAAGGGTGGGTTGGGGTGGGTTCCTGTACAACAGGAACACATTTCATGGAACCTCTTCTCCAAACCCCTCTAAGGGACACAGAATAAGGCTTTTTTGCAAAACCATTTTCCTTGGTGTGCCTCTATTTACACAATGAATATTGGCATACCTGGCCAGGTAGAAAGTGCATCTGCGTCACTGTGCCAGTTTCTTTGTGTAGCCCTGTAAACTCCACGCCTGGAACTCCATAGCTTTAAAAATTAAAAGTTAAGGAACAAACACCCGTAAAATTACCATAATTAAATTAATTGTGCTCAGAACAGTCCTGCTCCTCTACATTCAGCTTTGAGAACTCCAGAGCAGGAATGCATCACATTTGAAGGTACTTTATCACACTGCCCATCAGACACTACAGTACTATATGGATTGACCATGCCTGGTTCCACTTACCCACCACTGAGTTTCCAATCACCCTTTTCCTTTAGCAGCCAAGTTTGATCCCTGAATTTTAAATGATGCCTCTCTGCCTCTACTTTATCACCAGAAAACACTTCAAAAGCCATTGTCCTTCGAAAGGACAATAGTGCAGCTATTTGAGCAACTACACCCACAACACCAACTGTTCAGGTTTCAAGCAGATTAAGCATCATCTGCAGGCGGGTGAAGAGAACCAGTGTTTTAGATCAAAAGTCCATTAGATCATAGCACACAAGAGCAAAATTAGGCCATTCATCCCTTGAATATTCTCTGCCATTCCATCATGCCTGATTCATTAACCCTCTCAACCACATTCTCCTGCCTTCTTCCTGTAACCTTTGATGTTCTAACTAATCAACTTCTGCTTTAAATACATTCAAAGTCTTGGCAGCCACAGCCACCCGTGGCAATAAATTCCACCGACTCACCACCTTCTGGCTAAGGAAATGCTTCATGTGTTCTAAATGGACGTTCCTCTATTCTGTGGCTGTGCCCTCTCGTCCTAGATTCATCCATTACAGGAAGCACCTTCTCCACATCCACTTTATCGAGGCCTTTCAATCACAACTTTATTTTTCTTGCAAATGTCTGCTATATTGCTACAAATTTGCTCCTCTACATCCTGATAACCACTGAGAGATCTATGAACCCGTTAATATGGTCATCTCTTTCTTATCTTATTCTTTAGTAAGTCTTGCAGTCTGTCCTATCGGAGGGCTGCTGTGACATATTCCCTGAAGAGCAATGCCACACCTCCCCTCCAATACATCCCCCTCCGTCATGTCTAAAACAGAACCCCAAAACACTGAGCTAATACGGTGCTCCCGGTGTGGCCTTTTATATATTGGTGAGACCTGACTCAGACTGGGAGACCATTTCGTTAAACACCTACACTTGGTCCGACAGAGAAAGCAGGATCTCCCAGTGGTCACACATTTTAATTCCACGTCCCATTCCCATTCTGATATATCTATCCATGGCCTCCTCTAATGTCAAGATGAAGCCACACTCAGGTTGGAGGAACAACACCTTATATACCATCTGGGTAGCCTCCAACCTGATGGCATGAACATTGACTTCTCCAACTTCTGTTAATGCCCCTCCTCTCCTTCTTACCCCATCCCTGAAATATTTAGTTTTGTTTTTTCTCTCTCTGCCCATCACCCTGCCTGTTCTCCATCTCCCTCTGGTGCTCCCCCTCCCCCATTCTTTCTCCCAAAGCCTCCCGTCCCATGATCCTTTCCCTTCTCCAGCTCTGTACCACTTCCACCAATCACCTTTCCAGCTCTTAGCTTCATCCCACCCCTTCTGGTCTTCTATCATTTCGCATTTCCCCCTCCCCCCACTACTTTCAATACTCTTAGCATCCCTCCTTTCAGTTAGTCCTGCACTGAAATAAATGCAATTCAGAACATTAGTCCCACCACACTCAACCTTTCTGTCCCCATCTTTGAATGGAGGCTTAACATCTACTTTCCCTGCAACCACTCTAGTTGCCGCACTGACACACCACTTCCTATTCCTCTGTAATGTTTATTTAAAAACCTCAAAGCAACACAAGCAAACCTTACTGCAAGGATATCAGACCCAAAAATTCTTGAGATGTGCCCAGTTTTCAAATTCCTCCATTGATTTTGGAAATATGTAAATAAGCTCCATAAGCAAGATGAGATCATGTAACAATGAACTACAAAAATGATACCATGAAAGTGCTGGAATTGATTAAGTTAGTTGCAAAAGGAGAACATGATTAAGTGGAGTTAACTCTTGTGAAAGGGGAACTCATTAGTCAAATCTACTTTTTTTGTTATTGTGACCACCTGGTCAGATAAAGGAAACTGGTTAATTGGGTGCATTTAGATTTACCTCTAACAGGAACAAAAACTATTTATAAATATGCTGTTTTTCAAATATATTTGTGTGCCCTTGTGTATAAATCAAAATGAGTGTGTGCAGCAAATAAATAGAAAGACAAATGATTTTTTGCAAACAGGCTTAAAGTAGTTAGGAATGAGAGGAATCTTAAAGCAATATTCTGAATGGCTTTGGCATCCGGCTGATGTCAAGTAAAATGTTTTCACTGGCTGAAGAGTCCAAAATAAAGAAGCACAGTATCAAAATTAAGGGCAGACATTTTAAGACCTGAAACTCAGGATTGAAAATCTTTGGAATCACTGACACTTGATATTTATAGAACATTAGAGCTGCATGAAAAAAAATGCAGATAGGGCTGCAAAATAGCCATGAAATGCCATGAAGTGATGAAATGCTTTGAGAGGTTGGTCATTAGACTGAACTCCTGCCTCAGCAAGGACCTGGACCCACTGCAATTTGCCTATCGCCACAATAGGTCAACAGCAGATGCAATCTCAATGGCTCTTCACATGGCCTTTGACCACCTGGACAATACAAACACCCATGTCAGGATGCTGTTAATCAACCATAGCTCAGCATTTAACACCATAATTTCCACAATCCTGACTGAGAAGTTACAGAACCTAGGTCTGTACCCCCTCTGCAATTGGATCTTTGACTTCCTAACCGAAAGACCATGATCTGTGAAGATTGGTAATAATACCTCCTCCTCACTGACGAGCAACACTGGCGCACCTCAAGGGTGTGCTTAGCCCACTGCTCTACTCTCTTTGTACCCACGACTGTGTGGCTAGGCATAGCTCAGATACCATCTAAATTTGCTGATGATACAGCCATTGTTGGTAGAATCTCAGATAGAGACGAGAGGGCATACAGGATATACCATCTAGTGAGTGGTGTCGCCGCAACAACCTGGCACTCAACATCAGCAAGACAAAATAGCTGATTGTGGACTTCAGGAAGGGCAAGATGAAGGAACCCATATCAATCCTCATAGGGATCAGAAGTGGAGAGCAAGTAGCTTCAAGATCATGGGTGTCAAGATCTGAGGATCTAACCTCATCCCAACATACTGATGCAGTTATAAAGGCAAGACAATGACTATACTTCATTAGGAGTTTGAAGAGATTTGGTATGTCAATACCCTCAAACTTCTACAGATGTACCACGGAGAGCATTCTGACAGACTGCATCACTGTCTAGTATGGGGGCGGGGGGGGGGGGGGGAGAGAGAAGAAAGGGCAGGGTTTACTGCGCAGGACCACAAGAAGCTGCAACCGTAAATTTACTCTGCTCCATCCGGAGTACTAGAGTACTAGAGTACAAAGTACCCAGGACATCAAGGAGTGGTGTCTCACAAAGACTGTGCCCATTATTTAGGACCCCCAGCACCCAGGGCACGTCCTTTTCTCACTGTCACCATCAGGTAGGCAGTACAGAAGCCTGAAAGCACACACTCAGCAATTCAGGAACAGCTTCTCCTCCCACCATCTGATTCCTAAGTTGACATTGAACCTGCCAACACTAACTCACTTATTAATTTTTTTTGTTTTTGCATTATTTTTGATCTATTCAATATGCATATTTTTATTCATTTTCCCCCTGCTAGATTATGTATTGCATTGAACTGCTGCTGCTATGTTAACAAATTTCACAACACATGCCGATGATAATAAACCCGATTCTGAATTTGCCGAATGACAGTAGGTTTTGTGCATTCGTTTTTTAGGTTACGAAATTTGGATGAAAGAATCCCATAAGTCAGAGTTAAATTGACCAAGCAGGCCAATCTTTTATTTCACTTGGATGAAGAGAAGAGGAATGCTCTCACCTCCTACCAAGATGCAATGGGAAATTCAGTTTTGTAAAAGCTTGGAAACTCAGAGTACAGACCCAATTCAGTTTACTGCTCATTCCTTAAATAATGACATTAATTGAAAATCATGACAACCCAAGACCACACAGGTTCTAGCTACAAGCCAGTATGCACAAAATAAGCCCAAGTCCAGCCTCGTTTTTTTAAAAAAATCCTCCTAATGTAGTCCATGGCATGCCCCAATTTACAATCAAACACAAAACCGAGGCAAGCTTAAGACCGTAATTAAAATTATGCCATTTGGCCCATCAAGACTGCTCCACCATTTCATCATGGCCAATCCAATTTTCCTCTAAATTTTCCTCTCAGCCCCAATCTCCTGCTTTCTTCCTGTATTCCTTCATGCCTGACCAAAAATCTATTAACCTCTGCCTCAAATATACACAAGACTTGCCTCCACAGCTGCCTGGGGCAAAGAATTCTACAGATTCACCACTCTCTGGCTAAAGAAATTACATAATCTCTGTTCTAAAAGGATTCCCTTCTATTTTGAGGCTATGTCCTCTGGTCTTAGACTCACCAATCATAGGAAACATCTATATCCATCATTGCAGACTTTCACCATTTGATAGGTTTCAATGAGGTCACCCTTCATTCTTCTGAATTCTAGTGAATACAGGCCAAGAGCCATCAAACACTCTTCATATGACAAGTCATTCAATCCTGGAATGATAGTTATGAATCTTCTTTGAATCCGCTCCAGTTTCAGCACATCCTTTCCAAGATTAAGGGACCCAGACCATCTCACTATACTCCAAGTGAGGCCTCAATGCTGTACAACATCTCAACATTACATCCTTGTTTTTATATTCTAGTCTTCTTGAAATGAATGTTAACATTGCATTTGCCTTCCTCACCACATATTCAACTTGTGAATTAACCTTTAGGGAATCCTGCACAAGGGCTCCCAAGTCCCTTTGTGCCTCAGTTTTTTTTTGTATTTTTCTCTCCATTTTGAAAATAGTCAACCCTTTCACTTCTTCTACCAAAGTGCATGATCATACACTTCCCAACACTACTCTATCCGCCACTTCTTTGCCCATTTTCCTACTGTCCAAGTCCTTCCAAAGCTTATTTCCTCAAAACTACCTACCTCTTCACCCATCTTCATATCAACAGTAAACTTTGCAGCAAACCATCAATTCCTTTATCCTAAACACTGACATACAATTCAAAAAGAACCTGTCCCAACATAGACCCATGGAACACCACTACTCACTGACAACAAACTAGAAAGGCTCCCTTTATTCCCACTCTTTGCCTCCTGCCACAACAGCCACTGCTGTAGCTTGTTCAGCAGCCTCATGTGTCGCACCATGTCCCTCTGAAAATCCAAATATACTGTATCAACCAATTCTCCTTCATCTATTCTGCCTGTTATTTCTTCAAAGAATACTAACAGATGTCAGATTAATAGATTCACTCCAATCTGAAAGCAGTAAACTACAGCACAAACACAATGATAACTCATTTCTTTCTGGATAAAATCCAAATACCATGTCCACAGAGTTAGGGGTTTATTTTCAGTGTCCTCCGAGGCCCTCCTCATGGAATACGTGTTTTTCTCTGGATGCTCCCATTTCCTTCCACAGTCCAAATATGTACCAGTTAGTAGGTTAATTGGTCATTGTAAATTGTCCTGTGATTAGGTTATGGTTAAATCAGGGGTTGCTGGGAAGTGCACCTTGAAGGGTTTGTTCTGTGCTGTATCTCAGTAAAATTTTCCACAATTAAGAGTGTATTTAAGTTGCAGACAACAACAAAAAAAAATTCCTAAATTTACCTTCCTTTCTTCTCTGGACATTAGCAGCCGCAACATGGCTCACAGGGCAACTCTTATTGGCAAGGTGCAGTGCACTTAGCAGCCAATTAAGCCACGTTCCTGGCTTGCTATTTGTCATGATTATGAACACTTCATGAAGTCAGGGGGAAAAAAAAGTGCAGTTCAATACACCATCTTCTCCCCAAGATTCAAATCGCAGAAACCTGCCTCCATGCAGTTTAATTCACATCATGAATATCAAATAAGTGATAGGTACAGAGGCTACAGAATACAACAACACCACTGCTACAACACTAAATTTTAGAACAAGTACCTCCTATCATTGTGCTTGAGCTGTGGTTTACTGCTGTCAGATTGCAGTGAACCTGTCTGGTTTTACATTTGGTTGCAAGTCAGGAATATGCCATGGACTGCATTAGGAGGGTTTAACAAACATACTAGATCTGACTTGGGCTTGTATTGTGGGTCCATGAGCCAGTCCTCATTAGGGGATTGGAGGTGGAGAGGTCATTAACTTTAAATTCCTTGGAGTTATCCTATCAGGAGATCTGTCCTGGGACCAGCACACAAGGATGACACAACAGCACCTCTACTTTCTTGGATATTTGTGCAGATTTGGCACATCAAAACCTTTGAAACAACCAGTCAGGATAATCTCCACTGTGCATCTATAGAAGTTTGTCAAAGGTCCTGTATGGAAATACCAGTGCCCAAGAATGGAAGAGTCCACAAGCCAAGCTCATGACAGGAAAAGCCCTCCCCTCTACTGAGCACATTTACAAAGAGCACTGCCGCAAGGAAGCAGCATCCAGTATCAAGGACCTCCACCATCCAGGCCTGGTCTCTTCTCATGAGTGCCATCGGGAACTAAGTACAGGAGCCACAAGTCCCACACTGCCTGCTTCAGGAACAGTTATCAGGCTCCTGAACCAGTGTGGATAACTTCACCCACCTCACTGAACTTATACCACAGCCTATGGATTCATTTTCAAAGACGCTACAACTCATGGTGGAATGCTCTTTTAACTCACTTTTGATATCATTTATTTGTTCAGCTTGTCTTTTGCACATTGGTTGTTCATATTTGTAGTTTTTCCACTGATTTTATTGTATTTTATTTGCTTTCCTGTGAATGTCTGCAAGAAAATAAATCACATACATATTTTGATAAATTTATTTTGAACTTTGAACACTGGCCAAGCTGTTCCAGTGAAGTTACAACTTTGACATAAATCTAGCTTTGGAAAGTTACACAAGTAGATTCATTCACAAAATTGGAGAAATGCATTCTGGCTAAGTAAAGCCCTCAGTCTACTCTCAAATCAGTAATGGAAGGTGTTGTCGACAGCATTCTCAAGCAGCTCTTATGCTCCAATAACTAATCAAAACTAACTGGTAGAGGAACTGGTAGAGGAAGTCAGCAATTTGAGCAGCATCTGGATATGCTATGGGGCGTTGATCTGAAACATCAAATGCTTTTCTCTACAGATGGCACTCTACTGCCAAGTTTCTTCAGTAGTTTACATTGCTCCAGACTACATCATCTGCAGTCCTTGGCATCTCCAAGAGACTGCAGATGCCTAGCCGATTTTCCTAGGACCACAAAGCTCCTAACCTTATCACAGATTTGGTCAAACTATGGACCAAAACCAAAGAAAGCCTGCATTTGAATGCAGCATCTGGATGAAACTTAGTAAAGGGACATCAATGGGAAAACACTCCGAGTTTGAATCACTACTTGCACGATCACCCCAGCCCAGGACATCACTACAGCAGCTCTTCAGAGCAATATCCCAAGCCTAATCTTCAGGGACCTCGCCAATGAGCCTACTTCAATCTTAAGGTCAGACAAGGAGATACTTGCTGAGCAACCAATGTTCAATTTTATAACAACTCAAAATAAAGCACTCAATGACTCAGAGAACATCAAATACGGGCTGAGAAATTCCAAGCATCATAAAAGTGCAAGGTAAGCATCAACAAGTACACTAACTTTGTAGCCCGGATGTTTGCAAACTCAAGATTCTGCAGATGCTGGAAATCTTGAGCAACACACACAAAATACTGCAGGAACCTAGCTGGAGTGGCAGCAACTAAGGAGGGGAATAAACAGCTGATGTTTCTGGCTTAGACCCTTTATCAGGAATGGAAAGGGGGCAGTAACCAAAATAAGGTTGGGGGGGGAGGGGAAATGGGGAGGGACACAAATTCAAGCTGGCAGATAATTGAAACCAAGTGAGGGAAGAGATGGGTGTGTAGGGCAGGGGAATGAAGCTAGAAGTTGGAAGGCGACAGGTGGACAAGGGGCTGAAGAAGCTGCAATCTATTAGTGTGTGGTGGATCATGGAAGAGAGGGAAAAGAACCACATGGAGATGAGTGGGGGAACTTAACACAAATTAGAGCAATCAATGTTCATGCCATCAGGTTCCAGACTACCAGACAGAATAAGGAATTGCTCCTCCAACCTGATTGTGGCCTAATCATAGCAGTACAGTAGGTCACATACAGACATGTCAGAATGGGAGTGGGAGGTCAAATTGAAATGGTTGTCACTGGGAGATGCTGCCTTTTGGGACAGTCAGACCAAAAGTACTCAATAAAATGGTCCCCTAATAATGAAGAGACTGCACTGGGAGCACCCTGACAGACAAGTGAAGTACTCTGGTCGCGGTGGTGAGAGAGGCAGATGTAGCACAGGGAAGATCAATAGGGAGGGAGTAGACAAGAGAGTCACTTAGAGTAATCCCTGCAGAAAGACAGGGGAGGAGTGGGAAGTGAGGAAGAACTGAGCTTAATGATAGGATCCTGTTGGAGATTGGCAGGAGAATGGGTGAGGGAAGATGTGCAGGAAATTTAGGAGATGCTGGCGAGAGCAGTATCAATGGTGGTGGAATGGAAACCTTGGTAATCGGTTAGGTCTGCTGTACAGAAAATGAAAAGCTTTAAGGCCTTCCCGATGGGGAATAGAAGTGTATAGGTACTGTATGCCCATAGTGAAAATAAGGGCCAGGGATCTGAAAGTGACAGGGAGCATGTGAAGTGTCATGGTTATACATAGGAAGGGTCTGAACCAAGGAAAACAAAATGGAGCCAAGGCACGTGGGCACAAGTTCAGTGGGGTAAGAACAGACAGAAGCAATAGGCTTACTGGGAGAGTTAGGTTTGTGGATCTTGGGTAAGAGGCAACCTTGATGTTTAATGGCAATACCATTGTCAAGTCTACAAAAATCTTGGGAGTTACCTATTCACTACATACTCAACTACACCAGCCACTACTGCTGAAAGGAGATCAGAGTCTGGGTATGCTGCAGAAAATTAATCTACAAGGCAAAAAACCAAGAGTATTCCACTTGCCTGGATTAATGCAGCACAACTGCAGAAGTTCACACTATCCAGCACAAAACAGCTGCTTGATAGGTATCCCATCTAAAACATTAATTCCGTCCACCATCAGCATACAGCTACTGCTGTTTGCCATCTACAAGTGTGCTCTAGGTACTCACCCCAAGCCTAACAACACCTTCCAAACATCTACTACTAAAGAGGACCAGAGCAACACCAAATATACTCTTAGATTCTCCAAATTACATGCCACCTTCACTTACAAATACAATTGCAGTTCCTTTATCGCTGGGTCAAAATTCTGAAATGTCATACCCAATAGCAGTGCAAGATCTTCAGCACAAAGACCATAGCAGTTCAATGTATCTATCAAGGATAGGCAGGCAATACCAGTGATAACCACTTTTGAGAAATATTAAAATAAAACCTTTGTTTGGGGCTCTTAGACTGACAGAAAATGTCAGGCCATCAATCTGACCTTTTATACAAAACACTGTTGCAGCTGAAAGTCTTTTACTGGAACTAATGAGTACTCTTAACTAGCCCAACTGATAATTACTAAATGCCAGCACAAAGGTGGTGGTGAACCATGCAGTGGCTCAGCATCACTCAGTAAGATTACAGATGATCCTATAATTTCACAGCTTTTTTTGCTCAATGACCAAATTCCTCTATCCCTTTCCCAACATCCAAAACCAGAGTCTTGAAAATGCTGAAAAATTCAGAACAAATTTTGGAATGTTGCTGAGGGAGGGAATTTTTTTAAAAATCCTATTCCGACGCTTTTAAAAGAAAAAGTCAGCACCCAATATGCAAATCCTGGCACCGCCACAAATTGTTGATAAGAGAACCAAAAGCTACAGATGTTTAATATTAAACCAGGCAGCATCTGTGGAGAGAGTAAAAGTTAAAAATTTTAGGTCAACTAAAATTATTTATTTTGTTACTGAGTACCTAGGCTAGGGCCCCCATCTGTTTCTGGGCTGAAGTTGCACATGCTAGCAATTACTCTCTTAAATCAGATAACAAAAACAGTGGGGACTGTTGTTCATCCCTATCTTTTAATTCACTGCTTACATGACAGTGAAGACCAGAACTGGGTGTAACGATGTCCAATTTCAAGCTGTTTGCTAACACTTGGGGTTGATGAGAACAAGCTTCAGATCTTCTCAGAAGTTAACGCTGGAACTGCATTTCAACAAAAGTCTACATCAGAAAAAGAGAAAAGGTAGGGAAGCAATTAAAAACAAACCCAATCCTTCATCTGGAATCTGTTGGCAGGATCCTTTAATTAAACATTGTTATTTGAAGCATGTTTAGATTCCCTTGTCAGTGGGCAACTACAGTGATTGGTCTCTGAACGAAAAAGTAGCAGCCAACAGCAACACAGCACTGGGGATTATAACAGGAATGCAACTTTATAGAACAACCATATGCAGTTAATTACAATGAAATAAAATTCAATATACACTCTGCAAGAGAAGAATCAAGATTACTTTTACAAAAGCATGAAAAATGTTTGTTCCAATTGTCTTCCTACCAAAGGATTCCTGTAGTGTCTACAGAATATTTACTTAAAACTATGAAGTTGGCTTGGAGAACTGCGCCTCACTCTGGGTTAATCAAAGCCTTTCAAACTAAAGCCATCAGCGGAACATTCTCTTCCAATGTTTCCCTGCAACATGACCCATTTTTCCAAAAGCAGTTTTTCTCATTAAAGAAATAGCTTATGCATCAAGTCTGATGTTAAGGGGTGGAATTTGAATGTTGGTCATAACACTACAAACTTCCCCAAAGCTGTTTATTTTAATGCAGGATAGCACCAAGTCCAAGACAGGCAAAGTTTATCCTCATTGAAACAGGTGTGAGATTAAACAATGGCACGTGCCCCACTTCAAGCTCCAAAATAAAACAAATTACTTATAACTGCTCCTGATGACAATAGCTTTGCTCTTCTCTCCAATTTACCATCTTTCAGTATCTAAAAATGTGCGCTCATTTGAAATCTGCATCTTCTAGCCTAAGCTTTCTAAAACAGCCCACTCTACACATTGATACTTGTTGATCAACAGCTACTGGTTAAGCAAAAAAAGTGTTTTTACAATTCACATCCTCTTTCAAATCCTTGTATGCTCTCACTCAACCTCCAAACAGATGCATTTGTTTAACGCCGAGAATCCCAGATTTTAATTACTCTATTATTGGCATTCTTGCTTTCAAATGCCTACTGAGCACCTCCCCCTCTCAAGTTCTAGAGTCAATTTCAAATTAGCTTCATCTGGTTTCCACTTAAGCACATCAAGCAAATGCACGTTTGTCTGAATACGTTAATACCTTATGTGCTAATAAATCGGTAGTTAATAAGGCAAATTACAAGCTGCTACCATATAAGGAGACCCAAAATATTCTTAGTAACTCAAGGTCCTATGGTTTTATGGCCAAGTTTACAGATTATACAAAGATCAGTGGAAGCAGAGTGTATAGAGCAAAGGAGTGACAGATAGAATACAGTACAGGGAAGTGTGTGGTCATGCACTTTGGAAGGAACAAAGGTGTAGACTAATTTCTAAATGGGGAACAAATTCAGTAATCAGGAGGTGTAAAGGGACTTGGGAGTCCTATCACAAACAAGAGAAAATCAGCAGATGCTGGAAATTCAAGAAACACACACAAAATGCTGGAGGAACTCAGCAGGACAGGCAGCATCAATGGAAGAAAAGTACAGTCAATGTTTCAAGTCGAAACTCTTTTGGCAGGATGGGAGGAGAAAAGCTAAGGAGTAGATTTAAAAGGTGGGGGGGTTGGGGTTGAAAGAACAGGGAGAGAATCACCAGGTGATATGTGAAACTTGGAGGGAGATGACGAAGAGATGTAAAGTTGATTGGTGAGATGAGGTGAGAGGGGGAAAAAAAAAGAGGACAGGTAATGGAAAGCGAGGAAGAGTTGGGGGACATTACTAGAAGTTTGAGAAATCGATATTCATGCCATCAGGTTGGAGGTGACCAAAAAGGAATACAAGATGTTGTTCCTCCAACTCAAGTGTGGCTTCATCATGATAGTGGAAGAGGCCAAGGGTGGATATGTCAAAATGGGAATGCTGATATGTCCATATTTCCAGTAATGCCCCCAATTCCCCCCCACCTACATTACCCATCCTTTTTTCCCTCTCTCACCAATCAACTTCCCAGCTCTTTACCTCATTCCTTCCTCTCTGGGTTTCACCTATCACCTGGTAGTTTGTTCTGCCTGCCCTCCACATCTACTCCTCAGCTTTTCTCCTCCAGTCCTGCCTAAGGATTTCAGCTCGAAATGTTGACTGTACTTTCCCTCCCATAGATGCTGCCTGGCCTGCCGAGTTCCTCCAGCATTTTGTGTGTTGTTGGGAGTCCTATTGCAGGATTCTCTGAAGGTTAACCTGCAGTTGAAGTCAGTGGTGAGGAAGAAAAAATATAATGTTAGTATTTGAGAAGACTAACATGTAAAAGGATGTAATGCTGAGGCTTTATAAGGGCATCAGTCAGACCACATTTGGAGCTTAGGTGGGCTCCATATCCAAGGGTTGATCTGCTGGCATTGGAGAGGGTCCAGAGGAAGTTTATAAGAATGATACCTGGAATAAAAGGGTCAAGATAAGATTTTGTTTGTTCAGGCTCTGTACTTGCTGGAGCTTAGAAGAACTGGGGGGTGGGTAGAGAAGAAATCTCATTGAAACCTACTGAATGTTGAAAGGCCTAGTTAGAATGGACGTGGAGAGGATGTTTTCAGAGAGACAGTCTTGGATCAGAGGGCACAATCGCAGAATTAAAGGACGTCCCTTTATAATAGAGATGAGAAAGAACTTTAGGCAGATGATGGTAAATGTGTGCAATTCCTTGTCATAGATAGCTATGGAAGACAAGTTATTAAGTATATTTAAAGCAGAGGGTTCTTGATTCATAAAGGTTTAGAGAAGGCAGGAGAATGGAACTGAGGGGGAAAAATAAAAATCAGTTAAAGTGTACTCAATGGGCTGAATGGCCTATTCTGTTATTCCCCACCCCCCTCCATTTTATAGTCTTAATCCCCAACCCATGATTTAGTCATCCTCTGGTAGCCATCATTCTAGGAAAGCCCACCCAACATTACAGCCAAGCAATCAGCATTCAACTGCCCCACTCCTTCAAATATACATTTAACGAGGCATCCCTGATAAAACCAGTTCATTTTCAGAGCAGCACTGATAAATCCAGACAGCACAAGAGTTCACAGAAGCATTATGGAAAGCTTTGGAGATTTACGTGCATGTTTTATAGCTTTGCTTAACCTTCATGATTAAATGTTGCTGGTTTATTTAAAAAGAAACCATGCATACAGCTTGGAGTTCACCAGCCTCAGGGCATAGAGAGTTTGAGGACCAGATCGGGGAAAGGTCCTCAATGTAGGGACTGTGCAGCATCTGAAGAGTGCTTTGCTTGGCCAAATGCCATAATCCATAATTCAGCAAATCAAAAGTTATACCAAGGTACCAGCAGAGTCCACACAAAATGCCTGCCAGGAAATGCCAGTATAAGATATAGAAGCAGAATTAGGCCATTTGGTCTATAGTGTCTGCTTTGCCATGCCATTCCATCATGGCTGATTTATTATCCCTCTCAACCCCAATCTCCTGCCGTCTACCCAAAACCATTGATGACCTTACTGATCAACCTTCGCTTTAAATATCCAATGACTTGGTTTCCAAAGCCATCTATGGCAAATGACTCCCACAAATTCACCACCCTCTGTCTAAATAAATTCCTTATCTGTTCTAAAGGGACATCCCTCTATTGAGTCTGTGCTAGATTCTGGTTCTAGACTCCCCCACCATAAGAAACATCCTCTCTACAGAAGTATTTTCAGGTGGGATGAGGCAGAAAAGAAATAGGAACACAAATGTCTTTAGGTGAGAATTATTCACTCACTTTAGCTCAGCAATACAGTGACTTAATATTTGCAGCTATGGCTGAAATGCTGGAAAGGGCTAAACAGAACAAATGTGTGAACTTTAAGGCCAACATTCAAACTGGCCAACAGCCGACTGCAAAGCTTCTTGCATATTAGTTTAAGGCCACAGTTCCCCTCAGTTAGCAAAATCTGTGTAAACAAGGGGCACACTATAGGAAACTCAGTTTTACTTTCTCATGAGCCACTTTTAATCTGCAACATTAAAAAGGAAAAGTGAGACTAGCTGAAGGAACATTGGGATCCATGTGCAATCTATACCAAATGTACAATTTCTCCCTCAGTAAGGTGCTCATTTTTGACATAATTTCTTATTTTGGAGCCTTCACCATTTCATCTCCAGTGCATGTTGTTCATAAGAAATAGGGTGAGTAGGCCCATTTGAGCCTGTCCACTTTTAAAGATAAAACAGTACCGACTCACTTTGCTACACAATCTTATAAGGTACAGATTCACTTCAATCTCAGCCTGTTAGCTGCTTGACTGAATACTGGAAAGAAATTTACAAATTTAGTTTGAATTGACACTGGTCCCAGAATGAAAATCAACAGAAGAAAACTTCTTTCACATAAATGCATAGATCTTTTGTTTTATAGCCATTTCACCAGCAATTTTATTTGCTTTTCACCATCACATGGACAAATGGGATGAACAGTAATCTGTGTACCCTTGCATGTTGCAAATAAAGATTTCAAACCCCGTTTCCATTGATTACCAGCATGCATTGTAGCAAACACTCTCCCAGTAAATCTGCAGAGTACTCATTTTTCTAACCCCTCCCCCCCCAAAAAAATTACAATCAGCTACTAAATCACTTGTTGACACTTTCCAACTACCCCAATCTGTTCCTATTAAGTTCTTTTCCTTGTTTATCTGTCAAATCTACATTATTTCCCAGTTGACCTCAAATCAATGCTCAACTGACCGTGGGCATTTAATTTTACTGAGTAAAATTATTTTTCCCCAGATGACTTAGAATGAGATTACTAATTAACCCTGCCCTATTATATGAGCAACCAATCATTTCACTGGTTAGTTTAATTGATGCATTGTTTCAAAGAGAGCCTTCAGTTTTTTTGCATCCCACAGAATTAACATCGCCCTCAGCTAAGAGGATCAGCAATGCCTCACTCAAGGTATCAGGCAATGTTGAAAATAATTGTTGCCCCCATTAACATTTGTTTACACTGATTTTCCATTGGTCTATATTCCAAATATACAGTGTTCAGCTGTCAGTTTGCCACTTAAAAAGCAAGGCCAGAATCTGAATCTTCTGACTGCAGCAAGTGCATGCCCTTAGACCTTACTTGGAACAGAACCAGGAAATGAACAGGGAGAGCATTCATAAATCAACCATATTAGTGGAGTATCAGCTTTCCCACCTGTGAAAAATTTACTAGAGGGCTCCAAGCAATTGCATTGCTCTCAACCATGAAACTTATGCACTGCAGGGAAGCGAGAAGTAGTCATTCTACAAAAAAAAGTTGCCAAGGTTTTAAAATCTCCTGTGACATGTTGCAGTCCCTACATTGTACTATTGGTTCATCAAGGAGCACAGTTATTTTTGATGCACAAAATTAATTTTGCTGCAACTAAACCAGAGCAACTGCTTAGATAATGGGTGGTGCTCAACAAAAAGCTTAGTTCCCAAGAAATTGTTCTGCACACAAATGCCAATTCCTGGCTCACAATCACCTCATTACTGGATTGGAATTAAAGTCAGTGAGTAAAGCCAAGTCCCCAAAATCTCATTCCTCATCCTAAACTATCTAAAGGGCAATTACTGTCTGAAACCTGGAATCCGTTTTGCAGATACAACCCAAAACAACACCACTCCACAGGTAGATAGGGTCTTAAAGAGCATTTTTGGCACATTGTACTTCAACTTATGAAGGCTAAACGTGGGATGTCATGTTGAATTTATATATGACATTAGTGAGGCTTAAGGTGGAGTATTGCGTGCAACTCAGTTACCTGATCTCACAATTGAAAATAGACTGCTAAGTCGCAACATCCATGGTCAACCCTGACTAACTGGGGCCTCTCTGGTTACCTACCTACAGGAAAGATTGAAATAGTACAGAGAAAAATTTACAAGGATGTTGCCAGGCCTTGAGGGCCTGAGTTTAGGGAAAAGTTGAATAGGTTAGGATTTTATTCCTCAGAACATAGAAAACCAAGGAGAGATTTGATAGAGGTATACAAGATTTGAAGGGTATAGATAGGGTAAATGTAAGCAGACTTTTTCCACTGAGATTGGATGAGACTAGAACTAAGTCATGGGTT
This sequence comes from Hypanus sabinus, assembly GCF_030144855.1. Taxonomy (NCBI): domain Eukaryota; kingdom Metazoa; phylum Chordata; class Chondrichthyes; order Myliobatiformes; family Dasyatidae; genus Hypanus; species Hypanus sabinus. The sequence goes on along the minus strand of NC_082714.1, from coordinate 51,474,113 downwards.
ACAGGTGAAAGGTGATTTTTTAAAAAAAAACGGGAAACACGAGGAGAACTTCATTCAGAGGATGGTGAAAGCATGGAAAAAGCTCCCAGCAGAAATGTTCAAATTCAACGTTTAAAAGATTGGATAAGTACATAGATAGGAGGGGGTGTGGAGAGCTATGACTTACACCAGGACCAATGGGACTAAGCAGATTAATAGTTCAGTGTTGACTAGATGGGCTGAATGACCTGCTTATGTTATGCTCTATGACCAAGATTCTATATCATCAACTGTCAAAGTAGACTTTTACTTTAATTGCAATACCCAGTCTGGTTGAAATAAAAACAGCCAATTCAGCAAAGACTAATGATTTGAAGTGTAATTTCTCTAAGTTATCATCATAACCTTATGTCTCTTGAAATAGGAATAAATTGGAGTGAAGGGGGCCAAAAGGGCAACTTGAGAGGTTTACAAAGTAATGAGGTGCACTGATTAGGGTAGTCATGGTGCTTCCCAAGTTAGAGTTAAAAATATAGGTTTAAGGTAAGAGGGAATATGAGGGGGCCAGCTTTTACCAGGCATCAGTGAGTGTGCAGAGTGAGCTGTCAGATGAAGTGGTACAAGCAAAAACAATTACATTGCTAAAAAAAGATTGGAAGATACATGCACAGGAAAAGTTTACAGCAATAGGGACCAAACAAAGGCATACGAGAACGGCTTATATGGGCACTACTGTTGGCATTGACTAGTTGGGCAAGAGGCCATTCCCATGCTATACTACCTGTACGAGTCTGAGTTTATCAACACTGATAGTGATCTCAACATACCTGGCTTCCTTACTTCACAAGGCACTTTTCCACAAAAGCAACAAGCCAGAAGGAGGGAGGCCAGCTTTGCAATTCTTTCACCTATGAAGTCTATGAATGATCTTTCCTCTCATCCCTTTCAATTTGAGAATCAGTCCTTCATTCAGCACAGAAACTAGGAACTCTGTACTACAAAAAAAAACTCCATGTACCAATCATATCCAATTGCCCATAATCCAAAGAATTTCCAACTCTTCCATGTTCTTGTCTTGCTTTCACAACTCTGTTGATGGTGGCTCAATTGACTTTGAATCTGATTTAATAACTTTTTTTCTAAGACCCAGGCATCCAACCTTCTGTACATTGGAGGCTCAAACCTTCTATTTAATGCAGCCTGGGCCAGCAGGAAACCCTGCCTATCTTTAAATAAATACATAAATACTTGAGTGTAACCAGCAGGGCCAGAATTTACTGTCTACCCCCAGCTGTTTAAAGGTTACTAGAATTATCATCAAGACATTACTTGCAGCACCAGGACACCAGGGTTCCCAAAACACTCGGCATGTTACACTACGATCAGGAATGCCTACCATTCTATGCCCAACCCATATTTTGGGAAATCTGATCATCTGGTTGTCATAGTCCTCCAATCTACATAGAGGCAGAAGCAAAAAAGCAAGGCACCAGAGGTAACAATGAGGTAGCCGTGGGAAGCACAGAAGTGCCTACAGGACTGCTTCGAGTTGGTGGATTGGGCCATGTTTAAGGACTAAATAATATCTAAATATGCCACAGACTTCATAAAGACTCACTCCCAGGTGAACACAATGCTTTTTATGCTCAATTTGACCAACATACATTGAGGAAACCTCAAACTCCTAGAGCCATTGACAATCCTGTGATTGTAGTCTCTGAGAGCAACGTTGTAGCAACTACAAAGAGGGTAAACCCACAGAAAGCATCTCACCCAGACCCAATACCTGGTCAAGTACTGAAGACCTTCACTAAATCAACTGACTGAAGTGTCTATTGATATCTTTAACATCTTGCTTCAGCAGTTGAAGGAGCCCACTTCAAACAGACATCAATAGTACTGATGCCCAAGAATGTGATGACTATTGTCTAATACCACTTGCATCCACTGCGATGAAGTACTTTGAGAGGTTGGTGATGAAACATAACTCCTGCCTGATGAACATCTTGGAACTGCTCCAATTTGCCCACAGTCACAACAAGTTAACAGCAGATTCCATTTCACTGGCTCTTCACTCAACTCTGGAAAATAGAGACAGCGGTGATGTAGACATCAGGATGTTCTTCAATGAACGCAGAGCTGCATTCAATACCATCATCTCTTCACAGCTAATCAACTAGCTCCAAAATCTAGGCCTCCATTTCCTTGTACAAATAAATCCCCGATTTCCTCACTTGTAGATGCCAATCAGTTCAGATTGGCAACATCTCCACAATCTCCATCAGCATAGGTGCACCACAAGGCTGTGTGCTTAGCACCTGCTCTACCCATTCTATATTTAAGACTGAGATTAAATATGGCATTGCCGCTGTACTTAAATGTGTTGATGACACCACAGTCATAGGCTGAATCAATAAGAGGGATGATCAGCATATAGGAGGGAGATTGAAAAATCTGGCTAAGTGGTACCACAAATACCCCTCACTCAATGTCAGCAAAACCAAAGAGCAGATTATTGACTACAGGAGGAGGAAACCAGAGCTCCAGGAGCCAGTCCTCACCGGGAGTAATTGGAAGTGGAGAGGGTTAGCAACTTTTAAATTGTTGTGTTGTCAGAGGATCCGTCCTGGGTCCAGCATGCAAGCGCCACTGTGAAGGTGGCATGGCGGGCCCTCTACTTTTAGAAGTTTACAGACATTTGGCGTGTCATCTGTTATGAATGTGATGCAACTCTGAGGGGCCGAAGGGTAAAAAGTCGCCCCCTCCTTTTTGAAAATCGCAAGATCGCTATTAATTTGGGTCTGGGACCCAGGAAATGAGAGAGAGACACGCAGAATTCACAAGGTTTGGAATGTGTCCTGGCCTCAGCGAAACGAAACCACTGATAATGGCTATTGTCTCTTGGAGACGGAATTGTGTATTAAGTACTGTACTATTCATTGAAACCCCTCAGGGGACAACCAGAGTGGGCTGGCTGAGGGATTGCATCATCCCAACCTGATTGACATCTGAGACCCCGTGAGTAAGGATAAAAGAGGGTCTGGGGAACAACCCCTTTAGACACACCAGGAGAAACGCTAGAAATCCCGTGACAGCCTTTAATAGCGACAGCCGGTGGGGGGCTCGTGTGCGTCCTCCCTTGCCAGGGTGGCAGGCTCATCACGGAAGAACGGCTTAGCTAAAGGACAGGCCACAAGTGAACGGCCACACCAACGAGACTCTGACGGATCGAAATCATAAAAGGAAAATCGGCAAGTTTTTCTCCCAAATCTCTCTCTCCAACCATTGCAACCCAGCGGTCCCCAAAGGCTGCAGCCTGCATGAACTGACTGAACTTTATATTTCCATCGGACAATACACTATCCCCTAGACAACGATAGAGCTATTTCTTATTGATTATTATTATACCCACACTTTTAGATTTAGTATTGATGACGTATATTATCTGTATATTTGTATTGATATTATTTGTGTATTTTTACTAATAAATACTGTTAAAAATAGTATCACCAGACTTCAACGGACCTCTCTATCTTTGCTGGTAAGTGGTGACTCAGTTACGGGGTTCGTAACACATCCAAAACCTTGACGAACTTCTTTAGATGTGTGGAGTGTATTTTGAATGGTTGCATCACAGCCTGATATGGAAACACCAATGCCCTTTAACTGAAAAGCCTACAGAAAGTTTGAGTACCGCCCACTCCATAGGCAAGTCTCCCCACCACTGAACACCTCTATCAGGAGCACTGTTGCAGGGAACATCATCCATCAAGGACCTCCACCATCCAGGCCATGATCTTTTCTCACTGCTATCAGGAAGGTGGTACAAGAGCCTGAAGTCCCACACCACCAGGTTCAGGAACACCTATTACCCCTCAAGCTCCTGAACCACAGTGGATAACTTCATTTACCCCACTGAACTGATTTCACAACCTATAGACTCACTTTCAGTGACTCTATAACTCATGTTCAATATTTGTTACTTACTTTTTTTTTGTATTTGCACGTTATCTTTTGCATAATGGTTGTCTGTCTGTCTTTGCAGTTTTTAAATTGACTATTGTATTCCCCCCCATATTTACTGTGAATGCCCACAATAAAATGAATCTCAGTCTTACTTTGATAATAAATTTACTTTGAACTTTGAAGGAGGTAGAGCAGCACGAGAGCTGATCTAGTATAGATTCTACTGTGAAGACAATCGAAGTTTTCCCTCAGGTAAGGCATTACACAACTTAGCTCCAGCAACAATATAGGAACCACCTATTTCCAAGTCTGAGCATTGTTTTGGATTCCAATCACTTGCAGTACCCAGTCAGTTAAGTGGCAGAAGTTTTCGGCTGGGCAAGTATTTGTTAATTTCTACTGGAAAGGATGTGCAAATATCAAGTAGCAACTTGACCACAGAGCTCAAATCAATGTCCTTATGGCGGGATAATTTAGCTAAATTAGATCTCGCATTGTTTGTTTTGAAAATAAACTGTTTACAAGCATCCAACCGACTTTTACTATTAGTGTGAAACCAGTCCCTGGAGACATCTTTCAAAGTACATGTGACAAACAAAGGCAAAACAGACCAGAACAAAACTGCAAATCTGTAATTCTCACCTTCCTCATATAAAATCTAGAAACAAGACAACTGTTAAGAGGTGCAGAATTACACTGAACTGGAACATTCATTGCAAGTCCCTCACCACCTACTTCCCTTCAACTATCGTCTTGAACCAACCTACATAACCCTAATCACCTCAGGAATAGCACCAGCCTGAATACACTACAATGGATCTTTTTTGCTCTAATTGTAGTGTTTTCTTGTAAAATTTATTATATTTATTTCTTATGAATGCTGTTTATCTGATAGTACGTATCTGTGATGCAGCTGCACATTTTTTCATCACAACTCCATGCACGTAATTTGTGCACAAAACAAACTAAATTTTATAGAGTATAGGCATTTCAATAATGACCATTTGAAAAACTGTAGCTGCCCAAACACACATTTCAACAGAAAGGAAATTTGTGATGTTGCTGGGAGTAAAACACATTCCCTCAAGGTGGTGCACACTGGCAGGCACATGCACAATTGTATCTGATGGCTCAAACACTCTGAATGGCATAATGGCAGCAAGTCTGCAATCAAAATGCAAAGCTGCTCAAGAAGTGCCCAATAATACATTCGGACATCTTTGCTCAGACACTGCATTGTGTTGATATCGTGACAGTGTACTTGATTTCTGAATACCATGTCGTGGATGCAATGACTAATATGCAGTCAATGGAGATTACTGACCAGTGCAAGTGTTGCCAAATATAGCAGCATAACTTGTTAAGTCTCAATTACTAGAATTACTTCCCCAGGCCTTTTTAAAAACTTAGTCATACAGCAATTTCAATTTTGATATTAAATTCCAGTTCAAATCCCACTCACTACAAATATTAAAACTATGACACAGAAGGGTGGAATAACAATGAGGAACAAGACTCAACCACCTTGTCAAAGTATGGTAAATTTCCCACTGTAGCTGTTGATACCATGACACGTGACAGCAAAATGCACAACCTCAAAGGCTAAAGACTGAAGAGAAAGTGGGAATGCAGACCCCTTCCAAAGCCTCTAAGAGTTTCAGAGCTTGTACTGACAAAAACTCTCAATACTCTTCTAATTTTACAAGGGGTAGGAGACAGCTGGTATTTCACAATGGGAAGTGTCAATACAAAAAGATTCAAACACAACAGCACAACAGATGCTTCTGCTGTGCAGGTGTCCAAGATGATCAGTGAGCAACAGTAGGTATGTCCACATCTGGGAGTCTGGAAACCATTTTTGGTCAATAAGAAAAATGTGAATATTGGGTTAGGGCTAAAGTTGTGCTGAGGCACAGAATTAGCCAAGAGCTTATTCAACAGTGAGGGAGTTCCAAGAGTTTACACCCACCCATTTTTTTCCTGATCCATTATTCTGGCATGCCTAGGACTGCAGTGGTGTTGGACTATCACATTAGACAAGTAGACCTAATTTTATTAGGATTTCAAAATTCCGATTCTTTTTATTTTAAATAATGTCCTGCAATAACACTGTACCGAGCTCAGCAAATCACAGACTTGCAAGGGAATGAAAGGTCCAACTGGTTGGAAGGGAAACCTAGCAACACAGGGTCTAGGTATCTTGAGATTGCATGCAAAACCTAGTGAGCTCGACACCAAACCATCACGAATCCCAACAATGAGATAGTGAGTTTCACTATTTATCAATAAACCATTAAATACCATTTTACCCAACCATGGATAGACATGAGAAAGCAGCAAGGGTTCTTCTCCATTTTAATACTCCAGATGCCATTTTATTCTCTTCCCTCCATTCCATTTAATTGCAGAGATGACTTCCTCCAAAACCCAGAGAGATTTTTTTGAAAATATAAAACATTGTTTACAAATCCATTCACACACCAGTCTGGGAGGAAAACAGTAATTGGCACCTTAGATCTTACTCCATTGATAGTATAACATCCAACTTATGTGGATGAGCAATTTCAGATGCTGGTATTTGAACAAAACAGAAGAGGAAAATCTCGCCAAGTCAACCAGCATCTATAGAAGCCAAAGGTACAAGTTGATATTTCAGGTTCAGCCACTGTATCAAGTTGAGACAGAAAAGAAAAAATTGCCAGTATGTACAGTTGCAAGAAAAAGGTTTGTGAACCCTTAGGAATTACCTGATTTTCTGAATTTTTGTTCACTGTTTTTGACACACAGACAGAGACTTTAGCAAATTCTGGAGTTTTCAGGTCTTTTGCTGTTACCCTTGGTTCATTTTTTAAAAATTTAAAAACCTCCTTCAGCATTGCACGTTGTGCTCTTGGCAAGATCTCTGCAGGACCCCCACTCCCAAGGAGAGTAGCAACAGTATGGAGTTTCCTCCATTTGTAGACAATTTCTCTTATTGTGGACTGATGAACACTCAGGCCTTTAGAAATGCTTTTGTAGCCTTTTCCAGCTTCTACAATTTTTCTTTGGGGTCCTCTGAAAGTCTTCTGATTGAGGTATGATGCACATATACTGATTTTTCTTGGGAAGAGCAGACTGTCAGTAACCTAACTTGGCACATGTGTGTATACAATACACAATGTATCCACAAATTATACATGTGACAGGACACCTCTACAATCTCATTGACTGGAATACTGGACTTCAAAGAGCTTTTCGAGAAGGCATTACCCCACAGGTTTGCATAAATGTACATGTATGATTGTTTAAATAGTACATTGACAAGTACAATTGTCAGTTATTAGCTTAAGCAGATTGTGTCTATCATTGTGATTTAGATGAAGATCAGATCATATTTTATGAGTAAATGATGAAAACCACGTAATTGCAAAGGGTTCACAAACTTTCTCTTGCAACTGTACAACTTTATCATGTCATTACTGGAAAGCTACAGCATGTTTAGAGCGTTGGCTGATTGGCAGGAGGCAGTGAGTGGGAAGAAAAGGATCCCCAAACACGAGGAAATCCACAGATGCTGGAAATTCAAGCAACACACACAAAATGCTGGTGGAATGCAGCAGGCCAGGCAGCATCTATAGGGAGAAATGCTCTTGACGTTTCGAGCCGAGACCCTTTGTCGGGACTAACTGAAAGGAAAGATAGTAAGAGATTTGAAAGTAGGAGGGGGAGGGAAAATGCAAAATGATAGAAGACCGGAGGGGGTGGGTGAAGCTGAGAGCCAGACAGGTGATTGGCAAAAGGGATACAGAGCTACAGAAGGGAAAGGATCATGGGACAGGAGGCCTAGGGAGAAAGGGGGAGGGGAGCACCAGAGGGAGATGGCCTGTTCTCCAAAATGTCAACAGCTCTTCTCCCTATAGAAAAGGATCCTTTTCTGTTTGGCTGCCAGTGACTAGTGGTGTTCTGCAGGGGTCATTGGGATTGCTTTTTTTTTTAAAAAAAGCTATACATCAATGATTTAGATGATGGAACAGATGGCTTTCTTGCTAGTTTGCAGATGTGAAGATTGGTGGAGGGACAGATAGTGTTGAGGAAACTGCTTGGCTGCAGAAAGATGAGATTAGGAGAATGGACAAGAGTGGCAAATGAAATAGAACGTTGGAAAATGCATGGTCATGCACTTATGCAGTAGAAATAAATGTGCAGACTATTTTTTAAATGGGGAGAAAAATCCAAAAATCTGACATGCAAAGGGACTCAGGAGTCATTGTGCAGAACACACTAAAGGTTAACTTGCAACTAGAGTCAGTGGTGAGGGAGGCAAATGCCATGTTAACATTCATTTCAAGAGGTCTAGAATACAAGTGCAGGGATGTGATGCTGTGGCTCTGTAAGGCACTGCCGAAACCTCATCTTGAGTGAACAGTTTTGAGTAAACATTTAAAAGATGTGCTGGTATTGGAGACGGTTCAGAGGAGGTTCACAAGGATGATTCTGGGAATGAAAGGAGTTATCATCTGATACGTTTGAGAACTCTGGGTCTGTACTCACTGGAATTTAGAAGGATGAGGGGGGGGGGGATCTCATTGAAACCTTTTGAATGTTAAAAGACCTGGACAGAGTGGATGCAGAAAAGGATGTTTCCCATGGTGGGTGGCAGGGGGTAAAATGTCTAGGACAAGAGGGCACAGCCTTAGGATAGAGATGCGCCAATTTAAAACTTATGCAGAGTAACTTCTTTAGCCAGAGGATGATGAATTTATGGAATTTATTACCACAGGCAGCTATAGAGGCCAGGTTGTTGGGTGTATTTAAGGCAGAGATTGATAGGTTCTTGAGTGGACACGGCATCAAAGGTTACTGGGAGAAGGCCGGGCAGTGGGGCTGAAGGGGGAGGAAAAAATGGATCAGCTATGATTGAATGGCAGAGCAGACACGATGGGCCAAATGGCCTAATTCTTCTCCTATGTCCATGGTCTACAAAGGATGAAGGTGTGGAGAAGAGAAAAAGCTGGTAAGTAGAACAAAATGGGGAGGAGATAACTTGCAGATATAAATAGATTGGTGAAGTGGGGAGTGAAAAGGTAGGAAGGAAAGGTGAACAAAGTGGGGGGGGGGGGGAAGAGGTGAACAAGGCAGTGTGTGGTGAAAATACCATTAAATTACAGAGAGGCAAAATACAAACTGGAAGAACATTGCACGTTCTGCTTGGGTAGTTTACAACCCAGAAGCAGGAATACTGAATTTTCTAATCATCTTTGCTCTCGATAACACAGTACTTTAATTGCAGCAACTGTGCACACATTTAAACTCTGGTGTTTTATTCTTTATTGATACTAAAACAGTCAAGAATTTCAGCAAAGACAATGCTTTTTGAAACAATGTGCAAAACCACATTACTCCAGAAAACTAAATATCAAAATTAAGTCCCTTACTGAAGGAAAAGCAGCATCTTTGTTTGAACTACCTTCCCTGCAAATTGCTTGAATTTTCAGTGTGATTGGTAGTAACTTGAGGTTCACAGAACCTTATACACATGTATGCAGCAAGGTCAATCCCAAGTAAAATATTTTTGCACAGCACGGAGACCCATTTCCTTGGTACTTCTGCAAACACAGCCAACTCTTTCTAAAATGCAATATTGTTCTCAAAACATCTAGACAGGTGGCATACACAACAGGTGCTGTTATTCAGGTTAGTAGCAACAGTTACAACAGAATTCTGCAACTGGTAACCAGACCAGATACTAGTTCTTCAAAATCTTCCTGTTGATGGAATGCTCTCTAGATCAAGTTCTGAAACACGACACTAGAGAATTAAACACCATTTAGGGAACGTCTTATGTTTTGGATAAGAGTTAGATTCCAGAGGAAATTCTCCACCTGAACAAAGGCCACTGAGCCTGCAGTAGATCTCCAGCAGTGTTTAAGGCCTCCAGTGTTGTTTAGTCAAGAAGATTAGTTTTTTTTTTAAAAAATCCCCAAACTTGGCACAGTGCGATCTTTCTCTTCCTTAAAGTGGGATGTTTTCCCAAGTATGTTGCAATATTGTGGGGGTGGAGGCTGTTGCATAATTAGAAACATTTACGAGTTGGGCCCAGCAGAGGAAAACAAAGGCATCCATTTTTCTTTTAATGGCAGAAGAAAGCCACGTCAGCCAGACACCTCAACTGTCTTAAAATAATGGATTGAGAAAAATGAAGAATAATCCTGTAGAAGCATTTGTAATAACTGCACTTAGAGTCTACTTAGCATATGACAAAATTCAGTGAAGGATACCAGATCCAGCGAGAGGTTTAGTACACATCGTTACAGGGCATGTGAAATACAAACGGAGCAATGTTTATTGTCTAGGATTTTATGCAGCAATTGGGACAGTTGAAGCAGCAGCATTTAAAAGGCAGCAGAAAGTTTCCTTTCCTTCTGCTGGAGAATGTAGCTGATAATTGGAGGGTAGGAGGATTATCATATCATTAAAGTGGTGAGAAATATCTCCCGTGTATGAATTGGAAGTTATTTTTGTGCACTGCTTTCTGATCAAGAGGGAGACGGGGTTTTTAAATTCATCTTTTCCGTATTTCACACAGTCCCTCCAGCATCAATACAATTTTGTATTTTCCCTCCAGAACAGCTGCTTTTAAATGCTGTTAATGGGTCAAAGTTAAGAGGCAGGTTCACAGACCTATGCATACATTTATAAAGCACAGTTAAATGATGAATTAAATGCAATGCTATTGAAGTCCCATCATACAACTAAAAAACAAAATACAAAAAGTTTCCACAAATGACAAGTTACACTCAAAATTTAAGAGGCACCAGAAATCAAATTTCTGGCTGCTAAACAATCCTTTTGGATATATACGCAAAATGCTGGAGCAACTCAGCAGGTCAGGCAGCATCTATGGAAATTAATGAACTGTTGGCCCTTTATCAGGACTGAAGGGGTGGTGGGGTGGAAGAAAGAAGAGGAAATAAGGTGGGGGAGAAGGAAGTCAAGCCAGGTGATGTCCTGTGGGTGAGGGAAAAGGCAGATGAAGTAGAAGCTAGAGGTGATAAGTGGAAAAACAAGTGGAGAAGAGGAATCTGATAGGTGTGTGACTCATGGGAGAAAGGGAAGGAGGGACCCCGAGGGAGGTGATAGGCAGGTGAGAAGAGGCAAGAGGCAAATAGAAGATGGAAGAGCAGGGGCAAGAAAAAAAACAGAAGTTGGAGAAATCAAATCATGCCATCAGGTTGGAGGCTACCTTAACAGAATGAGGTGTTTCCCTCCAACCTGAAGGTGTTCTCATCATGGTAGTAGAGGAAGCCATGGACCAGCATGTCAGAATAGGAATTGAAATTATTGGTCACCAGGAATTTTCACTTTTTGCAGATGGAACTGAGGTGCTCAATAATCTCACTGGATGTTGATCAACACAAAAAGGTAAGAGCAAAAGTAGAACAGAGCGATGACCAAGGCTGTTACAGCATATTCAACCCCTGGTCTGATGAAAGTACATGCTACGAAGTACAGCATAATTTATTCTTGAGGAGCACCAGAATTAGTTTTTTTTTTGCTCCAAGATACCCCTCAAAGACCCCACTTCAGTTATCACCTGTCCGAACACCTTTGTCACCTTTTTGTATTTGACAGAGCCCCAGAGCAGCTTGAGATGTTTATGCTCTGCCAGAGATGCTGAATAAATAGAAGCCATTGGATCCCAATGCTAAAGCAGAAAATGTGAGGGATGATTTAATGGCACTGCATAAATTTATACTTGGCTTACACAGACATTGCAGGAAGGATTCTTCCCTTAGCTGAATGCTTAATTACCATAGAGCATTACAAAGTAGTTGGCAGATGGATTTGAGGAAACAGTGCTGAAAAATGGTTTAGGCTAGATAGTATTTTTGTCCAGTATAATTTACAAATGGCTTCATCTCTTATAAATCTGTGAATCAAAGATAGCACCTGAACATTTATGGAAGCATCCTGGTGATGGTAAGCTTTTGCAGGCCATGGGTAAATAGTTGAGTGAAGCAATTGGTTGGTAATGTGCACAATTGTTTTTGCAATATAATCAGTCTGTGCCTGAACACTGTCACAATCTGGCTGTACGAAACCAGGGGCTGCTTTGTTTCTTGTGAAATCCAAGTAGGAATGAAGCAGCTGAAGATGATATGAACTCTGACATTGCCAAGAAATTCTTGCAGCACATCTTGAAGCTAACCATTGAATAGCAATTGCCATTTTTAATTTATATATGCACACATACAACTCCAGCCATTAGTCTTTTCCTAATGATTTTACCTTTGCCATAGTCAAGAACCAATGTCACATTTACACTGCCATTATAATTTCCACTCAGGAGATAATAACTTGCCCAACTCTTCAGCATTGGTTCAAGAGGGACAACCCACTGCAATCTCCAAAATTTGTTTAGTATATATAACATCAGTAGCTGCAAAGAATGAAAGCCATCTTTGATTTGTAGCCCCTCAGTTTTGCTGGCCGACTCCAAGATCACTGTAGTGTCTGCTAAGGCAGAGAGTGGGTGCTCAGTGGCACTGCTTTTGGATTTTGTGGGCTCATTCTTCATTACACTATGCAGTTAAAGGCTTGATCACTGGTAGGGGGCTGCATCTTAAGCAGCCCAATCAAACTAGCAACTCCAACTTAAACTGAGTAAATAATCATTCTTTATGTTCTGATGAAATATGAACTCCATCTCTCCACCAATGCTGCCTGACCTGTTTGAGCATCTCCAACATTACTTCAATAAAGAATGCATTTTGTTCTGCATAGCAAGATTTTGTACCTACCAGATAAGAGGTCACTTGCCAAAATAGACCCACAGTTACACCAACTATTAAACATTTAATCTCCATGAAAGTCAAAATAAAATTTTAAATGGTAGGTGCTGGGAATACTAACAAGTCAGGCAGTACCTCTGGAAAGATAAACAGGTACGTTTGTGATCACAGATTCTTTGTCAGAATGGGGAAAGTGCACATAAGGCAAGTACTCAGCAGCACTAAATGTCAGAGCTGTAATCTCAACTATTTAGACCTCTGACCCATTCAGTATTACTACCTGTCAGCAGTTACAGAAAGTTCATTACTTAGATGTTTAAGGGGAGCATAGGAGTAGAATTTTATAATTCTGGAATTTTGACTTCAGCAGTGTTAAATATTACCCCAACGTGCTACAAAATAAAACACAAAATCCTGCAGGAATTATAGGAACCTAGTGCTACTTTGGCAATTATTTTCCCAGTTCTTGGCTATTCAGTAATTATGAGACACGAATGAGGCTCCAGAATTCAAAAGGAATAAAGATGGAACAACCCATGGTTGAACATTTAGAATTCAGCTACATGGTTATTTTTATGGATAAGTACAACATTCACAATTAATGTCACCAAATGATGGGAATGCCACATGGAGCTATTCCCAATTTCAACAACGGACCACATACTTGCACATTTAATCAAAGCCAAAAGCAGCACCACAACGCAAATCATTAATTCCACAGTCCACAATTAGCTTGACCTACTTCCTAACAATTCACTCTGCAGCCTAGTGCCAAACACATACTACTTGGCAGATAACAGCAAGTGCTTCAAAGGGCCCTTTCTTTGTATTCTTTAGCATTTCCCCATCATTAAGAGGCAAAATAACACAAATAGATTTGCATCACATTAACTGCCCACAATACAAATGCATTTTGTTCCCTCCCATACAGGAATAGCTCTTAAACAGCACATCATCGTTATCCACCTTACTGGAGTACACTTTAGCATTAAAGCCAGTGCCAGATCACATCTTACTTCAAACACATCTTGCCCCCCCCAAACAAAAAAATCACCAGGACGAGGAGCTTGCAATGACCACCATGCCCATCAGCCTTCGCTCTGGCCAGGATGAGGCCAAACCCAAACTGTCAGAGCAACCTCATTCTGCTTAGATTGTCTACAACCCAATGCAGCGAATATGGAGGTTTCTAATTTTAAGTAACCCTCTCTTCAGTTGGTTGTTCCCCACCCCCAGGACAAGCTTTTCCACATCTGTCTCTGCCACATCCTTGCCCATTCAATTAATCTATATTTCCGCAGGGCCTTTCTGCATCAAAATGCACACCCACAAACTTTCTTGCTTCCCCAATTTTTAATTGCCCCAAAGATCTAAACTTGAGAAGCACACAGATAAAACCCTTCTACAATTGGAGACAACACTATTGTTTGTTACTAGGAACTCAGGCAAGTTAAACAGTAAAGGAAACAGGTTAATGGCACTTGGTGAATTACTGATGATTAACATAGGTGCATTACAAGCAAAGATAGGAGAAACTATAATGAGAAACAAAAACGGCAAGAAAGCATACAGCTTTAGCAGTCCACAAGACACCCATGGGAGGGGGGAGGGGAATAAGAATTAACAGAAGCTTGAATTACAAAGTGAAACGTACATCAGGACTTTGCACTGCTACAAAATGCATTTACCTTGGATTCAAAACTGGATTGGCATTAGAAGACAAAACACAAAGATGGAAGGATTCCGCTCTGATTGCAAGCCTGTGACCACCTCATTACTTGTGATATTTATCACCAACTCAGATGTAGGAGGTATAAATGGCAAGTTTGTAGAATACAAGAAAGTTGGTAATGTTATGGATTGTTGTCCAATACTGCAGCAAGGCAGATTGGAAAGTTAGGTGGGGCACTGGCAGATACAATTTAATTCTCACAACAAAGTGCTGTACTTCGGGATGTAAACATATACTGCAAGTGTTAGGGCAAGAAGAAATGTTGGACAGAAGAACTTTAGGATTCAAGTCCAGAGTTCCCTGGAAATAGCAACCCAGTTCAATAGACAGTGAAGAAAGGCATTTGGTTACCACAGTAATGTGGGCAGTTTTGATTGCCACACTCAAGGAAGGATGCAGTAGTGCTGAATAGAGTGAGGAATTCACCAGGCTGTTGCTTGGAGGATTCCAGTTATGAAAAGATAATGGACAGGTTAGGTTTGTTTACTCTGGGAAAAAAAAACTACCCATGAGAGATAGAAGTATACAAAGTTAAAAATGCAGATAGAATCTTTTCCAAAGCCAAAGGAAATCAAAAACAAGAGGGCACAAGTTTACAGTGAGGAGTTTTAAAGAGAATTATAAAGGAAAGATTTTTTTAATTAAAAAGTGCCTGATATCAGGAATTCACAGTCAGACAATAGCATCTTCAACAACTGTATATCAGTATTGAAATCACTGGAATCAGATACAATCACTGCGTTCAAGAGACATTTAGAAAGACAGGCAAGACAAAGAAGAATATGGACCTAATGTAACCTTTCTGTCCATTTACAGTTAGCGTAGATGGGCAAAACCATTGGCACAAGTTTAGTGGTCTGAAAGGCACACCTGTGCTTTACAAGAGGACCCCAAGAAATATTCTGCCTTCATTCTTCAAACAAAAAAAGGACAATTACCTTCACAGAAATGCCAAGAAACCAGGGAGTCCAATAAAAAAACAAGGAATTAGAAGGTGGTTAAAGTGCTGGAGATTATTACCAAAAGCAGATACCCATGGCCCGAAAATCTGCATCCAGAGTACCCAATATTGGTAGTCATAGAAACAAAAGGATATGTTGATCATCATCATCCACGATCCTGCAGATTATGAAACTGTTCCAGCAGATTAGAGGGTAGCAAATGTATCTCTATTATTTGAAAAAGGGAAGAAGGAGCAAAAACAACTAGAGACACTAACATGAGTAGGGAAAATATTAAACTCCAGATATTAAAGGGCATACTAACAGCATAGTTAGAAACTATCAACAGGGTTTGAGGGTTATTAAAAGGAAACAGCATTTGACAAATGTTTTTTTTTTGATAAAGTAACTGGTAAAACAAACAAGGGAGATCAGTGGATATGTTCCATCTGATGCTCAAAAGGAATTTGATAAAGTCTCTCAAAGAGATTAGATTGCAACATTAAAGCACTGGGTGCAAGTGGAAATGTACTCACATAAATTGAGAACTGATTGATAGGTTAGAAACAGGAAGAACCAAAGGGAAATAGACAGTGACTACAGAGGTACCAAGGTATCAGAACTTTGGTCCCAGATCTTCATGACATACATTGATGATTTTGATGAGGGAAACAAAAGGTGATTTATGTTTCCCAGTGACAGAAGTGGATGAGATTGTGAAATCAGAAAATGAGCATGCAGTGTTTGGTAGTCCTTTGTTTCTGTGGCTACCTGCAAGAAGAAATTCAAGGTTGTATATGATATATAATAAAAGTACTCTGAATTTTGGTATACCAGCTTCTGAAAGCAAACACACAGCTTCAGCACACAACTAAGGTAGCAGTTATGCTCACCCGCATTACATGAGATTGTGTACAGGACTCTGCTCAGACCATACACAATGATCTGGAATATTGTGTGCAGTGTCTGTTTCCTTATCTGAAAGATACTGTTGGCTGAGTGGATGCATTAACGCTTACTAGACTGATTTCTGGAACAATACAAGAGATTGGGTCAATGGTGTTTGTACCTACTTGAGTTTAAAAGAAAGTGAGAAAATCTGATTTAAAAATGTTGACAGGGCTGGTCAGATTGGACTAGGGTGGGGTGAGTGGAGGATACTTTCTCTGGTACTGACGATGATCTAAAATGAAGAGCCAAAATATCAGTGTTTTGGGCAATATGGTTAGAACTGGAAATGAGAATTTTTTTTTCACTCAGTGGTCAACATGAGGAATTCTTTGTCACAAGAAGTTGAATAAGTTTAATAAGGAGATGTGCATTTCTCTAGACACAAAAGGTATTGGTGGCAGGAGATTTCATTCTGACGGAATTAGCCAACATCACGAGAATTTGGACAAATGGCCTTAGGGTAGTATTTTATATGGTATGGACAAGATTCTGGATGCTGGCTAGCAGTACAATGGTGCAGTCGTGTCTAAAATCTTAAGGATGTAGACGAATTGAAGAATGGGTGGAATCAGGCAGCACTGAAAGTTGCATCTTCTGATGCTCAGAAGCAAATGGAACAACAATATTGAACAGCTAGCACTGTTTCAGATCTCTTCCTTGGTCGCAGGAGTTAGCAGGTTCATACACAAAATGCTGGAGTAATTCAGCAGGTCAAGCAGCATCAATGCAGGGGGAATTAACACTCGACTTTTCAGGCCGAAATCATCTATCAGGATTGACCCAAATAAGGTTTACATAGGGAATGAAGTTAATGCTCAACAAGAAATGGGAGGTAACATCTAGCAGGGTTTCAATACAATAGTGAAGTGGGAAGAGATTAGAAAAGTTGGACGATAGGAAGAGATGGAAAGCAGATTCACTGCCTGTACTTAGAAGTAACAACCCTCAAAAGAAAATACAACCAAGATCAGAGTTCAACATTATTCGCACAGCCAATCAGGAAAACAGCATCAATTCCTGAAAGGAAAGGGCACAAACAGGTGCAAGAAATTAAACATTACAACAAATGGTCACAAAACAATATTGCTGCAGTCACAAACATCAAACTAAAGAGAAAGATTGTGGACTGCTTTGAAGGGTCAGCATGCCCATCCTTTGTCCAGCAATGCAGAGTTTGTGCGCTGATGTGCAGTTCAAGTCATTCTCCCAGGCAGATCCCAACAATACCACAGACACAAGGTTTTTTTTTAAACTAACAAAGGGGCCCTTTGCACTGCTCTATTGAGCAGTCACGCTATAAAAGCCAAACCATTTCCCCCCATCTGACACATCTTACATTAAAAAGACTCTTTGCTAGGAGAGAGAACTAAAACCAAAGCAAAGCTGGGTCAGCTGTGAAATATTGCTTATTTAGAGCAAGTCACCAGGAAGCATTGTGCAGACAGCAATAAGTTAATTTTAGGATAAATTCCTCCACATTACATCTATGCAAATGCAATCAAATTTGTTCTCCAGTCCCCCATCCACCTTCTTTCCACTGCTATTTAAGTCCTGAAGACTCTTAGGACATATTGCTTGCTCTATCTTTATTTCATAGAGGAACAAAAAAAAATCAATTTTCCCTCTACAGTTACTGAACTGGCATTTAGAGGTTTGGATCAGTGATCCAGGGGAACTAATCTGAATCCCAGCAAGATTACAAATTGCTATTCTAACATTTATGTAATCTTCAATAACAGTATCAAACAATGTAATAAAGGGAATGTCAAGTGTCTTGGAGGTCAGACGTTTATTTCATAATTGAGGAACCTTCTTTTGTCTATACTCCCTTGAGATCAAGGCCAAATTATTAGCTTGGTAAGTAGCATGAGATCTCTTGCTCGTCAAACTCAAACTGCAAATAGCATCTATACCACAGCCAGGATAGAAATAACTGAGCAACATCTTTACCAATCAAGCTTGCAAATGAAAAAAAGATTGATTTTATGCTTTATTTACATACAACTAGTCACCACTCATTTAGGAAATACAAGCAGAGATTTCCCTTTCCTCTGCTCTTCAAGGAAACTGTTTTCCAAGTGAATTTGCTGTACCATAAATGGCTCAGGTTGCTGTTGGGTATATATCCCACCTTCAACTTCTTGACAACACTGTTAGCCAATAAACAGCAATCCAATATATCCATTTGCAATAAAGATCTTTAAAGTATGCATGCAGGCATGTTTGATTTACGAAGCTTGTCTCACTTTTGTACTCCAGGCCCTATTGATATTGGCACCAAGTGGTAAGCTTAACATGAAACAATTGCTGACTGCATTTTCAATTCTATACATTGTCAAAAGAATTTCAGGAATTAGAACTCAGAATTGCCAACAAGACTATTTGAACATTACATACCGTCTCTTCTGCTTGGTCTCTACAGTGGTGATCTCTAGAAAAAACATTGAACCATTGTCTCACTATGGTTGGGGCATTTACCCAAATTGCTGCCTTGACTTGCACTGCATGCATATATTGCAACTGTTTTTAGGGCAAATATCCTTTCACCCAATCAGTTCACTGCAAACAAGTCAATTTGTTTAAGCTTGAATAATTCATCATTGTTAAAGGGAAACCTGAAATTAAACTGTTCTAAACATTTACTGTAACTTCACCTTGAACAGGATGTTATGATTTAACTGCACTGTTACTTAGGCTCTTGCATGAACAGAGGTCAGTGACCACATCAGTAACTACTGCATAGGCAAGTCTCAGCTACCAGAACCACGACAGACAGCAATCCACCAATATCATCCCAGCATAGACACTACCACAGACACAGTGGCACTCTTCCAGCAAGCATTGTCACTTGCAACTCTCCCATTCCCAACCGTCTTAAACCAGACAGGGTTCAACTACACGTTTTGGTTAAATACTATGGTAAACTCAAACATAATTGAACACACGGAAATAAGAATGCCTCTACACACTTGCTAGCAGCAATCAAAGCAAATTTATAATCTTCTTCCTTTGCAGTAGAGTGCAGGGGAGGTGGGAATTAAATCCAAGTTCTAAATCATTCTTCCTGCTCCCTCTTCTAGAGGACATACTGCGGGATAGAAAAGATGCACCCAAAAGAATCTCCAATCTGATTCAACAATTTAAAATGCAATAAATACAAGACAGTGCAAAGTATTATATTCTTAGACATCAGATTACAAACATGATGTTAGAGTCTAAAAGTTTATACCCAAATGGCAGGCATTCCCCATTCACCAAATTTACTGGATCACCTTATATAGGAAGAATTGCTTTACACTGCTGCAATCAATAGGCAATGAAAAAGGGAAAATTGTCAAATTTTAATGCCATTCTTTCTGGAGATTTCATTTAATTGAAGGTGAACATGTTGGAAAAAGCAAAGGAATCAAACACAACCAAACTAAAATAAATTGACAATAAAATCCAAAATTCTGAAGTGTGCCACTCATCTTCCATAACATGTTGTCATGGTAATAAAGTCAGATGCCTTGTGCATAATGCATAGAAAGCACCTGAATTTCTAAACTACCAACACGTTTGCTACTTAATGAAGCGCTTCCAAAAAAAAACACAAAATACTTACCTACACAAGCATCAGCAACACCCCAGACAAGGATTATTTTATAAAAAGGATACATTTTCAAAGATCCTGATTTGGTTGCAATGGCCATTAGCCGGAGTTTCGGATCATGTGCCAAAGAGCTAGGCTGATTTGGAAATCCATGTTCGACTGTCTACGGGGATGGAAATAACTGTAGTTATGATCTATTCAGTGTAAAAAATACTCTTTACAATAACTAGCACACATATAGTGCTTTAAAAATACAAATCATCATTTGGTTCCTTATCACAAAACTTGGCACTTGAGCCACAAGAATCAGCTTGGTCAGAAATTTATTGTAAGGAATTCCAGAGTTTATGCCCATGCAAATAGGAGGGAAATAATAGGATATGGCAATGCAGAAATCCTGCTCTGAAATCCAAGGAGAACTCAGAAAAAAAAAATCAGAATACTTTACATGTGCACATTGACAATAATTTTAGCCCAATGTCTTTCCACTATTGCAGTGACAAAATTTGAAAAGTGTAAAAGGGGATTTGTTAACACACACAAAATGCTGGAGGAACTGAGCAGACCAGGCAGCATCTATGG
The DNA here is from genome assembly GCF_030144855.1 of Hypanus sabinus. Taxonomy (NCBI): domain Eukaryota; kingdom Metazoa; phylum Chordata; class Chondrichthyes; order Myliobatiformes; family Dasyatidae; genus Hypanus; species Hypanus sabinus. Next base: position 51,453,599 of record NC_082714.1, on the reverse strand, counting down.
GAAAAAAAATCCGTTATTGAAGGGTTTTGGCTGAAACATAACTGCATTTTCTCCCCCACAGATGCTGCCTGGCCTGCTGAGTTCCTCCAACATTTTGTGTGTTGCTCAGATTTCCAGCATCTGCAGATTGTATCTTGTTTGCAAGGGCATTTGGTAACTTTCTTTTGCAAGTTGCAATGATGAACCAATCAAATTCATATCATAGTTGCCATCAGTTTAGTAAATCATTTTAATATATGTGCTTTCTGAAGGCAAAAAGCCCAGAAAAAGGGCAAAACAAAATCAGGTAAATAACTTTCCAAACACCCAGGTTCTTAAACACTATCTCTCTTAACCCAATCATTTCTCTCTTTACCAAAGGGGTTTTTTCCAATGCTAGTGGCAATAGTGACTTTAGAATAATGAAGACTGTACAAGCAGCTTACCTACACAAGGTACATTGAGCAGAGTCAAATTTCAATCATTTTCTCTGCACATCCTCCATGTCACCACACTCCACTCCTCCCTTCTTCCAGTCCATTGAGTCCCATGCAACATCATTCCCTCTATTTTGGCACCCAGGTAACATGCTAAACAACACTTCCAATCCTCCACCTCGCTAACCTCCCAAACTTCCTTCTACTGACCTCTACATAATCTCTTACCCACCCCAGGCTAACTCCTTTGTACCAACACCTTTCTTATCTCCATTATCCCCAACTCACCTCAATCCTAATAAGGAACAATTTGTACACCATCTCATCCTCTCTCCAACCTCCCCCTTCTATCTCCAAGACAAACAGCTGCAGCTCAAGTTACTCAAACCCTTTCCCTCTTCTGTCCCAATCCCTCTTCTCTCGATTCCCCCACTCCCAATCTTCCTTCGCCTTACTGAAGGCTAACAGCTCCAATTCAAGTTACCAAAACCCCTCTTCGCACCCCACCCCTCTTCTGTCCCAACCTCTCTTCTCTCGCCTCTACTCTACCTTCCCCCACTCCCCTTCTTATTGAAGGCTAACAGCTCCAATTCGAGTTGCCCCCAAACCCCTCTCCAACCTCTCTTCTCTCACCTCTACTCTTTACCTTCCCCCACTCCCCTTCTTATTGAAGGCAAACAGCTCCAATTCGAGTTACCCAAACCTCCTCTTCGCACCCTCACCCTCTTCCGCCCCAATCTCTCTCTCTCTCTTCTACCCTTCACCTCCACCCTCCCCCCGCCAACTCCTCATCTCCCCTCACCTTATTGAAGGCGAACAGCTCCAATTCGAGTTACCCAAACCTCCTCTTCGCACCCTCACCCTCTTCCGCCCCAATCTCTCTCTCTCCTACCCTTCACCTCCACCCTCCCCCCTCCAACTCCTCATCTCCCCTCACCTTATTGAAGGCGAACAGCTCCAATTCGAGTTACCCAAACCTCCTCTTCGCACCCTCACCCTCTTCCGCCCCAATCTCTCTCTCTCCTACCCTTCACCTCCACCCTCCCCCCTCCAACTCCTCATCTCCCCTCACCTTATTGAAGGCGAACAGCTCCAATTCGAGTTACCCAAACCTCCTCTTCGCACCCTCACCCTCTTCCGCCCCAATCTCTCTCTCTCCTACCCTTCACCTCCACCCTCCCCCCTCCAACTCCTCATCTCCCCTCACCTTATTGAAGGCGAACAGCTCCAATTTGAGTTTCTCCCGCTGCGGGTCGTTGCCCGGTCGGCGGAATCGAAATTTCATCATGGTCTCGACTCGGACCCTCGGTAGGCTGGGCAGACACGAGTTACCTGCAGGAGCGGGCCGACCTGCAGCTGGGTCCAGGGAAAGCGAGCCAGAAGGGCTCAACTCACACCGAGGGCTCGCCGTTGCTCCACGGCCGCTTCTTTTGTGGCGGCTCTGCAACTGTTAACCCCACCTTCGAGAAGGAGCACAGCCATTGGACCTTCCCGCTTGATTGGCATCACAATCTAGCCAGCGAGGCCAATCGCTGGAAGCAGTCTCCTCCTGTCTGATGGTGTATCTCCCAATCGCCTGGCGCAGCCCTATCGAGCACTGCATGCTGGGAAAGGTAGTTCACAGCGGTTTGCAGATACAGGCCGGGCTAGCCGGCTGTCTCGTCGCTGTCCTCGGGACCGTCGGCGATTCCAGTTCTACTTATCAGAAGAGTGCTTCGTTGGCCAGCTTTCCTCCTCAGTTAATTAATGACTTTCCGCTCAAATGGTTCCTGCAGCTTTATTTCTAATGAATTCCACATGGTATTCATTAGTGTCATTGTATGCCGAATCAAGACACAGAAGCTCCTGGGGTTCGAACGTTTCATTTGCTCCCCCGTTCTTGTAAACGTGAACAACTACATTCGCTCAAGTTTTCATACATTTCCCCTTGGCATCCCAGATTAAGTGTTTCCACAATCTTACAGGTTGATATTTTTGATGTAGCCCACAATATCCTGACTTCCAACAAGTTTACAGGTTCTCCAGTCTGGTCAATCTTTACTAATTGGTAAGACCTCACAGTTCTAATATTATTACAGTGAATATAAACAGATATATGCTGTATATAAAGAGAGAGAGACACACACACACACACACACACAAACATGGAACCATTCAACCAACTGGCCCATACCAACCAAGAGCTGCATCCAAGCTTGTCCCCATTTGCCAGTATTCAGCTCATATCCTTCTTGACCTTTCCAATCCAAGAACATGGACAACTGCCTTGTAAAAGTTGCTATTGTACCTGCCTCAACCACTTCAACTGGCAGCTCAATCCATATACTTTACCACCCTTTGTGTAAAAATAACCTTCAACTTTTATACCTTTGTCAATGACTCTACCTCTATTTTATCACATGGAGACCAGAATGTCATCTCGCCAAATTTCTCAACAAATCTAGCACAACATCTCTGATTTTTAATTCTGTTCATCTGGAAATGAACGTATGAGTTCTGTTTTACTCATGGACAGTATAGGAGAGGAGGCAGCGGAGTTTAGAGTTTGGAGCTTGAGTGACTACAGCCTATCCATGAGAATGAAAGATTTAACATTTCAGGGAATGAGTATTCCATAAGCTAATAGAGTGGAGGTAGACAGGGGCTGGATGAGTGCTAGAACAATAAAAAAGACTAGGAAGATAGCTCAGCAGATCCTGGAGGACAGATTGGCCTCTAAAGAGTATTCATAATTCCTTACATTACCTAGTTGGCCCATCAGATCTATGCTGTCTCACCAAACACTCCACTGTTCCTTATCAACCTATTCTTGTCCCTCTTCCCTTCTCTCCCCCCGCCCCAAATCTACCACTCACCTATGTACTAGTTGTTAATTTAGAGGCCAACACACAGATCTGCAGGCAGAAACTTGTGCACCAAATCAAAACCCATCTGGTCAAGAAGTGATCTTCAGAGGAGGAGAAAGATAACAAGGGAATAATTATCAGGGTCAAAGCCAACAGTGAGTCAATACAAAACGTTGGAGTGAACATCCAGAATCATGGTCCTAACTGGTATTAACAGCATAGGTTGGTGAGATCATAAAGTGTTAGGAAACAGATTAGGAAGCTGTGCCTCAGAAGTTTTTAATCTCTGAATGCCAGTGAGTACAGAAATGGGAGGATGATGCAGCTAGAGAGATGATGCAAGAAGGAAAATTTTAGATTTTCAGAACATTGAGTCCAGTTCTAAAGAGGCCAGGATCTCTAATGATCTTCCGGTTACATCCTCACTGGCAGTGTTTGTTGTTGGGGAAAGCCTCAAATGGATTGGTGGAGGGGCAGTAAACTGAGAAAAGTTTCAGAAGGGAGACAGCAAAAATGAACATGGAAGGCAAAAAATTAGTGACAGAGTTTATAAGACAGAGCAACCAAAGGTTACAGAGAAAGCAGACAAAAATAAAGGAGTCTGACTGTGCTTAATGTTATATTACCAAAAGCAAGGAGTTTAGTGAATAAGCAGATAAGCTGAAAACCCCAAATAAAATAAATTAACATATAATATTTTAGGTTTCACTGAAATGTAATGTGGGGCAGATCTCAATGGTATTAGTTATAGAGTTTTTAGATGAAAGAGTGAGAGAGATGCTGAAGATGGATTATACTAGAAAGATCATTAAATGAGAGTGTAGGGAGGGGATGAACAAGAAAGGGGAATCACATTGTTTGGCATGTATGATAGTCCTTCACACACTCTGAGGGAGACAGAAAATCAGATTTCTTACAAGTGCATAAATGCCATGGTTAGTAGAGAGAAATGGCAATGATCCTAATAATAACTGGGATACAGTTAGTGTAAAAGGTAGACTTAAAATTCCTAAATTACATTTATGAGAATTAGATAGGATATAGCAAGCCTACTAAAAGGGCTGAGCAGGGTCAGTTTTAGAGGATGAAGCAGGGCAGGTGGAAGGGATTATTGAGTAAAACAAATACTGCTTTATTTTATTTTATCTAATTTCTCACCAACTTTCCCCAGATTCTGCCACTGACCTTGCAAAGAACCAGTTACCTTATCAACCCGTGCATCTTGGGATGTGGGAGGAAGTCATTATATGAGGATGGAGGGAAGCCACAGTCATAGGTGGAATGAAAAAACCTCACACTGACTGCAAATGGAGGTCAAAATTGTCTTCAGGTGGCTTGAGTTGTGAGACAGCAGCTCTGCTAACGGTATCGCTGTGTACTGGTATCTGTGTGAGAGCACGCATGTGGAAGTGCTGATTTGTATCATTGTGGAAAAGAATAAGAATAACATTGGAATAAAGATTTGAATGATGAAAATCACCTTTTACTAGATAGTGAACTGATGAAGAAAAAGTGAACTAGGACAATATTTAAAAGCATAAACAATAAGAGAGATTCAGCATAGGGTGACCATGCTCCCTCAATAATAAGGTGCATTGAGAATAGAATAAGACAAAAAAAAAGAAGAGCTTATGTCAGGCATACATCAAGTTTCTATCTCTAAGTATTGGCACTTTTATTCCATTTTGGACCTCAGCCAGTGATCTGTGGCTGATGAGTATTTGTAGGACAGATTGTTGACAAAGGGCTTGACAACACAGGCCAGTGCAGTATAATTATCAAGTCTTGGGAAGATACACTTGAGTCTGGTGCTACATCAGAACTGCCTCGGGTGTGTAACACATAGATCAGGGAGAAAAGAAAAACTAACATCTGGGAAACAGCCATAAAAATGTGGATCAAACTTCGAAGGTATTCTTTATATTCTGTCCATTATTGTAACAGGAGAATCACATGTACTACCACTGTATCTACCAACTCACAAACTCAGCATAGTAATTTGTCTTTCATAACTGAAGGCATTTTCAATCAGAATCTTTAAGTTTTCTGCCGAGTTTTGTTTAGAATTTCATAGCACTAATGAGCACTGAACACCTTCTGTATGTGAAACACCAGAGAACCCATTTAACACTGCTTCCCACCGGAGATCAGTTACTTCAGAAAAGTTACAGTGAGGTCAAACCCAATCTTCCCAACTGTTCTATTTTTTTGTATTGACATGGTGAAGTTTTCATATTATAGTCAACACAGAATTTTATTCAAAGCTTTTACAACTTTGAAGGAGCTTTCTGTGATCTGTCACAGTGGTTCCTTCTTTGGTAGTGAGATTTTGTGTAGTCATGCTCCTTTGCCTTGTGAAAATAATACATAGGTTGTGCTTCAGTTTCTAAATTCATCCATCAATTTGTAATGCTAAGGCTCACTGGTTCTCAATACTTACTGCTTATTTATTTATTATAAATATTTTCTTTTTGTATTTGTGTGGTTGGTTTTGTTTTACACATGGATTGTTCGTCTTGTGTGTGTTTTTTCATTGATTCTATTGTATATCTTTGTTACTTACTGTGACTGTCCGTGTGAAAACGAACCTCAGGGTTGTGTTTGATGACATATATGTACTTAGATAATAGATTAAAAGAATGTTGACTTTTTTTTCTGAAAGCTGTAATTGCCTGGGCTCCCATTTAACTCTTCTGCCATCTAGTGGTATCAGCTGGAAATCAACATTTAAGCCTCCAGCAACACACACAAAATGCTGGTGGAACACAGCAGGCCAGGCAGCATCGAGAGGGAGAAGCACTGTCGACATTTTGGGCTGAGACCCTTCATCAGGACTAACTGAAAGGAGAGATACTAAGAGATTTGAAAGTAGTGGGGTGAGGAGGAAATGCGAAATGATAGGAGAAGACCGGAGGGGGTGGGATGAAGCTTAGAGTTGGAAAGGTGATTGGCTAAAGTGATACAGAACTGGAGAAGGGAAAGGATCATGGGATGGGAGGCCTCAGGAGAAAGAAAGGGGGAGGGGAGCACCAGAGGGAGATGGAGAACAGGCAGGGTGATGGGCAGAGAGAGAGGGAGAGAGAGAGAGGGGAAAAAAACAAACAACTATATATGACAGGGATGGGGTAAGAATGGGAGGAGGAGCATTAACGGAAGTTAGAGAAGTCAATGTTCACACCATCAGTTTGGAGGCTACCCAGCCGGTATATAAGTTGTTGTTCCTCCAACCTGAGTGTGGATTCATCTTGACAGTAGAGGAGACCATGTCTCCCCTTCTTACTCCATCCCTGTCATATTTAGTTGTTTTTTTCTCTTTCTCTCTGCCTATCACCCTGCCTGTTCTCCATCTCCCTCTGGTGCTCCCACCCTCCCCCTTTCTTTCTCCCTAGGCCTCCCGTCCCATGATCCTTTCCCTTCTCCAGCTCTGTATCACTTTTGCCAATCACCTTTCCAGCTCTTAGCTTCGTCCCATCCCCTCCGGTCTTCTCCTATCATTTTGCATTTCCCCCTCCCCCTACTACTTTCAAATCTCTTAGTATCTCTCCTTTCAGTTAGTCCTGACGAAGGGCCTCGGCCCGAAACGTCGACAATGCTTCTCCCTATAGATGCTGCCTGGCCTGCTGTGTTCCACCAGCATTTTGTGTGTGTTGTTTGAATTTCCAGCATCTGCAGATTTCCTCATGTTTGCTCTTTAAGCCTCCAGACCACGTTTTAAAGGTGCAAAATTGTAACAATACCAACTCCCGCAAAACCTAGGACTGGGGTTAACTCAGGAGAATGTTTCTGGGAAAGGTAAAGAGCCAGTCACTACGAATTCATTATTATCTCAGTACAAACAGAATTATGGGTATTAAAATGCCTCTATTAAAAATGCAATTTTAAAAATTGTTTAAAGTTAAAAGTTTTTATTAGGATCAAAATTGAAAGAAGACCAGATACAAAAAAATGAGAAATTCGAATTTTCCCGAATAAATACGCGGGCGGTGGGGGGGTGGGGGGAAGATAGGCATTACATAAAAAGGCAAATTTTATATAGAAAATCATTAAATGTGATAACAAAAAAGGAACTAAATTGGAGAAAAATGCTAAGTTATTTGAAGTAGGATCTGGCCTCTTGCAAAACTCATTATGTAGGCTTGCAATTTAATGTCAAGTCAGAGTGTGTCTAAAGCAGGGGTTCCCAGTCTTTTTAATGCCATGAATCCCTATCATTAACTGAGGGATCCTTGGACCTCAGGATGGGAACCACCAGTGTAAAGGAACAATGCACAGATGAATGGGTCTACAGTTCACATAAAGATACTGAATCAATCTTGTTTGGTCCTGCAGACAATATCCCAATGACACCATTCAAAGGAGAACAGACATTTTCTGGCCAACATATATTGATCAAGCATTTGCTGTTCATTTATTAGACAGATGTTTCAAGATGTTGCCGAGTGGAAATTGGGAGCATAACTGCATTTCAAGACTCATTCACCGACTGTTAAACAAGATTGGACAATAAAGTTAAAGAGGTGTACAAATGCCTGGTAATTACAAGATTCACTAGAAGTTCCAAACAGTCTTGTTGACCGAGGAAGAGTAGAACAATACTAAAACTTGTACATTTATGTTGATTCATGGGCATTGGAGTATATGTACTGGGAGACTAGAGCATGACAGGAAGATTTGCTGCAATGTTGGAGAAGAGAATTAAGGCCGAATGTGGTCTTTAGACAGAGAGATATTTGCACCAGAGTATAAGATTTGATTCAATTTAATAATCAGTTTTACTTTAATGTCATATTACCAGCATTTATAATAAAATCTTAAATATACTATGCCCCCTTATGCTATCTGGCAAGCAGATAAGTGCAAATATGCAAAGCAGTTAGAATAAGTGACTCTGGATCAGCCTCCAGGGTAGAAACAAGCCCTTTGGTTCACTAAATCCATGCAGACCAAGCAATAATCATATTCTAACTCATTTTATTCTTCCACATTCCCATTAATTTCTCCTTGATTCTACCATTCATCTTCACACCAGTGGCAATTTACAGTAGCCAATTAGCCTTCCAATGTGCGTGCTTTTGGGATATGGGAGGAAACCAGCAGACCTGGAGAAATCTATGTACCCACAGGAAGGAGTAACAAATAGCACCAGAGGTTACCATTGAACGGGTCACAGGAGCTGTAAGAGAGCAACTCTACTTGCTCTGCTACCCAAGCTGTCTGTGGCATAACAAATAGAAAATTAGATCTCTTTCTCTTTGTTCGGATAGCCCTTGGTACTATCTCCATGGATTGGTGACTTCCTCCAATTTCCTCTGGCATCAACCACTTTCCTTTAAAGAAATCGGCTAGCAACCCAAAAAGTTATGTTCCTCTCAGAACTGTGCAATCTTCTCAGCAGTTTCCTTCTCACTTCATAATAATGTCCTGCCCCTTACCTCTTAGATACAGCACTTTCTGCTCACTATTCGTTAACTTTCTACATTATTCTTACCACCATATTGAATCCTTGGAATTCTCCATTCCAGAGTAAACACTGAATCATTGGATACATGCAAGGCCAAAATATAGACCAAACTTTGCTCTTCAGGAGAGTTAAGGGCTTGAGGAGAATGAAGAAAGTGGAACTGAGCCAAGATGAGATCACCTATGATTCTGTTGAATGCTGAAGCAAGCTCCAAGGGCCTCCTCCTTACTATGTCCATGTGTTAAAGCCTTTATCTTTTCCTTCATCTTACTGATATCACTCACCTCATCTCTAACTCTAGTTCCTTCAAGTGTGCCAAAGGCTCCTGCATCCTTATTTTTTCTCTTCCATTTCCCAGACTTCCAAAGTAATGTTAGACAGTCAGTTTTACTGAATTGAGAAACTATTTAGCAAAAATAGGTTGTATGTAGGAACTTGAGGCAGACTTTGAGCAATGGAGGCATTTAAGGAAATTCAAGGGGTCAGAGTAAACATATTCCCACAAAATAAAGCAAACAAATTTACAGCTCCTTATGACAAGACTCATAGGTGAGATAGGGCATTCTCTTGTAAAATGTCTCGACACAATTTTATTTCCTCAACAATTGCAAGCTGTCCAGTTCCTGAGGCAGCAAAGCAGCCCCAAACCATGATGCTCCTTCCATGCTTCTTAGATGGGATGAGGATTTGGTGTTGGTGTGCAGAGCCCTTTTTATCTCCAAACATAGCAGTTCAACTTTTGTCTCATCTGTCCACAGAGCATTGTCCCAGAAGCGTCATTGCACATCCAGGTGCTCTTCGGCAAACTTCAGACATGTCACTTTTTTTTTGGAGAGCAGTTGTTTTCTCTGTGGTGTCCTTCCACAAACTGCATTCTTGATCAGTGTTTTTCTTATAGTGGACATGTGAAGAGACTTTTAATAAGCTCTAGAGATTACTGCAGGCCTTTGGCTGTTACCATTGGGCTCTTTTTCACCTCCTTCAGCATTGCAAGTTGTGCTCTTGGTGTGATTGTTGCAGGATGCCCACTCCTAGGGAGAGTAGCCAGAGTACTACATTTCCTCCATTTGTAGACAATTCCTCTTACTGTGAACTGATGAACACTCAAGGTCTTTAGTAAAGCTTTTGTAGCCTTTTCCAGCTTCATGCCTCTCCACAATTCTTTTTCTAAGGTCCTCTGAAAGTTGCTTTGATCAAGGCATGGTGCACATAAACAGATCTTTCTTTGGAAGAGCAGGCCCTGTCAATAACCTGACCGTGTGTCTTTTTTTGTAGGGCAGGGCACCTCTACAACCTATGCTTCCAATCTCATCTCCTTGATTGGAACACCTGACTCTAAATAACCTTTGTAGAAGGCATTACCCCAGAGGTTCACATACTTGTTTGAACCTAGACTGTGATTGTTTAAATGGTGTACTCAATATCGACGAGAAAGAATAGAACTGTGTGTTTTTAGTATATAGAGATTGCATTTGTCTATCATTATGACTTAAATGAAGATCAGACTACATTTTACAAGTAATTAATGTAGAAAACCAGGTAATTGCAGAGAGACCTCACAAACTTTCTTGCAAGTGTGTGTATGTGAGACTTTTGCACAGAACTTTAAGTAGGATTCTTAATGAATATTTTGTGGTTGCCTTTACAAGACATGGATGACATCAATACAGCAGTTAAGACCAAGAAAGAAATACTGAAGAGATAATCATAGCAGATGAGGAACTACTAAGAATCAACATTGATTAATGACCAAGCCAAGGTGAAGTATATCTCAGGCTATCAGAAGTGAAAACATTTCAAAGCTTCTGATCATAGTTTTTTAAGTAGGGCCAGCAGATTATAATGCTGCTAACACTGTCCTCTTTAAAACCAATGAATATAAGTTTATAATATAAGAATACAAGTTTAACTTTGGAGGTGAATGAATTGATTCAAAAGAACAAGTTGAATTTAGAAAGGCAAAATTAAGTATTAGACTGTTAAGTTGTTAAAAGGCATATAGAATGCTTTCCTCAGCTAATATATACATGGAAGAGCAAGGCAGTAACGTAACAACAGTATGCAACACTAGTTAGGTAACAGATCACCATATTACATAACTAACTCGGTCACTTAGCATGATGGTGATGATCAAACTCGTCAGGACTGTACTGATAAAACACAAGCAAATGCTTGGATGACCCAAGGGGGAAGCTGGTCAAATGTTTGTTGAAAAGCCAATTCTAAGGGATAAAGAAGGTATCATCTATTTAGGAATAGACAAGTCTAAATTTGAACAGATATATGACAATAAAACATAGGAGCAGAATTAGGCTATTGGCCCATCAAATCTGTTCTGCCATTCAATCATGGCTGATCCTTTTTCCCCTCCTCAGCCTCATTCCCTGCAACCTTTGATGTCCTGTCCAATCAAGTTCTGTTTTAATACACCCAACAACCCGGCCTCCACAGATGCCTGTGGTAAGAAATTCTACAAATTCACCACCCTCTGGCTAAATAAGTTCCTCTGCCTGTTTTAAATGGAATCCCCTCAATCCTGAAGCTGTGCCCTCTTGTCCTAGACTCCCCCACCATTGAAAACATACTTTCCACATCTACTCTGTGTAGGCCTTTCAACCTTTGAGAGGTTTCAATGAGATCCCCCCCTTCATCCCTCTGAATTCCAGCAAATACAGACCCAGAGCTATCAAACATTCCTCCTATGATAAGCCTTTCATCACCAGAATCATCCTTGTGAACCTCCTCTGGATCTTCAATGCCAGGACATCTTTTCTTAGATGAGGAGCCCAAAACTGTTCACACAAGATGAGGCCTCACCAAGCCACAGCATCACATCCGTGCTCTTGTATTCCAGACCTCTTGAAATGAATGCTAACATTGCATTTGCCTTCCTCACTATTGACTCTAGCTGCAAGCTAACCTTTAGTGTGTTCTGCACAAGGACTCTCAGGTCCCTTCATGTCTCAGATTTTTGGATTTTCTCCCCATTTAGAAAATAGTCTGCACATTTGTATTTCTACTACCAAAATGCATGACCATACATTTTCCTACATTGTACTTAATTTGCTAATCTCTCAAGTCCATCTGCAGCCTACCAGTTTCCTCAACACTACCTGCCCCTCCACCAATCTTCATATCATCCAGAAACTTGGCAAGGAAGCCAGCTATTCCATCATCTAAATCAGCATAAAAAGTGGTCCCAACGCAGACTCCTGCAGAACACTAGTTACTGGCAGACAACCAGAAAAGGATTGTTATATTCTCACTCACTGCCTCCTACCAATCAGCCAAAGCTTTATCCCTGCTAGAATCTTTCCTGTCATACCATGGGCTCTTAACTTGGTAAGCAGCCTCATGTGTGGCACCTGGTCAATGGCCTTCTGAAAGTCCAAATATACATCAACTGCATCCCTTTCAACCATCCTACATGGAATCTCCTCAAAGAATTCCAACAGGTTCATTAGGCAAGCTTTTCCCTTAAGAAAACCATACTGACTTTATCCTATCTTGTCCCGTGTCACCAAATACTCCATAACAATTGACTCCAACTTCTTCCCAACCACTGAGGTCAGTCCAACTGGTTTATAGTTTCCTTTGTTGTCTTCCTTTTCTTAAAGAATGGAGGGACATTTGCAATTTTCCAGTCCTCTGGCACAATGCCAGAGTCCAATTATCTTTGAAAGATCATTACTATTACCTCCATGATTGCTATTGCTCTTTCAGAACCCGAAGGTGCAGTTCTTACCCCTGGGTTTTTTAGCTTTTTGAGCACCTTCTCCCTTGTAACAGTAACTGCACTCACTTCACCTCCCTCACACCCTTCAACATGTGGCACACAACAATTGTCCTCCACAGTTCATCTGGCAGATGAACCAAACAAATATTCATCTGCCATTTCCTTGGCCCCCATTATTTTTTCTTCTGCCTCATTTGCTGGCAGTGCTATATCCACTTTTTTTTTTAATTTGAAAAAGCTTTTATTACCTGCTTGGATATTGCTTACTAACTTGCTTTCATATTTCATCTTTTTCCTAACAATTCTTTAAATTGCTCTCTGTAGGGTTTTAAGTACGATGATACTAACACAGCTTTAGACACCACAACGTTGAGGTAAAATGCATTGTAAACTGTCTGGTTGTGCTTTGGGCAGCCAGCCAGGAGAGTGGAGCTCAGTTATTGGTAAATGGATTGTAGTTTATAAAGATCATTGACTTCATTTTCCCGATATATAGTTGAGAGAAAATTCCTGCTCAGCAAGTTGACTGAGCAACGTGGCGGGATGAAGAGACTCAAATAAGTAAGTTGAGGTAAAATTTGATGTTGTAGTGTGATACGATATTTATTTTCTAATAATATCATCCAGGAGCACAATGTAGATAGAGGACTGAGAAATGCATCACTGGCAAAGCCAGCAGTAATTGCCCATTCCCCAAATGCCTTTCAGAAAATGCAGCAGGCCATTTTAAAAGAGAGGGGTCTCTAGAAATTACAAATACAGGAATGGAACAAGAGGCAATGTGAGTGAAATGTTCTAATATTTGACAATTTAATGCTGCTGTAAATTATGCAATTTCATTCCATCTGAACCTTTGAACAATGAAAATATTCTTACCGTAAAAAGCAGGATTTTAAAAATTGAGAAATTTGTTTAAAAATTAGTGGGATGCATGCTTAGGCCACTGCTCTATTCTCTATATCCATGACTGTGGGGCTTGGTATAGATCATATGCCATTTATAAATTTGCTGATGATACATCCATTATTGGCAGAATCTCAGGTGGAGACAAGAGGGTGTACACGAGGGGAGGTACACCAGCTATTTGAGTGTTATCACAGCAACAACCTTGCACTCAGCATCAGCAAGATTAAAGAGATGATTATGGACATCAGAAAGGGTAAGATGAGAGAACATGAATCAATCCTCATAGAAGGATCAGATGTGGGGTGAGTGAGCAATTTTAAATTCCTGGGTGTCAATATCTGAGGATCTAAACTGGTCCCAACATATCAATGCAGCTATAAAGGCAAGACAGCAGATACATTTCATCAGAAGTTTGAGAAGATTTAGTTTGTCACCTAAATACTCAATAACTTCTACACATGTACCGTGGAGACGAGTTGCATCACCGTCTGGTTTGGAGGGTGGGGGGGGGGGGCAGCTACTACACAGGATCGAATGAAGCTACAGAAAGTTGTAAAATTAGTCAGCTCCATCATGGGTACTAACCTCCATAATATCCAAGACGTCTTGAAGCAGTGCCTCAGAAAGGCAGTGTCCATTATTAAGGATCCCCATCACCCAGGAAGCTTCTTCCCCCCACCATTGATTTCTAAATGGACATTAAAACCATCAACAACTCACTTTTAAAAATTATTTCTGTTTTTGCACCATTGTTAATTTATTTAATGTACATATATACTTACTGTAAGTTTTCCCTAGATTTATTCATGTATTGCATTCTACTGCTGCTAAGTTAACAAATTTCATGACATATGCTGGTGACATTAAACTTGACTCTGATACAAAGGATAGACGTGTGGTCAACAGGAGTAAGCATCAGCAGGACCCCACCTGTGAGCCAACAAAGCACACACCCCACTCTGCACTCAACCAATGCCACCAAAACAGACTTTATTCAGCTAAGAATCAGAGGTAAAAGAATCCCAAATTGTATTTCCAAGGATATGAAGTTAACTGTAACAAGAGGGAATGAAACCACCTTAGTTTGTGATTTAAAAAAAACATCCAGTTGAAGTGAATGAGTCACAATTAAGAGTCCTGTAATGAAACAATGCTGGAATGCATGTGTAGCGCAAGGATCTCCCAAAACAATTTTTCCATTTCCCTTGCCACAGATGCTACCTGACCTAAAAATTTCCTTGTTTTTGTTGTTACAAATTCCTATTATCTGCAGTTTTCTTGCATTCAGTCTGCTTAAGATTATTCATATTACTTTTTCAGGGAATTTAGACATAACACTCAAGTTAAAGTGATGCTCTTTGCATTTAATCAAATTTAGCATTTGTACAAGAGATAAAGCAAGCATCCAGGTCAAAGGCCCTGCTGACAGGCAAACTTTTTTTGACAGTTACCCAAATTAAAAGTTTTTTTGTTTTTTTTTACATAAAATACCTATTTTCATTTACATAACTCATTCTTTTGCGTACATTAAACTTTTCTAGAACTGTACAACTTTGTTACAAGCCAACACGCAGCTTTCTTTCCCTCCCCATACATGGAAACAAAATTTGCTCTCAGTAAGAGTTCCTCTGCAACAATACATTTAACATCACTTTGGGAACTTTCCCAAAACTTGCAACCCTAACAACGGAAGCGCTGAAGTTTGAAGAAGCGCATGTGATACCATGATACTCTGGCTGCTTCTCATTTCAAAAAAAATTGTAGTTTAAAAAAAAATTAATATATATTTTAAACAATTTTCTTTAACACAGAGCTGTACGAGTTATTTCGGGTTTTAAATACATAAAACAAAAGATGGGAAAATAGGCTATACAATGTTACCGACTAACAAAGGTTGAATGAAACAGAGGCCACCTGGCTGCAACAGAACAGCAATCTCCTGACACTTTCCACCCTTGAGGAGCTTAATAAAATCCTTTTGTTTTAAAGAGTGTTTCTTTTTAAAAACTTGCTCTTTGAATTTGAAAGTTGCTGTTGAGTTGTCCCCTTCAGAACCGAGTAGTGCATTTCTTGACCTTCAGCTTTCAAGTTAAAGTCAATTTTATCTCCTCTCTCCAATCAGTGGCGTCGCATTTTTACTTTTCGGACTGGACTACCTGCTACTCCACCTTCACCACTCTCATCATCTTCTTCATCCACACAATCATGTGCCTTTCGCCAGTAATTTTCTGTGGTACAGTCACTCCTCCTGCGATGTTTTGGTAAAATAACAGATCGCCGATTCTCCTCCTTGTCCATTTCCAAAATCCTAGGCCTTTGTAAAGGAAGCAATAGAACCAGAGTCAGTTTCTGTCATACCACAAATTGATGGCAAGTGCATTCAAGAGTTAACACACTTCTAACCGTTGCTTATTACTTTAATATCACAAGTTGACAACACTCCAATCAACCGATTATCAAGTCATACAAAAAGCAAATAGGTCCTTAGACCCAGCTTATCCATGCTGACTGTTGTCCAGTGAGCCAGTTCCACTTTCTTGCATTTGGCCCACAGCCTTCTAAACCTTTCCTATCCATGTACAGATGGCTTTTAAATGTTGCTAATATGCCCTCCTCAATCAGTATTTCCAGCAGTACATATCAAAACACACCATCCTTTGCATGAAGCTGTCCCTAATGTCCCTTTTGAATTTGTTGCCTCTGATCCTAAACCTATGCCTTGTTTTTGCCACCACCTTCCTGCAGGCAACAGTATGCACTTTCACTCTGTTCACGCCCCTTGTGATTTTGGTCATTCAAGGGAACAAAGTTCTAGTTTATCCAACCTCTCCTAATAGCTCACTATGCCTCGCACATTCACATCCAAATCATTTGCGTAAATGACGAAGGTCACAGCACTGTCCCTGTGGCACATCAGTAGACACAGGCCTCCAGTCAAAGCAACAACTCTGAACCATCACTTTGCTTTCTACTATTGAGCCAATTATGAATCCAATCCCATTCCCTCTGGATCACATGATCTACCTGCCATGAATGACCTGGTTAAAGGTCTTGCTAAAGTCCATAGACAGTGCCTTTAAAAAGTATTCACCCCCCCCCCCCCAAGAAGTTTTACACACAGTGGATGTAATTTGGCTTTATTTATTTTTTTAAAACACCTATCAATAGAAAAAGACTTTCATGTCAAAGTGATCGAAATTATTGTGTTTTGTATTTGTAATTAATTGATTGCACAAATATTCACCCCCTTCAATACAAACCATCACCGCACATCCAATCGTTCTTAGAAGTCACATAATTAGTTAAATGGAAATCTGTGTGTCGTCAAAGTGTTTCAATTGATTGTAGTAAAAGTATGCCTGTATCTGGAAGGTCCAACTGCTGGTGAGTCAGTATCCTGCCAAAGACTACACCATGAAGACAAAAGAACACTCCAAGCAACTCTACAGAAAGGTTATTGAAAAGTGCAAGTCAGGGGATGAATACAAGAAAATTTCCAAGTCACTGAATATCCCTTGGAATACAATTAAGTCAGTCATCAAGAAATGAAAAAAAAATATGCCTCAACAATAAATCTGCCGAGAGCAGGCCATTCTCAAAAACTGAGTGACTGTGCAAAGGGACCTTTGACAATTCTGGAGGAGTTACAAGTTCCAGTGGCTGAGATGGGAGAATGGCAAAAGTGGCCACTGGTTTAAAAGAAAACTCACTTCAGTCTCCTACATGCCTTCTGGCAAACTCTAGCCAAGATTTCATGTGAAACCAAAATTGAGCTTTTTTGCCAACACACTAAATGCTGTATTTGGAGTAAGCCACACACTACACATTATCAAAAACACACCACCCCTACTATGAAACATGGTGATGGCTGCATCATGTTGTGGGGATGCTTCACTGCAGCAGGCCCTGGAAGGCTTGAGAAGGTAGAGGGTAAAATGAATGCAGCAAAATACAGGGAAGTCTTGGAGAAAAACCTGACTGTCTGCAAGAAAACTGACTTGGGAGAAGATTTGTTTTCCAGCAAGACAATGACCCTAAACATAAATCCAGAGCTACACAAGAGTGGCTAAAAAACAAAGTTGATGTCCTGGAGTGGCCACTTCAATCCAATTGAGAATTCAGACCTCAATCCAATTGAGAATGTGTGGCTGGACTTGAAAAGGGCTGCCCACTCATGAACCCCATGCAAAGTAACAGAGCTTGAGCAGTTTTGTAAAGAATGTTGAAAAACTGTAGTGTCCAGATGTGCAAAGCTGATTAATACCTATCTACACAGACTCAAGACTATAGTTGCTGCCAAAGGTGCAACTACTAAATACTGACTTGAAGAGGGTGAATACTTATGAATTATTTTGTGTTCTATATTCATAATTCATTTAGATCACTTTATAGAGATCTGTTTTGCTACCTGTTTTTAAAGCAATGCCATTTTGGCCATTCTGGTCCTCTGCATTTACTTCTCCAGTTTCCCACAGGTCCGAGAATGTGCCAGTCAAGCCCTAGGGATTTATTCACCTTAAGGAAACTTCCTTCCAGTCCAGTTTGATAACAGTTACATTCCACTCAATGCAAGATACAACAAATTTCCTTCCCTTGATAGCACAGAGAAAACTTCCAAGCACAGCACAATTCCCTAGTGTGTTCCAGCATACAATCTCTCCCCAACCAACACAATTCCCCTTCCTTCCTACCTGTGTGCAGCATCTGGATCAGCCTTCCGATGGGATCTTTTCTGTTTCAGTAATGATTGATACCGGTCACTATTCAACTGTCTGTTGGACATGTGAACTGGTAACAGTGAGCTAGTTAATGACTTTGACTCCAAACGTGGTGCATCCGTCCTTGTTCTATTGGAAAAAAGATGATTTTATAAAAAAAACTAGCAAATCTTACCACTGAATACAAATGCACAAAACTACTGCACATGCAGTTCAACACATCTTTGCTCTTATGCCACAATCTTCATAAGCAACTGGGAATTAGAGCTTAAATAATAAGTGAAATAAATGATTAGTGCACAAGAGGTCAATGTTCAGTAGAAAGAAAGGTGACTTATGTGAGTGTGTACAAGATAACATTGAAGACAATAACAAACTGAGAAAAAGACACCGTATGCTGAGATTATTAAAAAAAATATTTTGCTGCTGTTTCATAACCAAATGCCTAAAGCAGAGCTCCCAACCTTTATGCCATGGACATATACCATTAAGCACGGGGTCTGAAGTCTGAAATATCATCTACCTGAAATGTTAAGTTTGATTCTCCCTCCCTACATATTTGCTGCTTGCAGTTGTGTAGAAAGCACAATCTCCTCCACCCAAAGATTATTTTTCTGTTCCCCATTCCAGAATTAAAACCAGCATTTAACCATACACAAACAAAAATAGCATTAAAGCTACTACAACAAATGAGAAAATCTTACTTTCGGAGTATGATAACAGCTCTTCGCTCCCTGATATCTTGCGGCCGAATACAGTGAGTGATTTCATCTGCTGCATAATCACTGGAAAGAGAGAAGTCAAGAGTGAGTGGATCCAACCATAATAACCAACATGTGAAATAGTTGTATTTGTTCAGAATACTATACTGCATATTGATTAGCCAGGAAATAATCATTATTTACACATTTTGTTGCACAAAGCCACAAATACAAACTGGCACAAACAAGGTCATGGCATTTTGTGCAGGCCACAAATGAACATGGAAATTCTAAAGAGATGTTTTAATATCTCACATTTGTCTTCAAATACGTATATACTGTAATATCTTGTGACAAGTATCAATTATTGCCAATATTTACATACTAGTTTGAATCCAAAGATAAAGTTAGGAAATTGCAAGATACACAAACATGTTACAACAGCAGACACTAGTCAGAACTAGCTTATATACAGAAGATTCTAGAAAGTGTAATCACAATCTGTCTGAAAATACATGTAAAATCTCATGTACCAAAGTACAGAGGATGAAAACTGGTAAGACATCTTAGCATTGCCAAGTTCTACAGGAAGAACACTTAGCTGCCTGTTGGTAGAAAACATTAGCACGAATATCTAGGTCGGTAGTAATGAGAACAGCAGCAGCCTCTCACACATATGGAATGAACAAGAGAGACATGATCTACATGTCCATGCTGGCTCTTTGATGCAGCAACCAATTAACCCTACTACAGTTCTCACCATACTACCTGGCCTCTTCTCTTATCAAGTTTCATATTCACCTCATGTTCAGTTAACACATTGGTTATAGTATAAAACCAATAGTCATATGAAATGATTTTTCTAGTTTTCCACTGCTGTTTTTGTTAAATTGCTAGCAAGTGCCAGCAAGTTCAAGACTCCTGTTCAAATGAATTCTCAAGCTTACATGTCATGCTACATTGGGAGTTTCCAGATGCTACAGATCCCAGAGGTCAGTAACGATGCTTGAACCTCGGTACCATTTCCAGCAGGGAGGCTGGGGAATCTGCCTGCTGAGTTTGTGTACCAATGAATAACAAGTTTAATTATCTTAGTGGAGTGAAAGCTATGGGGAACAAATATCAGCTTATGATTTTTAAAAATTAATGTTGAGAACTTTTAATTTCAAAATGTTTAATTGATTTTAATAGGTTCTTAATATTCCCAAATGCCAAGGACTTCAGAAGCATTCAAAATTATTGATAAATTTGATAGCTGTTCAGGGTAAACCATACAAAGAAATTACATCATACAGGAGTCTACTGTCACACAGAACTTCACTACTCCTAATGGGAATGGCATTTTCTAGTAGGTGAACCCTGGTTGATCCACAAAAGGCCAATATATACTTTCCACGTGGCAGATGTTCACACTACACCAAGTACTGGTCCCATTAATTTATGTTGCCTAAATGTTATAGAACTCAAATGCTGAATTTACACCCTAGCAACAAAAAAAAACAATTCTCCTTACTTGGTATTAAAATTTCATTAGCTTAAATAACATATCTATGTTTCCTTGTTTTTCTTTGCTCTAAAGCAAGCCAGTTTCACAGTCACCAAATTTCTTTATGATGAACAAAATACAATATTCGTGATCCAACTAGATTCTACACATGGTTCAACATAACCTTTAATTTGTGCTCAATTTCACAAATGAAGCTACATTTAGACCAGCTAAACACAAACACCTATGTCAGGATGCTGTTAATCAACTATAGCTCAGCATTTAATACCATCCTTCTCACAATCCTAATTGAGAAGTTGCAGAACCTGGGTCTCTGCACCTCCCTCTAATTGGATCCTCTACTTCATAACTGAAAGACCACAGTCTGTGCAGATTGGTGATAACATATCTGCCTCGCTAGCGATTACGTGTTGATAACATATCAACACTGGCACACCTCGGGTGTGCGCTTAGCCCACTGCTCTACTCTCTGTATACACGACTGTGGCTAGGCATAGCTCAAACACCATCTACAAATTTGCTGGCGGTACAACCATTGTTGGTAGAATCTCAGGTGGTGACAAGGGGGCGTACAGGACTGAGACACACCAACTAGTGGAATGGTGCTGCAGCAACAGCCTGGCACTCATGTCAGTAAGATGAAAGGGATGATTGTGGACTTCAGGAAGGGTAAGACGAAGGAACACGTATCAATCCCAATCCTCAGAGGGATCAGAAGTAGAGAGAGTGAGCAGCTTCAAGTTCCTGGGTGTCAAGATCTGAGGATCTAACCTGGTCCCAACATATTGATGTAGTCATAAAGAAGGCAAGACAGCGGCTATACTCTATTAGGAGTTTGAAGCAATGTGGCCTGTCAACAAATACACTCAAAAACTTCTATAGTTGTACCGTGGAGAGCATTCTGACAGGCTGCATCACTGTCTGGTATGGAGGGGCTACTGCACAGGACCGAAAGGAGCTGCAGAAGGTTGTAAATCTAGTCAGCTCCATCTTGGTATCCAGGACAACTTTAGGAAGCAGTGTCTCAGAAAGACAGCATCCATTATTAAAGACATCCAGCACCCAGGGCATGCCCTTTTCTCGTTACCATCAGGTAGGAGGTACAGAAGCCTGAAGGCACACACTCAGCAATTCAGGAACAGATTCTTCCCCTCCGCCATCTGATTCCTAAATGGACTTTGAAGCTTTGGACACCACTTCACTTTTTTTTTTTAGATATACAGTATTTCTGTTTTTGTACATTTTTAAAATACAGGCAGTCCTGAGTTACAAACGTCCAATTTATAGACAACTCATACTTAAAAACCGAGGAAGGAGAATGTCATCCGCCATTTTAAGTCATTGCCGTTGACACTGTGTTGAGTGTGTAACTTTGTATTTGGCTTAAATTTTTCTTAGCAAGATTCACCCTGACCCCTCTCCCCCCCCACCCCCATTCCAGTCAGCTGGTGTGCAGTGAGATCAGCACCAGGCTCGAGAAAGGAGTTTCCCGAGTTCAATCCAGTGACAGACCGCTCCCGTGTTGGGTTGGTGCCGATCCAGTGACTCCTGTACCATTCGTGTTGGTTGAGCTTGCAACTCGACCTCGTAAAAAACATTGCCATCTGCAGCGTAAATTCCCATGCGGAATATTATGGAGGATCTAATACCCAAACCCAGCACAGCCCCCACTTGACCCACTTAACCTGTCTCAGTGCAGTGGACTTTCAGACCCAGGGAATTTAGTGTGGTGGTCCTTACGACCCAGCGGACCTTGGGACCCACTGCCTGCAATATTTCTGTTCCATTGATGGGAAGTGATCGTGATTGAAAATAAAGTGGAAATAATAGTGTTTGGAAAGAGGTGAAACGCCATCGGTTATTGGAAAAACGCTAGGCTATAGTTGGTCAACAATCAGAAAAATTTTTTAAAGATAAAGTGAGAATAATGGAGCATGTGAAAGGCCCTGCCCTGATGAAAGCTACGATTATTACTAAGCAACACAGTGGCTTAATTATTGGAATACATACGTTTCTTAAATGTTTTATATGCATAGAAAGGAAAAATATATGCTATATACTAAGACAAACGTTTGACTGACACTAAATAATACCAGATGGACTTGTTCCGACTTGCGTACAAATCTGACTTAAAGACTGACTCAGGAACAGAACTCGTTCGTAACCCAGTGACTGCCTGTAATCAATTGATTTACTTGTTTATTTATTAAGTTTTATTTTATTTATCTTTTTCCTTTCTCTGCTAGATTATGTACTGCATTGAACTGCTGCTGCTATATTAATAAATTTCACATCACATGCCGGTGATAATAAACCTGATTCTGATTCCTGTACCCAGCTGGAAGCCTGAGAAGGGTTTATTTGTCATATATGCTGGAAAGGCACTGTACTTTTTTCCCCACAATTTGACGAGTTGAAATGCTTGACGCATAGCCCACTTGGAAGACATGTTATTCACTATATACACTCACTCCATCACCAATGCAAGTAGCAACAGTTCATACTTTTCATTATGGCAACCCACCGAGAATACTTAAGACAGCTCCTTCTAAATTCTGTACCTGGTATGGCAAAGACAGCAGAGGCACAGAAACACCACCTGGAAGTTGCCCTCCAAGCCAATACCAGCTTCACTTAGAAATGTATCACTTTTCCTTCACCATTGCAGGGCCGAAGCCCTGGAACTCCCTTCCCAAGATCATCATACATATAGCTGTATCTCAAGGATTGCAGCTCACAACCACCATATCAAGAGGAATTACATATAGACAATAATGCTTGTTTAGACTGAAGTTCACAATCCCAGAATAAAGAAAACTACACTGCTAGAGGAACTCAGCAGGGCCAGACAGCATCAAGTACAGTTGATCGCCAGCATTTTGTGTATGTTACTCAGATTTCCAGCATCTGCAGATTATCTTTTGTTTGTGTAAACTACACTGCTTCTTGAAACCAGGTAAGTTTATATATAGATAACAATCAGGATGCTGAGATATAGTCTCCAGATAATCTGGGCTTAGTGGAAATGGCTTGGGTGGAGAGCAAGAGCTGGACCGAAGAGCAAGAACTAATTGACAGAAGTATGAACATTAAGTCTTTGCTTTTTTGTACTATTTATTTCTAACTTATAGTAGTTTTGTCATTGTGTTGTATGGCTGCTGCAAAGCAACAAATTTTACATCTTATGAGACTGAATCTGATTCAGAATACAAAACACAAAATGGTAGTGGGATAATATCAATAAATTAGAGAGAGTGCAGAGACAATTTACTAGGATGTTACCTGGGTTTCAGCACTTAAGTTACAGAGAAAGGTTGAACAAGTTGGGTCTCTATTCATTGGAGCGTAGAAGGTTGAGGGGGGATTTGATCGAGGTATTTAAAATTTTGAGAGGGATAGAGTTGACGTGAATAGGCTGTTTCCATTGAGAGTAGGGGAGATTCAAACGAGAGGACATGATTTGAGAGTTGAGGGCAGAAGTTTAAGGGAAACACGTGGGGGTATTTCTTTACTCAGAGAGTGATAGCTGTGTGGAATGAGCTTCCTGTAGAAGTAGTAGAGGCCAGTTCAGTTGTGTCATTTAAGGTAAAATTGGATAGGTATATGGACAGGAAAGGAGTGGAGGGTTATGGGCTGAGTGCGGGTAGGTGGGACTAGGTGAGATTAAGAGTTCGGCACAGACTAGGAGGGCCGAGATGGCCTGTTTCCGTGCTGTGATTCTTATATGGTTATAAGATTATTCACAAACTGGCTGATTATACTAATTCTTTTGATTTAAAGTATGTTGAACAGCAGAATTCAAATTATCCACAGGAACTAGAACCAAATAATAATTCATTCTACCCATGGAGATGAAGTTCATGGCTTCACTATCTCCAAGATCTTGGATAAAAAGGGTATTTCTGGAAGAGTGGCAAGGAAGGAATCAACTAAAGTAAACATATCTTTGCCAGTAAAGACTTTGCAGAGCATCACTTAGAAGAAACTGTAAAGATGTGGAAGAAGGTCTTGTGATGGGATGAACTGAACTGGAACTTTTTGGCCTCAACACTAAGCAGTACATGTGGTGTTAATTTAATACTGCGCATCAGCCAGGAGGTAGCATCATGATATGGTGATGCTTTTCAGCAGTAGGAACTGGTAATCTGGTCAGGATTGCTGGGAAGATGAATGCGGCTAAATACAGAGAGATCCTGGATAAAACCAGCTAATCTCTGCCAGAAAGCTTAAACTGGGGATGAAGCTTGTTTTTCCAGAAGGTCAGCAACCAAAAGCACACTGTCAGCACAACCATAGAGTGGCTTCAAATGAAGAAATTTGATGTCCAAGTGGCCTAGTCAAAGTCCTGACCTTAATCTGATCAAGCATCTCTGACAAGACCTTAATATTGCTGTCCACTGCTGCTTCCCAACTAACCTGCCACAGCTTGAGCAATTTTGCAAGGTGGAATGGGCAAATCTTGCTCCATAACATTGTTGAGAGCTAATAGACATCCAAAAAGACTACTGCTGCAAGAGGTGGTTCAACTAAGCGCTGAGCAAAGGGGGAATGAATATTCCTGAATTTTTGTATCAATGGTTAGGGGGAAGGCCGCTGGGAACTGGGGTTGAGGAGGAGAAATAAAAAGGATTAGCAATGGTTGAATGGCGGAGCACACTAGATGGGCCAGATGGCCTAATTCTGCTCCCATGTCTTATGGAACTGCTGACATTTCGGTTTTTCCATGCTTTACAATGTTCCTTTTTTTTTTAGCTCAACAAGTGATTCTTAAATAAAAATTCTCAGTTAAAATGATCAAAATTCCTTATTGTAATTCTTATTTATGAAGTACCTCATACAAACGCTTCTCCCTCCTGCCATCTGGGAAAGGGCACCGAAGCATTTGGGCTCTCACGACCAGACTATTGAACAGTTTCTTCCCTCAAGCTATCAGACTCCTCAATACCCAGAGCCTGGACTGACACCTTAGTGCCCTATTGTTTTATTATTTATTGTAATGCCTACACTGTTTTGTGCACTTTATGCAGTTCTGGGTAGGTCTGTAGTCTAGTGTAGTTTTTTTTCTACGTAGTTCAGTCTAGTTTTTGTACTGTGTCATGTAACACCATGGTCCTGAAAAAAGTCTCATTTTTTCTGTACCAGCAGTTATGGTCGAAATGGCAATAAAAAGTGACTTGACTTATTTATGTGAACAATAGGTTGGTAGCTAAATACTTCTAAAAGACATTGTATCTGGTTAAGAAAAACCTCACTCAGATATAAAATCAGTGACAGAATACCAGTATTGTCTGAATTTGGCAGAGGAGTTCCAAACTACTATTAAAACCCTTTTAATGTGAATGTTCCTAACTTCACTTGAAGGGATTAGCTATATTTGGCACATATACATCAAAACAACAAAACAAAGTGAAATGTGTAGTGTTTTGCATAAACGATCAGAGTCTGAGAATGGTGCTGGATACAGCCCACACTTGTTATCTTACTTCCGGTATCAAAACAACACACCCATAACTCACTAATATCCGAAATATGAGCAGAAACTGGAACCCCTGGAGGAAACCCATGTGGTCACTGGGAGAATGTACAAGCCCCTTACAGATAGCAGCAGGAATTGAAACCTAATCAGATTGCTGGCACTCCTGAAAGCGCCTTTGATAGGCCTAACACTACACCTGGATTCCCAGTCCACTTTCAAGACCCTTAAAATACCAATAACTCAAAATGGCCATTGTAGACAGATGCTTGGCAAAACAGCATCTACACTTGGTCTCATTGATGTAGAGGAGGCCACATCACAAGTACCAAATGTAAAAGGCAATTTAGGAAGAAGTTCATGTGGTTCTTGGCTTCGCTTGGAAGAGCCATTTAGGTCCCTGAATGGTGGTTTAGGGACAAGTGTTGCACAGGGAACGCACTATAGGATGAGAACAAGCAAACAGGAAGTCGTGGAGAGTGGTCCTTGCAGGATGATGGTAGGATTATGTAGCAGACGGTGGAAATGACGAAAATTGATCTGCTGGGTGCAGAAGTTAGGAGATTGAAAAGGAAGGAGTCATCATGAGAGCAGAAATGGAGGAATTGGCCATCTTGAAAAGCTGAAGAGGTGCAAGCCTAGATAGCTGTGTGAGCCAGTGGGTTTAAAACAGATGGCAATGGATAGTTTACCTGAGAGAGATGCAGAGTGAGGAAGGAAGTGTCAGAAATGATCCGAGTGAATGAAGGCAGGATGGAAGCTAGTGAAGTTGATGTCACTCAGGTTCCTGATGACATTAAATACTCATTAGTTCAACAATAATGAATTGAGCAAACTAGCAGAAGTCTTTCCACAAAACTTTTGACCTTACACCATTTACAAAGACAACTTGGATCTCTTTTTGAGGTCCACTGAATGGCATCATTTGAGATATCAAGGTATTGCCTTCTTTCACTTGGACAGAATTTGCCCTCTCCCTGCACATTATGTGGGGGGGGGGGGGAGAGACACTGGACAAACTAAACATTTTAAAACAGTCAGAAGTTAAGTGTTGTAATCTTAGTGTGTACCTTCAGAGTACAAGTCTGCTCTGCCCTCTGGTGTTAACTAATTAGCACTGCCATAGGTTGGTGAACTCAAAAATCACTTTCAACTGTACATCTGAAAACACAATTAAGCACTATCAAATAGAAAACCATTTTAAAAATGTCACAAGTTTGAGTGCTTAGTGAAGTTCAAACTTACAAAAGGAAGTTCTAAAAGGCCAGGTAACATCAAAAACACACAAATTTCACGTTCAAAGTTAAACATTAAATGAAGCATAGATCATGTATATCAGAGATAAAACATACAGATTGTGCTATGGCATTTTCATGTTTAAAAAGGCTTGCAAAAAATCAGTAGTTGACTGAGCATATAGACGTTAAGAAAGAGAATGTGCTGGAGTTTTTGGAAAGCATCAAGTTGGATAAGTCTCTGGGACGGGATAGGATGCACCCCAGGCGAGGGAGGAGATTGCTGAGCCTCCGGCAATGATTTTTGCATCATCAATGGGGATGGGAGAGGTTCCAGAGGATTGGAGTGCTGCAGATGTTCTTGCCTTATTCAAGAAGGGGAGTAGAGACAGCCCAAGAAATTATAGACAAGTGGTTGGTAAGTTGATGGAAAAGATCCTGAGAGGCAGGATTTAGGAACATTTGCAGAGGCATAATGATTAGGAATAGTCAGCATGGCTTTGTCAAAGTCAGGTTGTGCCTTACAAGCCTGACTGAATTTTTTGAGGATGTGACTAAACACATTAACGAAGGTAGAGCAGTGGATGTATGTAGTGTACATGGATTTCAGCAAGACATTTGATAAGGTACCCCATGTAAGGCTTATTGAGAAAGTAAGGAGCCATGGGATCCAAGGGGACCTTGTTTTGTGGATCCAGAATTGGCTTGCCCACAGAAGGCAAAGAGTGGTTGTAGATGGGTCATATCGGTCACCAGTGGAGTGCTGTGGATCTGTTCTGGGACCCCTTCTCTTTGTGATTTTTATAAATGACCTGGATGAGGAAGTGGAAGGATGGGTTAGTAAGTTTGCTGATGACACCAAGGTTGGGGGTGTTGTGGATATGTGGAGGGCTGTCAGAGGTTACAGCGAAGGCATCAAGAGAATGCAAAACTGGGCTGAGAAGTGGCAGTTGGAGTTCAACCCAGATCAGTGTGGGGTGGTTCATTTGGTAGGTCAAATATGATGGCAGAATGACTCTTGGCAGTGTGGAGGATCAGAGGGATCTTGGGGTCCGAGACCATAGGATACTCAAAGCTGCAATGTAGGTCGAGTCTGTGGTTAAGGCGGCACACGGTGCATTGGCCTTCATCAATCGTGGGATTGAGTTTAGGAGCCGAGAGGACCTGGTCAGACCCCACTTGAGTACTGTGCTCAGTTCTGGTCACCTCACTACAGGAAGGATGTGGAAGCTGTAGAAAGGGTGCAGATGAGATTTACAAGGTTGTTGTCTGGATTGGGGAGCATGGCTTATGAGAATAGGCTGTGTGAACTCTGCCTTTTCTCCATGAAGCAGTGGAGGATGAGAGGTGACCTGATAGAGGTGTATAAGATGACAGGCACTGATCGTGTGGATAGTCAAAGGTTCCCCCCCCCCAGGGCTGAAGTAGGTACAGAGGAGATGTCAAGGATAAGTATCTTTATGCAGAGTGGCGAGTGTGTGGAATGAGCTGCCGGCAAAGGTGGTGGAGGCGGATACAATAGGGTCTTTTACGAGACTCCTGGATAGGTACATGGAGCTTAGAAAAATAGAGGGCTATGGGTAACCTCAGGTAATTTCTAAAGTATGTACTTGTCTAGTACAGCATTGTGGGCTGGAGGGCTTGTATTGTGCTGTAGGTTTTCTATGTTTCTATTGCCACCAAACATCTGCACTGACCAACAAAATGCTTAAAAATTAAACTTTTAAAAACCATGACTTATGTATTCAAGAATTTCACACCTGCTGACTAGATTGCAGATTATGTTAAAATACAGCACTTCATCTCTTGTACCTGGAACACCCTCTTCTCGGTCATGCAGACTCCTGGTCCCTGAAATGTGGGCAGCAAGTGGACAGTGATCGTCAGTAATGTATGCAAACCAGAACACCACAGGATAATCAAATCCTGTAGCTACTTGCATCTCACTTCACATATACATACAATCTAACTGAACATTAAATTAAATCAGGTTGTTCTAATTTGAATAGTTCTGGCCATCCATTGATCTACTTGTGGGAAACTAAATTACCCTGAAATTACAGTGGAGAGCCCAAAAGGTAACACTAGCACTACTTTCAAAATGAAAAAAGCAACTGCAAATAAAACCCATTTTATTTTAAATTTGTAAAGAATAATTGACAGAAATAAATTTCAGAGGAAGAAATAAAACAAAGCAGACAATGCACATTTTGAAGTCAAAATCATCCACATCTATTTTCAGTGACACCAAACTATGACAGCTTTCTTTAGACTTGGTATGAGTGGGAACTGTATTCCAACTTCAGTATGATCCCCAGAGAAGCAATACAAAGGAGAATGCAGAAACTGAGATTGGAGCATCACTACTCAGAAATACTGAATAGCAAGAGAGTCAGCGAAGAATACCATTTCCTCAGCATAGTACAGATAAAGATACAAATACGTTCTCTAATGACTCAGCTAGCTAGAGGGGTCTTTCAACAAGAGAGATTTCCTGTTGTGCCAGTACAGAGACATAGCTTGCTTGATCCAAGTGGCTAAGTCATCCAACCTTGTATTAATATAAATAGCAATGAAGACTGGGAGGTGATTATTTTTGCACTACTACAACCTCATTGTTCACTGTGTTGCTTCCCCAAAGTGCTCATCAATAACGTGACTATCATTGCGACTCCCTTGCAAATTCCTGGGTGTCAACACTTGAGGATCAATCCTGAGCCCAATGTATTGAGGCAGTTGCAAAGGCGGCATGACAGGAGTTTGAGGAGAATTGGTATGTCAACAAACACTTGTAAATTTCTACAGATGTACGATGGAGAGCATTCCAACTGGTTGCATCATTGACTGGTATGGGAGGGTTGCCATTACACAGGATCAGAAAAGGCTGCAGAAATTTGTAAAAGTAGCCTCCCCAGCATCCAAGACACCTTCAAAAAGTAATGTCTCAAAATCAGAAACCATCATTAAGGATTCCCATTACCCACAACATGCCTTCTTCTCATTGCTACCATCAAAGACAAGGTACAGGAGCCCAACGACACACACAGATCAGGAACAGCTTCTCTTCCACTATCAGGTTTCTAAATAGACAATGAGCCTATGAACACAACCTCTATTTTCCCCCTTTTTGCAGTACGGGCAGTTCCCGGGTTACGTACGAGTTCCATTCCTGAGTCCGTCTTTAAGCCGGATTTGTACGCGTCGGAACAAGTACATCCAGTATCATTTAGCGTCAGTTAGTCAAACGTTTGTCTTATTATATAGCATATATTTTACTTTTCTATGCATATAAAACACTTAAGAAACATATGCATTCCAATAATTAAACCACTGCGTTGCTTAGTAATAATTGTAGCTTTCATCGAGGCAGGGCCTTTCACATGCTCTATTATTCTCACTTTAAAATTGTTCCGATCATTGACTGAATGTAGCCTAACGCTTTTCCAATGACCGATGGCATTTCACCTCTTTCCAAATGAGTTATTATTTCCAATCGCGATTGCTTCCCATCAATGGAACAGAAACACTGTGGGCGGCGGGTCCTGAGGTCTGCTGGGTCCTAAGGACCACCACACTAAATTCCCCGGGTCCGACAGGTTAAATGGGACAAGTGGGGGCTGTGCTGGGTTTGGGCACTGTGTTTGATACTCCACAATATTCCATGTGGGAATTTAAACTGGAGGTGGCAGTGTTATTTTTTTTAAAACGAGGTCGAGTTGCATGCTCGACTTTAACATGGCATGGATGGTACGGGAGTCACTGGATCGACATCAACTTGACACGGGAGCGGTCTGTTATTGGATTGAACTCAGGAAACACTGTTCTCCAGCCCGTTGCTGATCTCACTGCGCCACCAGCCAATGCGGGGTGGGGTCAGGGTGAATCTTGCTAAGAAAATTTTAAGCCAAATACAAAGTTACACATTCAACACAGTGTCAACGGCAATGACTTAATGGCGGACAGCGTCGCAAACCAACTCAAAATGACAGACAGTGTTCTCCTTCCTCGGTTCATAATTTGTCTGTAAGTCGGATGGTCATAACTCGGAGACTACCTATAATCATTTTCTCTTTATATATACTTATTGTAATTTATAGCTTTATTATGTATTGCAATGTACTGCTGCCACAAAACAACAAATTTTTTGACATATACCAGTAATATTAAACCTGATTCTCCATGAATCTTTTGGCAAAGGTACTTTACAGCATATTATGGATCATTTTGGAGTTATGACATTATGGAGAGCAAAAGTATACATGACCTGTCATGAACACCCATCTTCAGGGAATAAAACCTGTACAATTTAACTTCTAACTGATACTTTGTGGCTAATGAAACTAATCATTCTGATTTTGTCATATTGAAATTACGCAAGGCAATAGATGAATGTTCCTGCTTACAGTATGTGTTAAAGATGTATCCCTGTAACTCAAGGTATCGTTTAGTTGGTTGTATATCCATAGAGCCATCTTTCAACACTAATAAATGGGGAATATGTTGGGTGTCTGGCTTTTGGAACAGACAGCACTATTGAATATTCAAAGGGGTTTGCTTGTTGAGATGTACTGTCACTGTAAACAAGCAACTCTGCAAACTTACCCACCTAGTTTCCAAATGTTAAAGCAACTGAAACTGCAGTTGATCTTTTATTGTTGTATTCAAGCATAAAACAATGTGTCAAGAAGAGTGAGATTTTCTTGGACACTCTCTCTCTCTATAAGGTGTTCCTTGTGAATAAAGACATTTATATTTTTGTAAGTGTCTATGTGGCTGAATTTTAGACAGTCACAACACAGCACATGTTATCAAAACAGTTTAGGTTTGAGCCCTTGTCCATGTTGACTAGGATAGGAAAAATGAGGAAAAATCAAGCCAGTTACCCTTGCTGTCTTTGGTTCATACTCTAAATGAGCATGACCTATATGGTTATATACAAAAAAATGAAAAATATGGTCTTCCGGCTCATTTATATATAGCCAGGTGATCATAAAAGATTACTGTTGGAAATTTGATATATAGGAACACTTGTGCAAAGAGAAACAAATGTAAAATTTCAGGTCAATGACCTTTCATTATAACTGTAACAAACAAGTTTCAATACATACAAGAGCCAAGGAAAGGGAGAAGAGAAAGGCTACCATTTGTCTGGAAGTAAACTTTCCTGCCCACTTGCTATTACAAAACCTCACAGGGTGATCAAAATTCATTTTGAACACCACACTTATTAACTACAAAATTAACCTGATGATGAAATGCAGATGGGTGAAATAATTCCTAGATATATTAAAATTTTGAAGATTTCAGGTTAAGTAACAGCTAAAATATTACTGATATTTATGATTTAACCCTTTGCTTTGTCAATAATACTTCTTACTGAAATTGCTTTCAAGCTTTTTACTTTGCTAATCTACATTGTGACCAAGCCTGAACAAAACCTCCATATACTGAAATACTATGCTCCACCCCACTCTCAAACATTGACCCTTTCTAAGATTCCCCTTCTCTTCACCCTGCAAATGTTAGTAAATAATTCAATCCTTTCCCACGACTTACTATTGGGAAGTCTTGCCACAAATACCAACACCCTAAATAACCCTCTCAGACTACCTGTAAATACAAAATTCCTTCTGAATACTGACATGTTGCCAGGAGCCCCAGGCAAGTACAGGTTCTTGCTCAAATATGCTTTGTACAAGATAGAGAACAGACTGAGGAATATTACCAGTAGCTCTCCCTTCTGATAGAGATTGTTTATTTTTGCTTACAAGTCCCTCAACACATTCAACTTCAATCAATTCTGATGTTTTTTTCCCCGTTTACATCTAGTGTTGCTTCTCTTCTGAATTTCATCACGGGACACGGATGAAATTCTAGAGAACTGGCAAATGGCCCACATGGAAGATCTCAGAATAGACACCCGCTTGAAATAAGTCACCGCGTGACTAGCAGCAGCAGCTGGTTCCTTTAATCAAAGATGTTCTTTCAAGAAAACTGCTTTAAATCAAGAACATTCTAGAATGACCTAAACTACTTTAGAATAAAAGTCTGAAGCAGAACATGGTAACATATGTAAACAAACTATTATACATAAGGCTCTTTCCTCCTACACCTCTGTCACTAACCTTTTCCTCTAGTCCAAATATTTAACAAAATTTCATCATTCTAGATATCAGGGCTGATCTACTCTTCAACCCCAATTACAGATGTTCCCCTTTTTCAGATTTTTGCTTTACGTCAACTTGTTGTTACGAAAGACCTACATTAATAACCTGTTTTTGCTAACAGAAGGTGTTTTCACTGTTACGAAAAAGGCAGCACATGGCCGAGCAGCCAAATTCCTCCCCCGGAACTACATTCTATCCGGCATTGCTTAAACACACGCCTGTCAGCATCTGTGCTTTATGTCGATTTATTTTGTACATCCATTAGCAAGGTGTGTTCTAAGGTATCGGAAAAGCCTAAAAGAGCACATAAGGGTGTTACACTTAGTGTAAAACTAGATATAATTAAGCATTTCGAACGTGGAGAATAAAGCAAGGACATAATTTGGCTAAGGAGGCTGGATTTCTGGAATTTGACGAAGATGATGTTGAAGAGGTTTTGGCATCCCATGACCAAGAACTGAGAGATGAAGAGCTGATGAAGAGGAAAGGATAACAATTGAAGCCAAATGCAGTAGTGAACGGCCCAAAAGTGAAGACACCCAGGAACTGAACGGGAAGCAATTGCGTGAGATTTTTGATGCAATTGACAACGCTGCAATGATTGCAGAAAAGAACTACTTTAATTTTGAAGGGGTATGTAGGTTTAGGGCATATTTGCAGGATGGCTTGAGTGCTTACAAAGAACTGTATGATAGAAAGATGCGCGAGGCTAAGCAGTCAAGCATACTGTCGTTTTTCAAGCCTTCCAAAACAGCCACAGCAGACTACAAAACTCGACCTTCAACATTGAGGTAGGCAGACATAGAAGAAGGTGACCTGCTTGCCCTGATGGAAATAGACGACGATGAGATGATACCCCAGTCTCCTCTACCTCCCACCACCCCAACGACTCAGCCTAATACACCATCATCAGTGTGCTCGCTCTCTTTTCGATTCTGGTAAGTCAAACTACACTGTACACACATTATTTCTACCTTGTATAGGTTGGGTATTTTTATGTGTTATTTGGTAGCTTCATAGCTTAAAGGTTACTGGAAAGAGTGCTTCTGCGGGGAGCACTTGCACCGTCAGTTTCTGCCGCGAGAGCTGCAGAAAGCGCTTGTGTGAGATTTTTGCTGTGGTGGACATAAGTATAATATAGGAATAAAAGTATTCCTACATTATATAGGCTATGTATTTATCAAATCATTCCTGCTTTTACTATGTTACTGTTACTTTAGGTTTTGTGTTATTTAGCATGAATTGGTAGGTTATTTTTTGGGTCTGAACACTAACAGATTTTTCCCATTTAAATAAATGGTAATTGCTTTTTCACTTTACGACATTCCAGATTATGAACCGTTCCATAGGAACGCTCTACCTTTGAATAGTGGGGCAAACCTGTACATGGATCTAACAAAAATCCACTTCAGCTTAAACTTTCAGCCAACTCAGATTTCGCTAACACAGGCAACTGTGAAGGCCAAGTCATTGGGCATATTTAAGTCAGAGGTTGCTAGGTTCTTGATTAATCAGAGTGTGAAATTTTACACGGAGAAGGCAGGAGAATGCATTTGAGGATAATAATCAGCTACCAGGGTATGAAGGAGCAGACTCAATGGGCTGAACAGCCTTATTCTGCCTCTATATCTTATGGTTATATTATTTATTTCCATTTTCCTGAATTGAGAATGTACAACACAGGCAGATTACAAACATTACTACCAAGAACAGAAATCTTGCTCAGTACAACAGCCTTTAATGAATTTGACATTGCCATCATTGCCCAGATTACAATTGTATAAATTTAACTATTATAGTCACATAACCAAAACTCAATGAATTCACAATTCATGCAATTACACTGCACCAATTTTAACTTTATAGAAACTCAGTTGAGGACTTACTATATATCTTTCTTTTCCCCCCTCTACGACTGTCCCTAGAGTACAAATGCCCAACTTATGGACACTGGTATACATGAACAAGC
Organism: Hypanus sabinus; assembly: GCF_030144855.1. Taxonomy (NCBI): domain Eukaryota; kingdom Metazoa; phylum Chordata; class Chondrichthyes; order Myliobatiformes; family Dasyatidae; genus Hypanus; species Hypanus sabinus. The sequence goes on along the minus strand of NC_082714.1, from coordinate 51,418,464 downwards.
TCCCACAATATTAAATTCAAAAATATGGTGTACGTACATTTGCCCTAGTTTTCTGCCTTTTTAAAAAAAACTTTTAGTATTCGTTCTTCATCAGTTGTGCTTTTAACAGTTATCTATTACAACCAAGGAGATGCAAGTTATTTTCTGACTCGTAAGCAAACTCAATTCATGGACATCTACAAAAACAGAACTTGCTTGTAACCCAAGAAATGATCTGTATGACTTGTACATTCAATGTAGATGCTCCAGTGTCATACTGAAAGCTGATAACTTTACAGTAGCTTTACAAGTTTAGAATAATCACTGTTCCTGTCAAAAATTCAACTCATTATTTTATCAATTGTTCTTAATGTGCAATCAAGAGTCCAAAACAAAACATCTTTACAAAATTATCTCTTTTGATAATCACAAAATGGCAATTGTTTATGAAAATAACAAGTAGGTACACTTATTACAATTCCTCCAATCTCTCTCTCACTACCATAATGGAGAAACATCAAGCAATTCCATCAACTCTTAAAAATTCAAGGCTGTCCCTCTGAACATTTTTGCAGTTATTAGACTGACTAGTATAGCATCCCTTTTTCCTTTCTTAAATAGTGACAGTAGAAATTTTCCAATCCTCTGAAACCATCTCCATAGCCAAAGAGAAAAAAGTGAGAAGTAAATTCCATGTGTTTTTTTTTTAAAAACATGGTTCACTTAAAAGTCTTGGATTTATTTTATCTGGATCTGGGAATTTATCCATTGTTTTAAAATGCTAGTTAGGGTCTTCTGCAAAAATAACAAAAGAAAGAATGTGTCTTTGTTGGAGAGAACAGCAAAATTAGCTGGTTGTTATTACCCCAACACATATTGGAATGGTTAGTAACCAAAACAAATGGACAAGCCCTACCAAAGTAAGTATTTCCCTTAAACGGTTATCAGATCTTTTCATTAGCATATTAGAGGAATAATATAAAACAGGAATTAGAGACCATACAACACACAAGTGTACTATGCTAGTATACAGATTCTTGCCTCCAATTCTATGCAGACATTAAAGACCTGATCATTTCACTTTCTATTGGAAGATCGGTGTCCATTGTAAAACTGTAGTGCTGAAATGCTTAAGCTAGTCAGGTTATTGTTTCCAACATTCAAAGAAATTTATCAATTCCAAGAAATCTATAATCATATCAGATTGACAAGACATATGCCTTTCATGTAATGTGACAATTTAAGACAGAAAGAGAGCAAGTGCATAGTCACAAGAGAATGGACCAAGCGTTTAAAAAAGGTAAAAAAGGTACGCATGACTGGCTGGTTTATTCTTTGAGGGCTGGTTTAAATTATTCTAAAATTGGCTAAAAATTTCAAACCTTTAACAATTACATAAAACAAAACTGAGATTGAAAGGCAGTTAGCTGCAGACTGGTAACATGTGGTCCCCAAGAACTTAAAGTCTCTGGAAAATGTTTCCAGCATAGGGAACTTCAACTCAAAACTGCTGGAATCTAAGCTGTAGACCACAACAGAGCAGAGAGAAAAAGACATGCAGACATGTCCCATAGATGAGAAGAACTTTAGATTTATTTAATCAACCTTCAGGAAAAATAAAGAGCAAACTGGAGTCAGGCAGGTGTGGGTATCCAGGATATAGCAATGAAGGAGACACATCTATTGCATTTGCAGTACTGGAGTTAATTTTATGTATTGCACTGTCCTGCTCCAGAAAAACAAATTCATTACGTAGGTAAGTGATGACAAATCCGATTCTAATATGGGTGTCTATTATGGACTGACAGCAGGAGGGGGCAGGAAGAGGGGAGGGAGTGGGAAGCAGAGAGATATTGTGTAATGATCAATAAAGCAATTACTTGGAATCAAATTACCTTGCCTATTGCTTTAGGGTTGGGCGTGTCTGTACCCCCACCACCCTGGCACTCTTCTGCCCCCCCAACCCACAATATTCTTTGCTCCTGCCAGATTTATACTCTCGCTCTCTGCTCCAGGTTGATAAATAAGGTACTGTGCAAACATCTTAGGCACCCTAACCTCAGAGTGCCAGGAGTGTGTTGAAGAGTTTTGCACAGTACTGCAGGTATGAGGCGGTGTGCAAAAGAGAAATGTGGATGAGTAAACCAGCCAAATCAGACTGCAGATTTCAGGACTACTCGGGGAAGAAATGTGGGGGAAGGGATGGTGGGATAGTTGTAAAGGCAAAAAAAAAAATTGGAGTTATAAGGAATGTGCCAGAAGTTCAGGGCGAGTAAAATCAGGGGAATAGAAACTTTGTAACCACAAACTTGAATATCAAAGGCTGTGAATCATATCTGGTAGTAGGATTAACAATATTTTCTCTTGGTTGGACAGGAAACTGGGAGAAGGGGAAGGATCCAGTTGCTGTGATTATGCACGAACCCAACATGGGTAGAAGAAAGGACATTTGCTGAGGGCATGAGAGCAGTTAAAGTAACGAGGAGATTATAACCCAAACTAAATACCAATTGATACAATCTTAAATACATGGGAAGTCATTTTTGAAAAGTAATTTCATTTGCAAAACCTTGGCTCTGGCAATAGCACTAGTAATAGGGAGGTTATCCATATGGACAGATTAAGGCTTCAGTTGAAGTTGAGTAGAGCCATTGAATCAGAATTAAATTTAATATCACCGACATCTGTCATGAAATTTGTTAACCTGGCCTGGTAAATCAAATGAAAATATTATAGACAAGATTTTAAACTCAATATTAGAAGTTGAGGTGGGAGGAGTACCCCGAAAAGAACCTAGAAAGCTGAAGAGAAATAGTGAGATGTAGTGATACAGTAATGATGGGGCTGCACAGCAGTTAGTACAACAGCTGCAAGAGTGCAGATCAAATCCTTCCACTATAAGGATTTTGCATGTTCTCCCTAGAAGCACAGGTTTCCTCTGCATTCCAAAGGGTTAGTCAGCATTGGGCAAGCTAAAGTGTCAATGGAGGTGTATCAACTCTGAGGGATGCCCAGAATAATGCTCACCGATTTGATCTAATGCAAGTGATGCATTGCACTGTGTGGTTTGACATGCATGCGGCAAATAAAGCCAACCAAAATGTAACAGAAGGGAAGAATGTATAACAGTACAAGTTCAGCATCGTATATTAAAGAAGTGAAAACAGATTTCAAAGTCAAAACTATAAACTTAATCCAAATACAAGTACAAATTTATTGTAGAAGTGATCTGGCAAAGTTTACTAGGGTTCCAACAAGAAAAATCTGAACAACCTCTGAAGGTCAGGAAAGCGAGATGTATATTGAAAGTCTGCAACTGAAAAAAAAAGGGAAAGTAGCAAGAGTCTTATTGAATGCAGAAGATTCAAGAGGCAAAATGGCCTTCTTGTTCTCCTACTTGTTCTTCAAAAAAAGACCGATGAGAGGGGAAAAAAACCAGAAAAATACTTCTGGTTTGAGGAAAGACTGCTCAAGATCTGGAAAGAAAATGAATGAAGCTTGGGTATGCCTGGGGTTCTTCTCTCTCCAATTTTCAATCTCTGAAACATTGCTGGGTTATTTAAAGGTAACCAAGGATATCCAGTGCACTGCACAAACGACCTTCCATCATGTGAGCCTGCATTAGTAACCAGTTGAAACACGTGGGAAAATCCCAGCCAAGACAGAAAGTCTTCAGCTATCAAGCTTCAAGTGGTCCAGTACACCGACGAAAAAGGAAACCATAGCTGATTCTCTCATAAATTGCCGAATACTTCAGGTAAGTCAACATAAACACAAGAGATTCTACAGATACTGGAAATCTAGAGTAACAGAAAATGCTGAAGAAACACAGGTCAGGCAGCGGTGACCATTTAAGCAGACCAACGATGGATGGTGACATATACCACAAGAGTGGTTAAAGCAGGTATATTAGCAACACTTAAGTGATCTAGATTATCCATGGATAGGAGAGGTTTAGACGGCTATAGGCCAAACATGAGCAGATGGAACTAGCTTATGCAAGTGGTGCGGATATGCTGAGCAGAAGGACCTGCTTTCATGCTGCAAGACAGCTAGTTGAGTGCAGTTAAAATATTGGCATCTATCCAACAATAGGTAAAATTGTCCAGGTATGCCTACTCACAAATAGGATTTATTCAATCCAGCTAATCATCAACTAGCTTCAAAGTGATGGAAGTGACATCAACAGTGCTAATCTCTAATAATGGGCTCACTGGCTCCAGGTTTCAACACTGCTGAATTCCAGAGATGAGGCGACTGCCTTGAGATGAAGTCAGCACCTTGAGAAACCCGTACAATTGAAATCAATGGTATCAAAACAATGAACGTAGTTATATCTCACGAGAAAAAGTGGAAGGGTTGTAGTAAATCAACCCAACTCAGGATACAGCGCAGATGTTCCTCAATATAGATCATCCATTCAATCTTCAGCCATATTGTCAATTATCTTCCTTTCAGCGTAAAGTCCAAAGTTACAGTCCCCCAAAACTTGAATGCAGTCCATGCCTGCGTGTAGTGACACCAAGACTACAAGTCTGAACTGGAAAGTGGCAGGTAACATTCACATCACACTAGTGCCAGGTAACGATTACTGAATGGTAGAACAGACATGAGGGGCCAAATGGTCATCTGCTTTTTTTATACAACTGGAGCAAAGTAATCTGTATGGTGTGCATAAGATCCATCAGCCTAAACATCCTACTAATGAACTGCAAAAGCACAGACCATCTACTAAATGCACAGATTTCTCTTTCTTAGCCAGTATTAGATTCCAACCCAACCCCAAACTTTTGCTAGAAATATATAACCTATTAACTGCCTGCTGCCAACTAGCTAATCAAACCACCTTCCAAATGATGACCTTTTCCCATAAAAAATAACACTTTACTTTCCTCCTTACCACCTCAATCTTCACTTAGCAGGGGACAGTCAACTTGACCAATGTAATTTGTGGCATGTCACAGATTACATTTTCACACTCAAACACACTATTATCTGCATTAAATTCACATGACTGCACAGCTGCTATCAAGACTGATTAACGTTCCTTGGAAATTACAGGTGATATTTATTAAGTTTAAATTAATGTTTTATAGGGGAACTACTGCACACAATTGGGAGCTTTATAACTAAAGATTTCAAATTTATACAAATAGTAAAACCAAATAATAGATTTTTTTTTAAGCAAGTCAAGTTTTCATAATGAAAATGAACTTCCAGCAAGGATAATGGATTCAATCCTAAATTTCCAGGAGAGAAGTAGATGCGGAAAGACTTCTGACCAAAAAACGATTCACAGCACAAAAACCCAATTAGTTGCAATTTCTGGGTATGTAAAAGGCCGTATGACCCATAAACCAGTACAGCCATGAGTGACTGTGTTCCAACATTATCCACCTACCTTTCATATCTTCCTTGAAAAAAAGTTGTTTTTAAAAAACTAATTGAACTATCATCTTCTACCTTTTGTGAAAAACTTTTCTTCCCAACTTTGATGCTTATTCTCTTGTTCCAGCTACTAGCTGGGGACGTTTTATCTTATTGATTCCTCTTAAAATTTAATTGAGGGAGCTTGGATTTTATGCTATAATTATGAACATTCCATGAAATACAAATGTAATTAAGATTCTCATGTTGACAACCTAATGAATATGCATTAATTCCAATGACAACACAGCACTCAATTGCTCAGAAATTCTGATGACCCAGCATGAGTCTTCACTTCTTACACAGGAATCTGAGCAGGACAAGTGGAGAAAAGCCTTGAGATCTGGAATGCAGCCAGGAATGGAGTCCAGACAGTAGGCTCGATGTGCATCTGAAGCACAAGCTTGACCACTGTGGATTCAATGACACAAGTAGGTTTACAGCTGGAGCAGTTTTTGTGTATTTCCTGCTACCTGCAAACTTACCAGGTTTACAAGAAAAAATGAAATTAAACTGTTTTGTACTAAGAGGAACAACAGCCAATGGAGCTTAAAATCTATCAGTTGATCACTACCAAAGCATCAATGATGCCAGATTATTGAAGCTTTAGTACATATCCTTTCCAGCTAGAGAAACCCACATGATGCACAATGTGGTCTAAGAGCTTTGCACTGATGAATACAGCTTCAACTCTTATAAAAGACAAAGTTAGATCTGGTTTTCTATTCAAATGAACAAGCTCAGACTTAACTACTGAAACCCATTTTCCAGTTTTGCCAACTTGCTTATTAAATCACCTGTACTGCTTTGTGATTTTCCACCTCTACCTCCTCCAGCTGATATAGAAATTAAGGTTCTCATCACTGGGATGCTCTGCAATTGAACTACTAAGTGAAGGGTACGCACATTAACTGCATTTTAGCACAACCACATTATTGCGAGGACATTGAGGTTTAATGTTTCCTTTGCCTGTGTTATTTAGACTTCAAGAACCACCTGAAAATAAACAGTTGGCCTATTAGGACAGAAATGAAAGTTCTTCACTCAGCAAGTATTAAATAGAAAAGTGCCATACAGGTTCAGGGCAAATATTGAGAGATTGTTTGATAGCAAAGACAACCAAAACCAGAAAGTTACTGAGATGAAAGGTCAGCTGTGATCTTGTTGAATGGCAGAGCAGAAACTACAGGCCAAACGACATGCTTTCCTTTTGTGAAACTTTGTCAAAGGCCTTCTGGAAATCCATATAAACTTACTCCAGTGCACGAGTTACTTTCACCAAAACAAGACTGCAATTGTATTAGAGAGCCTTAATGAAGTGCCTTGGTTGAGAACACTGACTGTTTATTCTTTTCTATAGATCAGGGGTTCCCAACCTTTTCATGTCATGGACCAATACCATTAAGCAAAGGGCCCATGGACCTCAGACTGGGAACCCCTGCCATAGATGCTGCCTCACCTGCTGAGAACCTCTAACATTTTTAGTATGTTACTCTGTATTTCCGGCATCTGCAGAATCTCATGTTTACAATTTTATTGCTCTGCATAATGAACTACTTCTGAACTAAAATTACTAAATTTCTTGTAGAAAATTCAAAAAGGAAAATAACCACATGGCAACACACCGTCAAAAAAAAAATCACTGCCAAACAGGCTTATGTTCTTTGATCTTCTGAAGTTACAATAATTTGTAACTGTCCTAATGCAAAAATCTTCATCTACAGGAAACCAAAACCCTACAAATTTACATACCACTGATGTTAGAAATTCTAAATATCCTACTTTTGGCTCAAATCATGTTTTTGAAAATGTTAACAGCACAAACACTGAAAATCTGAAATTAAACAAAAATTAAGGAAATTCTGATGATTTTCGAAACTGAAATGCTACTTGTCCCTCTTTCCATATGCCGCCTGACTTATTTCCAGTATTTCCTTTCTTGTCATTTCAATGTATTCTTCCCCTCAACCCCCCGCAAGCCACTCATACTTACAAACAGAAAGCAACGAACCAGCCACGGAATCTTACACTCTCACGACACACCTCAGCCAGAACAAGGCATGGCCGACCTGAAACATTTGAAATACACACCAAATACAATGTTATTGTATTTAAGGTTCTCACTCCGACTCACCTGAGCACAGTAACACTCCCTCTTCGGACAGGCAAGAAGTATACTGGCTCTGACACCCTAATGGGTTTGAACTGGAACTTGCAGCCAAAGCAGAGAGCCGAATCGCTGAAGAAGGACACGGAAACGATAGGCCTCTCGAAGATGTGGATGGGATCCACGTGCGAGACGATGCAGCCACCAGGCTGGTAGTCGTTGATGACGGCGCTGTTGACGAAACCCTCCGGGATAATGCGGTGATCGACCAGCTTCTTGATCACCAGGTCGTGGACCCACTCAGGGATGTCGTCAACATCTCCCTTGGGATACAGGCGCTCCTGACCGGGGCCTCGCTTCTCCAGCTGCGAGCCATAGGTATAGCCTTCCCCGAAGAAGTATTTGTTGCGCAGCGGGGCCCTGTCCACCGTGTGATCACGGTAAATGCCCTTCTCGGCCCGGGAAACCACGTTGTCGATTTGTGTCTCAATCTGAGTGCACTGGTCGGCGGTGAAGAGGCGTACCTGGCGGATGCCCTGTTTCACCCGCCGGGCTTCTCCGAGCCGATCATCGTCGTAGTCGCTGTGATACTTGCCGTGCTCGTACTCCTCGCCGCTGCACGCCCCACTCAGGCTGGGATCACCCGCTTCCGCCTCGTGTTTCCGCTTGCGGCCGTTGTACAGCGCTGCTCCCGAGGCCAGTCGCTGTTTCTCGCGGTGAGGCGACTGGAGCTTCTCCCTCAAGTCTGCGTAGCCGCCTGCCGCCATCTTGGCCGGGAAGGGGCTGGGCCACGGCGGGAGGCGGGGTTACAGGGGCGGGGGGCGGGACCAAGGGGTGGGCCGAACCGCTGACCGCGGCCAGCCACTGCGCATGCTCCCCACCGCTCCCCTTAGTAACCGGCCCGAATTCGGCTGCGTATTCCCATAGCTGGTATACAACGACGAACGCAGCTTAGGTATTTCACATTATTAACGTCTCCCATGAACTAACCACGCCCTCGGCCCAAACTACAAATCGTGAGTTCTGGAATACCAGTAGCTTCCACCCGACCCTCCACATACGCTCAGACTTCAGCCTATCATCGCACCGGAAGTTCTGCCAACACTGTTCTGCGATTCGTTTAGATCTCCACGAGGTGTTGCCCTCCCAAGCTTCCCACCAATCAGGTTGCGCGATTCCCCCCCGACCCTGTCAATCCGGTTACATCATTTCCCTCAGATATCGGGAGTCGTCCTGTAGTTTTGCCAGTAAAATTCTCTTCATTATTACTGACCTTATTATAGATTCGTTTGCTATTTGATATTGATGAACGGAATGAAAAATTTCTCATGTGGGTATAGGACATTTTCCTGGTAATAAAAGTGACGCAGTAGTAGAATGGGCAGCTAAGAGCAGAGAAAGACCTCGGGGAAGGCACATGATTTTATTCAATGTTGAACGTGTTGCCATTTATTCCAGATATAGGATTATGCAGCAAAAAAGTAGTGTTCATTCCCCCCCCCATTCTCAGCTAATTGAGTTCTCATCTACTTTACAAACTACTCCAAAAAATCCCATTTTTGTTATAAAATTCATACCTATTAATTGATTCTATAGGCAATTAACCAATAATTACCTATTAATTGATTCTATAGGGAATTAACTCCAGATTGAAGGTTGCCTCCAGTTCTTTTGCTAATAACTAAATAAGTGGCCTCTGATTGTTGACTCTTCTGAGTTTCTTCATGTTTGCTTTAGTCAGGTCCTTCATTATTTTGAACATTATAATCAAATCTCTATGATTTCAGGCCCTCATTCAGAATACAGAAACCTGGCACGGGCCAGACCAGAGCAAATATTTGTAGGGAAGGAAGCCTATTGATCTGTTCAGAACGCCAAGGAGGCTGCAGGTGAAGGACAGGCTTACCCGTTGTCAGTTTCATAACAATGAAATTCTCAGCTTGTAATAGTAAATTAAGCTTGGAAGTGGAAGGAGGAGGCAAAGGAAGTTCTGCAGCTTAACATTTCTATAGCCTCTTTCCGCACAATAATCCTAAGCTAACATAATAACAACAAACTCAACCCTTAATATTATAATGCAATGTACTTATCTGCAAATATTTATCTTTCTGTAGTCTTAGCAGTTCCTGGGTAAGCATGTCCTGCAACACTGCACATTGCAACAACTATTTGTGTGAGAGAATTCATCCTAACGACATTAAACAGATGGATGCCTTATCATTGATTCCACAGTGAATGCAAACAAATAATCATTTTTGCACTGTCAGAACTCCTTTATCATTCAATTTAATGTCATTACTATTCTTTGCTCTGTCTCCAAATCTTATTCATTCATTTCTGAGAAGTTGGTAAATCTGTGCCTTACACTCTGTAAAGATTCAATGTCCTTTGTTCAAATTTGTTTGTTATTGAATAAAATGTTACGGATTTTGTTGAGGTGCTGATAGAACATCCACAAACACGAGAAATTCTGCAGATTCTAGAAACCCAATCAACTCACACAAAATGCTGGAGGAAATCAGCAGGTCAGTCAGCATCTATGGAAAAGAGTAAACAGCTGACATGTTGGGCAGAGACCCTTCATAAGGACTGTAAAGAAAGAAGAGAGGTGGGGGAGGGGAGGAAGAAGTACAAGGTACTTGGTGATTGTTGAAACTAGGAGAGGGGGAGTGGGTGAAGTAAAGAGCTGGGAAGTTGATTGGGGAAAGAGATAAAGGGCAGGGGAAGGGAGAATCTGACAGGAGAGAGTAGAAGGCCATGGAAGAAAGGGAGGTGATGGGCAGGTAAGGAGGTAAGGTAAGAGAAGGAAATGGGAATGGGGAATGGTAAAAAGGAGGGGGGGGGCAAATACCGGAAGTTAGAGAAATCGATGTTCATGCCATCAAGTTGGAGGCTACCCAGACAGAATATAATGTGTTGTTCTCCCAACCTGAGTGTGGCCTCATTGTGGCAGCAGAGGAGGCCATGGACTGACAGGTCGGAATGGGAGGTAGAATTGAAATGAGTGACCACTGAGAGATCCCGCTTCTTCTGGCAGATGGAGTGTAGGTGCTTGGCAAAGTGGTCTTCCAATCTACATCAGGACTCATTGAACTACAGGAGGCCACACCGGGAGCACCGGACGCAGTACATGACCCCAACAGACTCAGAGGTGAAGTGTCACCTCACCCGGAAGGACTGTTCGGGGCCCTGAATGGTAGTGAGGGAGGAGGTGTAGGGGCAGGGGAAGCACTTGTTCTGCTTGCAAGGATAAGTGCCAGGAGGGAGATCAGTGGGGAGGGACAAATGGACAAGGGAGTCGCGTAGGGAGCGATCCCTGCGGACAGCAGAAAGTGGGGGGAAGGGAAAGATGTGTTTGGTGGTGGGATCCCATTGGAGATGGTGGAAGCTACAGAGAATTACATACTGGACACGGAGGCTGGTGGGGTGGTAGGTGAGGACAAGAGGGACCCTATCCCTGGTACTGTGGCAGGAGGTTGGGGTGAGGGCAGACATGTGTGAAATGGAAGAGATGTGGTTGTGGGCAGTGTTGATGGTGGAGGAAGGGAAGCCCCTTTCTTTGAAAAAGGAGGACATCTCCTTTGTTCTGGAGCAGATGTGGCAGAGGCAGGGGAACTGAGAGAATGGGATGGGATTTTTACAAGTGACAGGGTGGGGAAGAGGCGTTCACAAGGTGTGAGAGTCAGTGGGTTTATAAAAATATCAGTCAATAGATTGTCCCCAGAGATGGAGACAAAGAGATTGAGAATGGGGAGAGAGGTGTCGGAAATGGACCAGGGTGGAAGTTGGAGGCAACTTTGATGAAGTTGATGAGCTCCACATGGGTGTCGGAAGCAGCACAAATGCAGTCGCTGATGTAGCATAGGAAAACGGGGGGACGGATACCAGTGTAGGCTTGGGACATAGACTGTTCCACATAGCCAATAAACAGGCAGGCATAGCTGGGACCCGTGGCCACACCTTTGGTTTGAATGAAATGGGAGGAGCCGAGGGAGAAATTATTGAGGGTGAGGACCAGTTCTGCCAGATGGTGGAGAGTGGTGGCACAGGGGAAGTGGTTGGGTCTGTTGTCCAGAAAGAAGCGGAGAGCTTCAAGGCCCTCCTGATGGGGAATGGAGGTGTATAGATCTGGACATCCAAAATGAAAGTGAGATGATTGAGGCCAGGGAACTTGAAATCATTGAAAAGATCAGAAGTGTGTGAGGTATCATGGGTGTAGGTAGGAAGGGATTGAACTGGGGGAGGGGGTAAAACAGAGCAGGTAGAAGTTCCGTGGAGCAGGGACAAACAGGTCTACCTGGACAGGCAGGTTTATGGATCTTGGGTAGCAGGTGGAAGCGGGAGGTTCGGGATTAGGAAACTGTGGGATTGGTGGATGAGAGATGAGAGTTGATAAGGCCAGTGATGGTGTGGAAGACAGTGGCCTGAACGTCCACTGCATAACCTGAAGGAAATGGTCCATATATTTTTGTATAATTGCCGAGTTGCTCTCTGTTACGTTTGAGAAATTTCCCCTACCGAAGGATGTTAGTGCTCTTTTCCTTCACGTCCTTCTTTCCAAGCAAGCAGGATGAACCTGTTCTGTAGGAGTTTTGCTATCACAGAGTGAGAACTTCACTCATTCTTTTTCCTACATGTCAACTAAGATACAACCACATAGGAAGCTGACCGACAGAAAAATAAATCACCAGCTCATAAAGTTTGACACATGGTTTACATTAGTTTTTATCACAAGGGTGTGTTTGTAGATAGTTGTGTGAAATAATTAATTCTCCCATTGTCACTTGAGATTGCCGGCATGAACAGATAAAACATGCTAAATCGAGCCTTTCGGCAAAAATGCTGTAATCTCCCGGTTGATGTTTTTACTGTTATGCTGTATGTATTTCATTTGGTGCTGTTCTGTGAGAGCTGCTTGTTTTCCCCTTATGTTTGGGTTATTGTTGAAGATAAGAGTCTGCCACCCAATTAGGATGGTTGAATTGAAGGGGCGGGTTCTCTGGTGAGGGACACTAAGGATGGGCTTGGGGGTTTTTTTGTGTGGTTCGAGGGGAATAAAGAGGGAAGACGCTGGAGAGAAGAGATCGTAGGATTCGACCCGGAGCGGGATCATGGTTCGCCGGGGTGAGATCAATTGAGTATCCGTGACTTGGAGAAACCGTGATCTCCAACTTGTGCATATTAGACTGTTTCATTAAACTGGGCCCTTTTCTTTTCTCGTTCTTTTCTTTGCTAACCCTTTAGTCAAATTAAGAATTATAAAGCTAAATCTTTTAATTGCATGTGGTGTACTGTCTGTTATTTTGTGGCACTCATTTGTAACAGGGTAATGAATTAAACAGCATCCTCACAAACGGGGTTTTGGGGCGGGCTTGTGCCTCAATCTCACACGTCGGTGGGGCCAGAGATTGTCCTCCCCAGACTTAACACAGCTGACAGAACCAGAGTGCTTCAGTGCAAGGGGCAAACAGAGTGAATTTTTCTAAATATTTACTTAAGAAATGGAGAAAACCTGTTAAAATATTCTTTAAAAATGACTATTGCAGATGTTATAAATGCTAATCCTTTATTAATATGTGTTTTCTGGGAAATAAAAGTCAAAGCAATTGGAAGCAGTTCTTCTCTGTGTTCTCAAAAAACAAGTGATTAAATACATTTATGCAATAAATTGTACAAAACAAAAGTAATTTTTTTGGATCCTGTTGAAACTAATACAAATATTCAATAGATGATTCAACTCTAGCTTTATAAAAATATACCACATTTTCTGAAACAATGCATGCACCAAGATTTTCAATTCTATTTAAAAATATAGAGATTGGGTGTAAATATAGAACTCATAATAGATAGAAGCTGTTGTAAAGATTCAAAATTATATTCCTATTTCAATGGACATATTCAAAATATACCTTCAATAAATGATGTTGTACTATTGCACTTTCTCACTGTACCAATATTTGACAGCTAAAAATTTTAAAAATAATTGTTTTCAATTATTTTTATTGAGGTTGACAGTCTTGCTTTTACATTTCTTTGATACTTAATATCTTATCTTCTATAATGTAACAGATGACATGTTTATTTTTGGAGTGTTCACATGCTCATTTTACGGCCTGTTGAAATGATGAGGGTGCAGTTCCTATTTTCGGATCAGCTGGCTAAACGAGGGCCATTTCAGAGCAAGGTAATCTCACTGGGTGGGAGGGTTAGCCTCTTCTCTCGGGCCAATAGCATCGCCTCCATGTGCATGGCTGTAACTCGGCACATTTCCAGACCCTGCAGGAGAACGTATCAGGTAGTTAATAGAGGACCCAGCACAATGCATCCTAAAAAGGCTATTCAGCCCTTTAAGCTGTTCCATCATTTTATTAGAACAGGAGTGAATTGTATGTTAACCCTATTTATCTCAAAGTAACTCTGTTGTGGCTGGAACACTCATCTGAAGTACACGTGACACAAGCCACCTTTGTACACAAGCTTGAAGAGCAATTGCTGGTAGAATATTCATGTGTGGAGTGTGCAACTCTAGGTTCTGTCCTCTTGATTTTCCACACTTGTGGAAAATCACCTATCGATATCTTGCAAGCAGTGGTACATCCTTTCCATTGCTAACTTGGGAAACTAACGTCATTTGCGAAGATCTTGCTGATGCATTGCCTACTGAGCCTTTGAAAGGCTTCTCTACTCCCTATCAGTTTTACTTGTTCCACGGACTAACATCCCAATCAGTTCACTCTTCTAGTACTTTGAATTCCATGGGGAATCAAACAAACTGAGTAGGTTGCTCTTGTGGACAAGCTTTTCTTGTGGACAATGGTTCCTTAGCAATTACTCGTGCATACACAGTGCTATGCCACAGCAGAATCAGATCACACACTCTGAAACTCCATCAGTCTAAATTCAGGTGAGGTGTGATACTCCCGTTTGCTGATAGTGTGCAGCATCTTTGGAAACTAAGTGTTTCATGACTTTGTAGCACATCTTCATAGCAATGAGTCTTTGTACAGGAAGTTCAGTAATACAAAACAGGACCTGCCATGAATGAGCAGCTATCAGCCAGGGCTTCGCAATGCTCTCAGTAAACTGGATTTGTGATGGACAGCTCTACTGGTAAAGTGGCAACAGCCTGACCACTCTGCCCAGAAATGCAAAGCTAAAGAGTGCTATTTGGCTGACGAGAAAGCTTATCTAGAGAAGAACAACACCATACCTATTTTTACGTGTTAAGAGACAACTGAGAAATTTGTCTGCCAAATTCATTTGCTATAGCATTTTTTTCCTGTCATAAAAACTACCCCCAAATAATACTTGTGGAAGTGCTCATGCAAACAGTGTCTCCAGTGTGACTTTGAACCACAATGGTCGCAGAACAATAGTTCATTTTTACTCATAGAAGTTATACAGACCCATTTTTGTATCTGAAATGTTTTTTCCTTATCCATTCATGAGATGTAAACAGTGACAATGCTAAAACTTATTCGCCATCCCTATGAAACTATCCAGTGCTGGCTCTTATGATTCTGAATGCAGCTGGTGCATTTCCAGAGACACCATTTTCAACATCTTCGAAGGCCAATCATCATGTCCCGAGAGCTTAATCACCTTTCATTTCTATTCCTTTCTCCAGGTACAACTGCTGTACCAAAGAGCCAGCACAGACCAAATAGCAACCTTTTGCTCAGTAAATTTCTATAATTCCTTTCTCGACATCATGAATACTAGAAGTCTGAGCATGCAAAGTTTTGCAGTTTATCCTCCTGTTCAGTGTTCCTGTTAAAAAAATCACTGAGAGCTTAGCACCACTGCACTAATTGGACTGCAGCTTTGCACCTTCTCAGCGGAAAAAAGAACATTTTCCCTACATCTCCATCATATGACTTGCATAAATGATTGGATTTCATACCACTTGTTCAGACAGTGGGGGGTTGGGGTTACTGTGTACAGTAGCTTGCATTAAAGTATGACAGCACACATAAGAAAGCCACAAAAATTCTCCTCTAAAAGAGTGACCATTTTGGAGACTTGTCTTGAGAAGTCTGCATTGGCCCAGGCTGATCTTGGGGGGGGCGGGGGGGTGGAGCGGGGAGAGGAGACAGCATTTCTCTTTTAATATCCTGTATCCTTCATGAAATCATATTCACTTCTGGATGAGCCGGACAGATTTTACAGGAATCTGCCTTAGGTGATGGACACGCATTATGGAAGAAGCAGATTTGTTTTTATGTCAAATTATTTGTAGATAAGCAATGTTCTCACACAACTTTCCCATACCTGGTCAAGCTGAAGTTGCATTATTTCTTGAGACATCAGGTCCCCCAGTTTAATCTCAACGTACGGATAGCTGTTACTGGGACCCAATCGTTCAGTTAGTGAGGACTGTACCTCCTTCAATGAGAAATTGACCTTCAGCTCCTGCAGAGAGTGTCACAATAATAAGTTATAATGATTCTGGAGATATCTCTTCCAACTCCAGAGCAAAGTTTCACAGCATCTCACAGCTTTATATTGGAATTGGATTGTATTAGATTAGTTTATTGTGAAGAGCTGCCATGTTCGAGAAAGGACGATGTTTGAATGCTTTTCCCAGGTTTGGTGAGGAAAGATGTTTGCAAGTAAAATTGATCGAATAGAGTGATTGCAAAGTTCCTTAATTGGCCTACTAGCGTGAGCGAGGAGAACTAATTTTGAGGTCCAGCCTAGTTTGAAAGTTAAGCACGTGCGTGTCAAATAATTGCCACTATCATATTGGTTTTGTATATTTTGTTTCAGTTATTTTCATACTGCATACGTAAAAAGGGTGTGAAGTTAAACTGAAATTGTAATAGTGGGAACTTATTTTAAAATTTATTTTGTCATTTTTATCTTGATACCATCTTTCTGTAATAAACATCTAAAATAGATAAAGGAATTTAAGACCCGTAAAAAAAGATTAGTTTATTGTTATATACACCAGCGTGTAATGAAATTCCTTTTGTGTGTGAAGCTTTCAAAGTAAACAGCAAACAGGGTAACAATAAATACATGAGTGGTGCAAAGATTGTAATGCAGTCTGGAGTCTTGCTAAACTGACAATGACGGAAAACAGAGGGGCAGAACTAAGAGAACGAGAACATGGAGCGCCATGTGAAAGCCCTGATTGGAACAGTGAGGAAGGGACTGTTCTGAAGTCTGGACATCCAAGCTTTTAATCTCCTTTAGGCTCTCCCAGAAGATAAAAGTGAGAATAGTCGGGGGGGGGGGGGGTGGAGACTTTGCTGACAATACTATCAGCCTTCCTGAGGCAATGCACAGCGAGGATGAACTGGGTGCAAGAAAGAAGTAAGACTACAACGGAATGAGCTGTTACTATCATTCCCTGCATGATCCGTCAGTCCAGAGCAGAGCAGTAGCCATACCAGACTGAGGTACAACCTCTCAGGATATTTGCCATAGCACATCGGTAGAAGGCTGAGAGACTCCTCGTGGGCAAGTAGAATCTTCGCAGACACCTAGGGAAGTAAATATGCTGATGTGCTTTCTTGATCCCTGCATTGGAGGGACTAGGTGAGGTTGCTGTTGATATGGATGCCTCTGAACTGTCGACCATCTCTCCAGCAGCTCAGTTGATGAGGACAGCATTGTGCTCACCTCCTCAGCCTAAGGAACACGTGGATCGGTTCCTATTTGCCTATCATCACAACAAGTCAACAATCGGTGCCATTCACAACAATTTCATTGGCTCTTCACTCAGCTCTGGAATATCTGGACTATGAAGAGGGACACATCAGGATGCTCTTCATTGATTACAGCTTGGCATTCAACACCATCTTCGCTTTGAAAGCTCTAAAATCTGGACTCTGGTACCCTCCCTGTTCAACAGGATCCTCGATTTCCTCACTAGTAGATCCCAGTTAATATGGATTGGCAAAAACTTCTCTAGACTCACCACCAGCACAGGTGAACCACAGAGCAGAGCTGTGTGCTTACTCCCTTCTCTACTCAGTTTATACTTCTGACTGCCTGGCGAAGTATGCATCCAATGCTACATCTAAGCTTGCTGGTGACATCACTGATGGTGAGGTGGTGACAAATCGACATTTAGAAAATCCAGTTGAATGGTGCCACAACAACAACTTCTCATTCAACAGAAGCAAAACCAAGGACCTGATTATCAGCTACAGGAGGAAGCAGGAGGTCCATGGGCCTGTCCTCATTAGGGAACTGAGGTGGAGAATGTCAGTGGCTTTAAATTCCTCGGAGTTGGAACGTATCCTCGAACCAGCGTACAAGTGTCATCACAAAGGTGCCACAGCAGTGCCTCTACTTTATTAGAGGTTTGTGTAGATTCAGCATGTCACCAAAAACTTCGACAAACTTCTACTGATGCACAGTGGACAGTATCCTGACTGGCTGTATCACGGCCTGGTACAGAAACACCGAAGCCCAGTGGTGGCTAAGGCCCAGTCCATCACAGGCAAAGCCCTCCCCACCAGAGAACGTTTACATGGAGCGCTGCCACAAGAAAGCAGCATCCATCATCCGAGCCATATCTCCCTCTCACTACTACCGAACAACATGTTTCACTGTATGTTTCAATGTGCACGTGATGAATAAATGAATCTGAAACCATTGGGCAAGAGCTACAGAAGCCTCAGGTCCCACACCACCGGTTCAGGAATAGTTATTACCCTTTGATCACCAGGCTCCTGAGCCAGCATAGATAACTTCACTCGGCAAAACTCTAAACTGATTCTACGACCTACAGGCTCGCTTTCAAAGACTTAACAACTCGTTTTCAGTTTTTCAATTTTTATTTGCACAGTTTGACTTGTTTGTCTTTTAAAGTACAGTTTAAAAAAATCTATTGTATTTATTTTGTCCTGTAAATGTCTGGAGAAAATAAATCTCAACCAAGTATATGGTAACATACATGTACTTAGATAAAAAATTTACTTTGAACTGGTCTTCCTCCTCCTGGCGCTCAGGTAAACCACCAGATCTTTCATACTGCTGATGCTAAGGGTTAGGTTGCTGTTCTGACAACAAGACGTCAGGTTTACGATCTCTTCTTATACTCTACCTCATCATTGTTTTCGATCCAGCTGGGAACAGGGGAATCATTGCTGAAGTTAATGACTAAGTTGGCACTGTATTTGGACAATAGCCATGAGTATACAGAGAGTAGAGCAAGGAACTAAGCACCCACAATCCTGGGAAGCAGCAGTTTTAATGGACAGGTTGGATGAAACGTTATGACCCATTCTAAATGATTGAGCTCTGCCGAAGTCTGGAGGCCAGTTGCAGATGGAGCCCCAAGGCCAAGATCCAGGGGTCGAGAGGTGATCTTGTTGAAACCTGAGCAGTAATTTATAATACCAGTTTATGTATTCTTGTTGATGTTATGCAAAGCTGAATGCAGTGCAGGGAGATGGTGTCCTTTGTATATCTGTATGCGAATTGCCAAGTGGTCTAGATTATCTGTGAGGTTGGCGCTGATGTGGACCAACACCAATCTCCTTCTCTGTAACTGCTCTCATTTATCTATTAACAAAGCAACTCTGTAAATTGAGCAACACTGGCCTCACTTTACCCTATCCAGTCCTTCCCCTACCTCTCTACCATTTAAGATTACAATAAAACTCTGAAAATCTGAAACCCATGGTCGTGGATATTTGGGACTACGAAAATCCCAACTCACTTTTAATTCACTTTTTACATTGCTGTGCAATGTTTAAAAGCACTCTCCAGTGAACGAGGTGAGCTTAAAGTAAACATGGAGGCAGGGCCTCAGTGAGTTTAAAAGGAATGTGGGAGCAATGTTTCTAAAGGGATTATGCAAACAGAGCACATTTAATGTGAGTCATTCCAGCATAGAATGTTACAGCGCAGAAATGAGCTATTCGGCCCATCTAGTCTGTGCCAAGCCACTAATCTGCCTAGTCCCATTGACCTGCACCCAGACCATAGCCTCCGTGCTCCTCCTGTAGCATTTACTTTAAAACAAACCATAACCACTGACAGACTAAGCCAGGAGATTGATACTGTACGAAGCACTTCCAAAATAACAAAGTTTCAAAGTTGACAAAGCTGCTTTTGATCCTTTATTACAAATTCAGCAAAGACGAACAATCTTGTAGTGATAAAAAACTAACAAAACTAAATGAGCAATATGGCAATCTTAGCATTCAAATCAGCGTTCAAATTAGTGTTCTGTATGTATTCAAGTGGTCTAATAATGATCTAGATAACCTCCCAACTAGCTTAACTAAGAGGCCAAACTAAATTAGCATACAACAAAAAAAATTACCCTGTGGCTTACTCCCTCTCAACTAGACAAAACCAAACTAACGTGTAACTATACTCATTTTCTTCTGCCATGCCCCAACCCACATGACAGATTGCCATAATAAACACGCCACAAAATACAATATGGACAATATGGGGGTGGTGGTGTTTAGGGTTAGGACATCACTGATCCATGAACGATTCCACTTCTCAGTGGCTTCTTGCAACTCACGCTCAGCTCCAACAAAGTTTTGCACAGGTCATGAATCTGTCCTCATCTTGCTACAAAGCATTGAAGTCCATTAACAAAGGAATCTGTGCCTGAAGAAGATGCCACTTTGATGTGAACAGCTTGTATAGCTAGACAGGTAAATATGATCTCATACCTCTTCACTGTGTTCCTGCTCTTCACCTCAAAAGACCCAAAGTAGTCCATCCCTACACAAGTAAATAGAGGTTCATCTGGTGAGACCCCGGTGAGATGGTAGATCTGCCATGTGCTGGCACCCTGAAGCTGTGTACAACTATTGACAAACAACACTCTTAGACAGGATTTTTCTTATACCTGTACTAGCACTGGGAATCCAGACAGGATTTTTCTTATACCTGTACTAGCACTTGGAATCCAGCACTTTTGGCATAACCTGGATAACTTGGTTACAGCCACCATGTCCCACCTCTTGATGAACATGTCTCAGAATGATGTCTGAGATATGAAGATCCTTTGCCAGTGTAACAGGATGTTTAGACTCTTAGGGCATGGCTGCCTTACTAAGCTGTCCACCAACTTTCAAGACACCATCTTCAAGTACTGGATTGAGCTTGAAAATACGGCTGTTCCTTTTCACACTTTCTCCCCTTGGCAACTTTGAGAATTCACCAGGCTTGATGAAGGGTCTTGGTACGAAATGTCAATTGTTTACTCTTTTCCATAGATGCTGCCAGGCCTGCTGAGTTCCTCCAGTATTTTGTGTGTGTGTGTGTTGCTTGGATTTCCAGCATCTGCAGATTTTCTCTTGTTTGTGATTGAATTCATCTGAAAAACTCTTTCATTGGAAAAACCCAATGATCTCCATTTCATCCTTTCTGAGCTCCTCCACTGAGAGACAATCTCAGCCAATATGACCTTCGGCCTTCACAATCTCTCTCTTCAAAGAATACTCTTGTTTTTCTTTATCCAAGTCAGACTGAGCAAGAGCAATGTTCAATTGCCTCCTCTTCCGACTTAGGAACAAGAGCAGGTTCCTAAATCTAAAAATCCAGGTCATTGTCTTCCTCAAACAGGTCCAAGATGAGACATGATGGATTGTTACTGTATCCACCTCCTCTTCAATCTGTGTGGCATTCATTGTAACACTCCTCTTAACTTCTGGTGGATGTTCTGCAGAATAATTGTGATTCATGGACCATTCCCTCTCAGGCTGAAGAAGATACTGAGACCCTGACATCCATGTCTCATTCTTCAGGAATGATTTCACCATCAACCCTCTAGAGGCCTCATCTACCGGGTTACCTGAAGTGTTTACATACCTCCATTGAGATGTTTATGAGACCTTTTGAATTTCTGAAACTCTGTTTGCTATGAAGGTTTGGAACCTAGAAGTTTCATTCTTAATATACTTCCAGGTTTCAAACCTTCATTGCAAACAAAGCTTCAGAAATTACAAAAAACGGAGTCATGAAGCTGTATGTGCAACTCCGTCCTCCACAATGTATCCATGCAGCTTGCTGTCGTAGCAGCAGCGAGCTCCATACAAGGGATGGAAACTGACTTTAATGGAGCTACCCTAAATTTCCCATAATAAAAGCACTGTACACCTGAGAGTGTGTGTTATGTAACAATAGGGAGGTCACTGTTCCATAGCCATCTTCGCTTGTGTCTGTAAAGTGTTGTAACCGGGTAGCAGACATCCAAGCTTTCTAACTTGAAGAGTTCTTCCAGCCAGTTTGTTCACTCATGAGCAACTGAGCCCTTCCTTACATATCCTAACCAAGCCCTTCCTTACACAGATTTTGCTGGATCTTCTTAGCAGATAGCCCCACTGGACTCAAGGTTCCTAAAGGATCATGGATAAAACTAACTGTGAAGAAGATCTCCCTCCTCATGAGTGGTCTATCTTGGATTGTGATCTTAAACTTGTAAGTATCAGTCTGAATGCATCATTGCACACCCAGTACTCTCTCCTTTGGAGGTATAGCTTGATCCAAATCCCCAAATCCTTCATGTCTTTTGCTCTTTGCTCTTCTGGTATCACAGCTAGCACACTATGTCTGTTGCTTATCCACTTTATGAGTCAATAGCTGCCTTTAGCACAAAAGAATACAAGGTCATGATAGAGTGAAACTGCTTCTTTCTCAGAGGACACTGACACAAGGCAGTCATCAACATGGAAGCAATGTAAAACTTGATCTGCCGTTTCATGGCAAAGCTGTTCTTTATTGTCTTCTGTGCATTTCCTAAGAGTGAAATTGGCACAACCTGGTGATGAAGTTGCTCCAAAGAGATGCCCACATTTTGGTTGAGGTCACGATCAGGCCACCAGAGAAACCTCAGCAGATCAGCATCTTCCACAGGTATGTTAACTTGCTGAAACATTGATTCGATATCTGCCATGGTCACCAGTGGTTCTTTGCTGAATCTGGTTACAACTTCAATCAGTGAGCTAGTAAGGCCTAGTCCCTGTAAAAGCTGAGCATTAAGTGATTATTCCATAAGTTGCTCCACAATCAAACACAGCATGAAGTTTCCCTTTTCTAGGGTGACGAACACCATGATGTAGAATATCAGACGTTCCCACCACCGTGTTCCAGATCCTCTGCTGGCACTCTTTCAGATAACCTTTGGAGATGACATCCTTCCCGAAAGCTGTGTCATCAGTGTGAAACGGCAAATCCTTGGTAAAGCTCTTCCTTATATTTAGAGCATGCTGTTCAGTAATCTTCATATTATTTGACATGTTAACCTCTTTCTTTCTCAAAGGTAAATTAATCTGGTAGATGCCTTTCAACAGTTTTGCAGAATTTGCAACCAGCTCCGTGAACTTGTGGTCTTCTCTTGACAAACCAGGTTGTTCATCCTGACTGCATTCAGGAAAGTCTGCCTTGAACTGCTCATCCAAGTTCAAAACTGAGATCGGGTTAACCGTCAGCTCTGGCTGGGCACAGTCTCTTCCATCGGTGTCCCGTTCACAGTCCAACCCAACAGTGTTCTAATTGCAGAGGCTCCATCATTAACACTGCAAATCACATGCAACCACTCTGATGCTTTCGGCACATTTGTCCCTATCAGCAGCTCAATTTCTGAATCGATCTCTGGCAGATGGACTTGTTTCAGGTGAGACCATCCCTGGAAATCCCTCTGTTGCGGTATGTTCCCTCTGTGGACAGGCAGACTTTTCTGTGCATAGATATAGAAACATAGAAAACCTACAGCACAATACAGGCCCTTCAGCCCACAAAACTGTCGCCAAACATGTCTTTACCTTAGAACTACCAGCCACTTCCAATTCTGAAAGAATGTAGCTACCCACAATCTTCTCTTGACCTATGGTGCATAAGAGAACCCGTGAGGTTCAGCTTACTCATGAGGTTCACTGTGCAGAACACTGCCCTGCTTCCTTGGTCTCGGAAAGCATAAGTAACCATTGTCTTGTTACCCTTCTTAGATTTCAATTGTACTGGAACTACGGGAAGTTTACAATCACTATCACCAGCCCCTGCATGGCCATTAGATACTCGGACACCACTTACTGCTGTGTCTGACTCTTACACAGCTTGATTTGATTCTACATCCTTCTTATTGGAGTGAATATGAAGTATAACGGGATGCCTGTCCACTGCATACCCTGCACAATCCTTGCTGATGCGTCCTGTATGCAAACGACCAAAGCAGACACCATTCTCTTTTAGGAAGGCTGTCTTCGCACTATGAGCCCTTTTCTGCAGCTAAGGGCATGGATCTGATGTGTGTTCACAGACAAACCCTTCTGGCTGATCAGACCATTTCCTTTTTGTTAGTTCCAGGCTCAGTTTTAGCTTTTCAACACGTACAAACACGCTGGTGGAACTCAGCAGGTCGGGCAGCACCTGTTGAAATGAGCAGTCAATGTTTCAGGCCGAGACCCTTCATCAGGACCCTTCGTGAGTCATGGTGAAGGGTCTCGGCCCAAAACATTGACTGCTCGTTTCAACGGTTGCTGCCCGACCTGCTGAGTTCCTTCAGCTGTTTGTACGTGTTGATTTGACCACAACACCTGCAGTGTACTTTGTGTTCAGTTTTAGCTTTACTTCTCACAGTGACCACAGTAACGGCAAAGCTACTTCCTTCAGCCAAAATTGTGATTTAGCTTTGTTCACACCTTTGCTTCCTGCAGGTGATGTAGCTTTCTGTATATTCCCAAATCAAGTCAAGTCAAGTCAAGACACATTTTATTGTCATTTCGACCATAGCTGCTGGTACAGTACACAGTAAAAACGAGACAACATTTTTCAGGACCTTGGTGCTACATGAAACAATACAGAAACAACAATGAACTACGTAAAAACAACACAGAAAAAAACTACACTAGACTACAGGCCTACCCAGGACTGCATAAAGTGCACAAAACAGTGCAGGCATTACAATAAATAATAAACAAGACAATAGGCACAGTAGAGGGCAGTAGGTTGGTGTCAGTCTAGGCTCTGGGTACTGAGGAGTCTGATGGCTTGGGGGAAGAAACTGTTACATTATCTGGTCGTGAGAGCTCGAATGCTTCGGTGCCTTTTCCCAGATGGCAAGAGGGAGAAGAATTTGTATGAGGGGTGTGTGGGGTCCTTCATAATGCTGTTTGCTTTGTGGATGCAGTGTGTAGTGTAAATGTCTGTAATGGCAGAAAGAGAGACCCTGATAATCTTCTGAGCTGACCTCACTATCCGCTGAAAGGTCTTGCCATCCGAGATGGTGCAATTTCCAAACCAGGCAGTGATGCAGCTGCTCAGGATGCTCTCAATACAATCCCTGCAGAATGTGATGAGGATGGAGGGTGGGAGATGGACTTTCCTCAGCCTTCGCAGAAGGTAGAGATGCTGCTGGGCTTTCTTTACTATGGAGCTGATGTTGAGGGACCAGGAGAAATTCTCTGCCAGGTGAACACCAAGAAATTTGGTGCTCTAATGCTGGGTGTGTAGCAATCTTTACTTGCCTTTCAATACAATCAACAATGTCCATTAAAGTAGTCTTCCGGTTGTGCTTTTCTTGCAGGTTACAACCGCTGTTCCCCATTTATCCCTAAGCATAAAGGGCAATTTATTTACTACCATCAACATATTGGCATGCATGTACTCCACTTCTTCCATGGCATTGCAACAGCCTCTAATAAAATAAAATGTAGTCTTGAAGAGCTTTCACATCTTCAAATTTGATAGAAGGGCTTTTTGCATGTAGGTGGATGCAATTTTCTGTTCAATACCAAAATGTTCTTGTAGTAAAGCCTTAGCTTTTAGACAGCCTTTCTTCAGGTCAACATGCTGGTGACTTTTGACAAGTTCTCTAGGACGACCTCTAGTGTCTTGTTCAAGGAAATAGAGGCAATCACTATCGCCGTCAGTCTTGCTTTCAACACTGTTTTCAATAACTCTCATGAATGCATGACATGCAATGGATCTCCATCAAATCTCCCTTTTACGCAAAGATGAAATGTGTTGCTGTTGTACTAATAAGGTTGTTATTTCATTTTGTTTCCTCAATAACACTGTTCTGACCTCTATTGTATGAAATGAGAGTGTTTCTATGCTGCAAGTGGCTGTCTGGAGGCCTTTGAACTGTTGGTTCTGACATTGGTTCAGAGTGCCTCCTTAGTGCAGGCTGAGAGTAAACAACCTGAACTATCTCTTGGGGGTCTTGTTCATGTTTCTCAGGCACTTGAGAAACAAATTGATCGACATTGACATTGAGTATTTTGGTTTTCTTCAATATAGGAACACACCATAGGACCGCCCTGCTGGAGCACTTTCAGCGCTCACCACTTCTGAAGCCCTCAGCACATTAACTTTGGCAATTTCTTCCTGCTTCTTCCTTTTCCATAGCTTTTCCTCTTGCTCTTCCAGCACGTTTGTCCTTCAATAATTGTTGCTGTGAAACTAATGCAGCTAAATCAGCCTCCATTTTATTGCATGCAGAGCAAGTACTGGATATAGAAGATGCTTTGGCTGCCTCAGAACTTCAAGCACTGACATTTGACATCTGTTGCTCAGGTCTCCATCATCTTCTGGGTTCTTGCCTTGGAAAATGGGAAACATTGTCTGATGGAACATGACCTTCAATATAACATGTTTGGTTCAATTATTATTTATTGTCCTCTATGAATGCAATACAGTAGTGATCAATGCTTGAATTTTGTCTTTTCTGCTCGAGCTTGGGAAGTAATGAGATTAGCATGTGATGTTGCTTTGCAACAGCTTCACAGAAATTAGTCAAGAGCTCTATACGAGATTGCACTTGTATGGCGTTTTCTTTAATTTTCATAAGATCATTAATTGATGGTGATAAACATTTAATTGTTCACATTTGTTTTATCCTCATTTTGAAGACGTTTGATTCTACCTGCTAAAGCTTTTGAAGTAAATTTAATCTCTCTTTTGAGAGGTCCGCTGACATCAGATCCATGTTTTGATTCACTCGTTGCTTTCTTTAGTTTCCCCACTCGCAATTAACTCTTTGTTTGTCCGCAGCACTGGCGATATTCGATTCAATAAGCCTAGTCAACAAACAGTCTGTGCGTTTACAGTGCTTAAAACCAGGCCTAACAAACAACCTTCAATTCAAACGTCGGCAACTGGAATATTTCTGCACTTCAACAAAGCAAAGTGATGAACCCTCAGGCAAACACCACACAATCGAGTTACAGTCCCCAGTGGTCAGGCAGAGTTGACTGTTCAACACTGTGTTCAAACCACAAATAGACAGAATCAATCAACGTGCTGCAAGCTCCTGTGAGGTTTCTCAGTGTTGTGATTCCAATTCGGCCAATGAGTCCGAGGCAGTCCTTAGCCGTAGACTGGTGCTCATTCGGTGTAACTATTTTTTGTATTGACACGATATAGTGGTTACTTTAAAAATCAAAACCGCTGAGAGACTAAGCCAGGAGATTGACACTGTATGACGTGCTTCCAAAATAACAAAGTTCCAAAGTCAAGAAAGGTACTTGCCTTTATTACAAAACCAGCAAAAGTGAACGATCTTGTGTCAATTAAAAAAGATAATGGAACTAAATTAGCGATATAGCGATCTTAGTATTCAAATCAGTATAAATAAGCGTTCTAATTACAACATCAGAATTACTGTTCTATCCATATTTAACTGGTCTAATAATGATCTAGTTAGAGTTTCAGTAACATCGCAAGTAGCACAACTAAGCAGTCAAACTAAATTAGTATTCAACAAAAAAAATCACCCCCTCTCAACTAGACTAAACTAACAAGCGTAAATAATTATAGTAACTATACGCATTTGCTTCTGCCAAGGCCCGACCCACGTGACAGTTTGCTAAAGTAACCACGCCACAAAATACAATACAGACAGAAAATAGATACCTGGCTCATACACCTCCCCTCCATGTACCTATCTAAATCTCTCTCAAAAGTTGCAATCGACCCCGCATCCACCACTGGCACTGGCAGCTCGTTCCACACTGTCACCACCCTCTGAGTGAAAATGTTACTCTTCATGTTCCCCTTAAACATTTTACCTTTCACCTTAACCTATGACCTCTAGATCTTGCCTCACCCAACCTCAGTGGAAAAAGCCTGCTTGCATTTACCTTATCCAGCATAATTTTGCCTACCTCAAACAAATCTCCCCTCAATCTTCCACATTCCAGGGAACAAAGTCCTAACCTATTCAACCTTTCCTGATAACTCAGGTCTTTCAGACCCACAACATCCTTGTAAATTTTCTCGGTACTCTTTCAATCTAACTTACACCTTTCTGGTAGATAGGTGACTGCACATAATATGCCAGATTAGGCCTCACAAATGTCTTATACAATTTCAACATAACATCCCAATTTCTGTACCCAGTACATTGATTTCTGAAGACCAATATGCCTAAGGTTTTTCGTTGGGGCTATCTACCTGTGACACCACTTTCAATGAATTATGTATTTCCAGATCCCTCTGTTCTACCACACTCCTCGGTGTCCTACTGTGTAAGACCTACCCTGGTTGGTCCTCCCAAAGTGCAGCACCTCACACTTGGCTGCATTAAATTCCATCGGCCACTTTTCCAGCAGGTGCAGATCCCACTCCAAGCTTTGATGATCTCCCTGGCTGTCCACCACACTCCCAATCTTGTTGTCACCCACAAATTTGCTGATCCACTGTGGGAATGGGGCCTGGGTGAGTTAGTTGCCAATCCACAGAGGTTTTCTGAGGATTATTGGAGCTTTACTCTTGTTTTCTCTCTTTCCCAGTTCATGGGAACAGAACCCTGCTAGAACCTGGGGAAGACCAATATTCAGAGGGACCTAATGTCCTTCTAAAATAGAATTAACAATTATCAGCAAACAATCCTGGAAATACTCAGTAGGTCAAATGATATTTTTGAAGAGAGAAACAGATATAACATTTCAGGTCAAATGTCTCTATTCAGAGCTTAAGTATAAAGAGATCAAAGTTTTAAGATGGTAACAAAAAAGTAAGGGAGAGAAAAATAAAAGGGCCACAAAGTGATGGTGGAGACAGTAAATGACAATTGGGATGATGTGCAAAATGAGATGGCCCACAGGAAGTGAAAATGGAGAGCCAGACCCATTGTCTAAAAGTCTTAAACTTATAGAGTCTGTGAGGTTGAAGTATACCTGATTGAAAGTTTAAACGTTGCTTCTGCAGCTTATATTGAAATTATTAGAACAGCCAAGTAGACAGAGGTCAGTGGATGTGGGATGGGGGGAAATGGACAGCTACAGCTGCACAAGAAGGGGTGTTGATGATGGGTGAGGGTGGATCAGGACGTTGAGGAGCATTACTTTGCAATGCTCAGAGGATAGGAGCAAGTGACATCTTTGCTATGACAGAAATTTAACAGAAAATAAACAGCAAGTACTTAGAAATTAGAGTTTGCATAATTTCTTTTGCATTTTCTGGGCCCTGTCCTCATCCCTTTCGCTCCCTTCCTGAGAACAGTACCATTGCAAGATCCATCTGCTCCTTCCTTCCCCTTCCACCAGCCCCAGGAGTTCCAGAGGGATTAGTCCTCTCCAGTTCATTCCTCAATCACCACCAACAACTGTCACTTCCGCTATTTTATCTTCTTGCTTCACATTGTTTATGAATCCAAACGTATTTCCCATATGAAACAGCAATTTACTTATTACAGTTCAGAACAGTGTGTATGCTCCTAATGTGATCTCCTCTACACTAGGTGGACCAACGACAAATAAGCTGATCACCTTATGGAATGACTCCATTCAGTTCATAAGTTGAACCCCATATAAGCACTTGAATTGTCTTTCCCCACCCTGAAATGAAATCTCTGTCCTAAGAGTTCAAGACAAGTTCGAGAGAAAGTGTGGCGACCCACTTCCCAGCGCCCTCGAACCGGCTCACAAAGTGGCGCGCGCCGGCATTGAGGCAGGTCCCAAAGAGGGCGCCAAGCCTGCTTCACCAGCAAGGGGAAAAGCCTGCGGGCGGGACGAGACTGTGAATACACGCCCCCTACAGCATTCCCGCCCGGGGAGGGTGGGATCAGGAAGGCTTTAAAGCCAGGCCGCGAAGCTTGAATAAATCTCTTTTGCAACTGCAGCTCACCGACTCCTGTTGTTATTTCAGCACTGCGTGTAGCACACCGCTACAATTGGTGACCCCGACGGCCCAAACGATATTTGGGCCGAAGATGAACAACGCCGCATCTGTTTATGTAGTTTCGTTAAAACTGTCAAGCTTCTGGACGCTGCGACCTCACCTGTGGTTCCAGCAAGCAGAAGCCCAATTCCACATTCGGCAGATAACCTCGGATACCACACGTTACTACTACCTGGTGAGCTCCCTCGACCAGGAAACAGCAGCCCAGGTTGAGGAGTTCATACAATCACCCCCAGCGGATGGCAAGTACATAGAATTCAAAGCCTTGCTCATAAGGACTTTCGGACTCTCACGGCGTGAGCGAGCTGCCCGTTTACTGCACCTGGATGGTTTGAGGGACAGGCCACCATCGGCTCTGATGAACGAGACGCTCTCCCTGGCCAGAGGTCACAAGCCCTGCCTCATGGTTGAGCAGGCATTCCTGGAGCAGTGGCCCGAGGACATACGCCTGCTGCTGTCTGACGCAGATTTCAGTGACCCCCGGAAGGTGGCAGCCCGGGCGGACTTGCTGTGGAACGCCAAGAAGGAGAGTGGGGTGTCTGTCACACAGATCACCAGGCCACGCTCCCAGCAGCAAACCAGACCAGGCCCGGCCACAGAGCCCGCTAAACCCAGAGGCAGGGGTGGGGAGCCCAACGAACAATGGTGCTTCTACCACCAGTGGTGGGGCACAGAAGCCCGCCCTGTAAGTTCCCAGGAAACGCCAGGGCCAGCCGCTACTGATGGCTATGGCGGCTGGCCATCGGGATAGCCTCCTGTATGTCTGGGACAAGCAGTCAGGATGCTGCTTATTGGTCGACACCGGAGCTGAGATCAGCGTCTTACCTCTGACGAGTTATGACACCCGCAACAGAGCACCAGGTCTCACCCTGAGGGCCGCGAACAGCAGCACAGTAAGGACCTACAGCACCCGTATGGTGCCGCTACAGTTCAGCTCCAGCTGGTTCACGTGGGACTTCACACTGGCCGCCATAGCCCAACCGCTCCTGGGAGTGGATTTTTTTGCGAGCTCACAACCTATTGATCGACCTGCCAAGGAAGAGACTGGTCCATGCCGAGACCTTTCAAACGTTCTCCCTGGGTGAAGCCCAGTTGCCAGCCCCACACCTAGACTCCATCACGCTGTCCGACAACGACTTCACCAGAGTCCTGGCAGATTTCCCATCGGTTCTGGCACCGCAGTTCACGGCAGCCATGCCCAGACAACGCATACAGCACCACATCCCGACCCAGGGACCACCCCTCCACGCCCGTGCTCGAAGGCTTCCCCCGGACAAGCTCCGACTGGCAAAGGAGGAGTTCAAGAGGATGGAGGAATTGGGGATCATATGGCGGTCCGACAGCCCATGGGCCTCCCCCCTGCACATGGTGCCCAAAGCAACAGGGGGCCGGAGACCGTGCGGCGACTACCGCAGGCTGAACGAGGCTACAACACCGGACCGCTACCCTGTGCCGCACATTCAGGACTTTGCAGCAAACCTACACAGCGCACGGATCTTCTCCAAGGTGGACCTCGTCCGGGGATACCATCAAATCCCGATGCATCCTGACGACGTCCCCAAAACGGCTCTCATCACCCCATTCGGCCTTTTCGAGTTCCTCTGCATGCCGTTCGGCCTAAAGAATGCCGCACGGATGTTTCAGCGGTTAATGGACGCGGTGGGACGCCACCTGGACTTCGCTTTCATCTATTTGGACGACATCCTCACAGCCAGCAGCAGTCATCAGGAGCATCTGTCCCACCTCCATCAACTCTACGCCTGACTGAGTGAATACAGCCTGTTAATCAACCCAGCCAAATGCCAGTTCGGGCTCGACACCATCGACTTCCTGGGCCACAGGATTACTAAAGACGGGGCAACCCCTCTGCCCACTAAGGTAGATGCGGTCCGCCATTTCCCCCGACCCAACACAATCAAAGGCCTTCAGGAATTCGTGGGTATGGTGAATTTCTACCACCGCTTCCTCCCTTCAGCTGCCCGAATCTTGCGCCCCCTGTTCGCCCTGATGTCAGTTCCGGGCAAGGACATTACCTGGGATGAGGAGTCCGCTGCCGCTTTCATTAAAATGAAAGAAGCCTTGGCAAACGCCGTAATGCTAGTGCACCCCAGAATGGACGTCCCTACCACCCTCACAGTGGACGCATCCAACACGGCAGTCGGTGGGGTGCTGGAACAACTTATCGAGAGTCGCTGGCAGCCCCTGGCGTTTTTCAGCAAACACCTGCGGCCACCCGAGCTCAAATACAGTGCTTTCGACCGGGAACTGTTGGAGCTATACCTGGCAATCCAGCATTTCAGGTACTTCTTAGAAGATAGGCCTTTCTCCGTCTTCACGGACCACAAACCGCTTACCTTTGCGTTCACGAAAGCATCCGACCCCTGGTCGTCCCGCCAGCAGCGACATCTGTCCTACATCTCTGAATACACGATGGATGTCCGGCTTGTCTCGAGAAAGGACAATGTCGTGGCGGACACCCTCTCCCTCCCTAACATCACATCTAAGCCCTGTTCCAGGGGGTAGACTTTGAAGCACTGGCGGAGGCGCAGCAGGCAGATGAGGAGATCCCTAGCTACAGGCCTGCAGTCTCCAGTTTGCAGCTCCAGGACCTACCCGTAGACCCAGGTGAGAGGACCCTACTCTGTGACATCACCACCGGCCAACCCCACCCTGTTGATCTGGCAGCCTGGCGTTTTTGACTCCATTCATAACTTAGCGCACCCCTCCAGCAGGTCAACCGTCCGGATGGTGGCCAACAGGTTCGTTTGGCACGGACTCCGCAAGCAGGTCAGTGAATGGGCCAAAACGCGCATGCACTGCCAAACAGCCAAGGTGCAGCGACACACCAAAGCTCTGCTGCAGCAGTTCCACCCCACCCACTGGCGTTTCGACCACTTTCATGTGGATATCATGGGCTCCCTGCCAGTGTCGCACGGAGTGCGGCACCTCCTGACTATCGTGGACCGGTTCACAAGATGGCCAGAGGCAGTCCCGCTCACCAACACCACCTCCGAATCTTGCGCCCGGGCACTGATCGCCACCTGGGTATCTCGCTTTGGTGTACCGGCCCACATTACCTCCGACAGAGGAGCCCAGTTCACCTCCAGCCTGTGGTCAGCTATGGCCAGCCTTTTGGGGACACAGCTGCACCACACAACTGCCTACCACCCACAGTTGAATGGACTAGTGGAGCGTTTCCACCGACACCTGAAGTCGGCTCTCATGGCCCGCCTCAAGGGGCCTAACTGGGTGGACGAGCTTCCCTGGGTCCTGCTCAGAATCCGCACGGCGCCCAAAGAAGATCTGCATGCCTCGTTGGCCGAGTTGGTGTACGGCGCACCCCTGATCATCCCAGGAGAGTTCATACCAGCCCCAAAGGGGCAAGAGGAAGAACCCGCAGCAGTCCTGGGCAAACTACGCGAGAGGCTCAGTAACCTGGCCCCCATACCCACTTCGCAGCCTGGGCAGAACCCGACCTGCGTACTCAAAGACCTGCAAAACTGTAAGTTCGATTTTGTACAACGGGGCGGACATCGGGCACCGCTACAGCGGCCCTATGAGGGGCCATTTACGGTGATCAGAAACAACGGGTCCACATTCGTGCTGGATATTGGGGGGAGAGAGGAAGTTTTCACGGTGGACCAACTCAAACCCACCCATGTGGACGTGGCGCAGCCAGTCAAGATTCTGGCACCACGGTGCAGAGGCAGGCCTCCCAAACAGGCCCAGACTGTGGACATTGGGGGGTGTATTGTTGGTTCTAGGGTGGGGGGGTTATGTGGCGACCCACTTCCCAGCGCACTCTAACCGGCTCACAAAGTGGCGCATGTCAGCGTTGAGGCCAGTCCCAAAAAGGGTGCCAAGTCTGCGTCACCAGCAAGGGGAAAAGCCCGCGTGCGGGACGGGACTGTGAATACACGCCCCCTACAGCATTCCCACCCGGGGAGGGCAGGATCAGGAAGGCTTTAAAGCGAGGCCGCGAAGTTTGAATAAATCTCTTTTTGCAACTGCAGCTCACTGACTCCATGTCGTTATTTCAGTGCGGCGTGTAGCACACCGCTACAGAAGCATCTTTTTTTTCTGATCAGCCTATTTAACCTTCAACATTCCATGTCAAATTCAACACTTCCAGACAACCTATATTTTCAACATTTCAATTTCAGCTTTCCAACATTGCTTTGGTTATTCCTGTCTTCTCCATTTACACCTCTTCCAGTCTGACTTCTTGCTTTTTTCCCCGTTATCACTTCATTTACTCTTGTGTTATTCCTCTTTCTCTCTGACTACTTTCCACCTATCACACATCTTTCTCTTTGTTTTCTACTCCCCTCCCCCCACATTCTTTGTTTCTTAAAACTTCTTAGTCTCCATTTTATCCCAATTTTGATTTTAAAAAAATTCATCCTTCTGAAACGTTAGAAGCATGAGAAAATCTGCAGATGCTGAGAATCCAAAAAAGACCCTTGAAGAAAGGTCTTGGCCCAAATCATCATCTGTTTATTCATTTTCATAGATGCCTGACCTACTGAGTTCCTCCAGCATTGTTTGTGTTGCTTCTCCATTTACACTTTTTCCAGTCCGACCTTTTGCTTTTTGTCTCAGTATCACCTTATTTACTCTTCATTCCATTTACAAATGCCTGATCTGCCGAGAATTCCTGGCATTATCTTTTTAAATACAAAATGCTGTAAGTAATATAAGATTTGCTGAGGCCATCCATGACCAACATGTAAAATCGTTCTGTTCTTCGAAGGAAGGCATACAAAAGATTCACTAGCATTTTAATTTCATTTAGTGCAGATCAGAAATAACATCTCCTGACTGACAACCATCACAGACACACTTCAAGGCTGTGTGCTTAGCCCACTGCTCTACTCTCCCCACACTAATAAATGTTAGCTCAAATACCATCTATAAATTCACCGATGACACAACTGTTGCTGGCAGAATCTCAGATGGTGACGAGGAGGCGTACAGGAGTGAGATAGATGAGCTGTAACAACAGCCTTGCACTCAACGTAAGTAAGACCAAGGAATTGATTGTGTATTGCAGGAAGGGGGAGTCAGAGGAACATATACCAGTTCTCATGGAGGGGTCAGCAGTGGAACGGGCGATAGGTTCAAGTCCCTGGATGCCAATAGCTCAGAGGATCTATCCTGGGCCCAAAATATTGATGCAATCATGAAGATGGTATGGCAGTGGCTATACTCCATTAGGAGTTTGAAGAGTTTTGGTGTGTCACCAAAGACTAGCTAATTTCTGCCGATGTACTGTGGAGAGCATTCTGACAGGTTGCATCACTGTCTGGTATGAAGTCAGGATTGAAAGAGGCTGCAGAGGGTTGTAGACTCTGCCAGATCCATCATTAACGCTTGTCCCCCATCATCAAAGACATCTTCAAAAGGTTGTCCCTCACGAAGACAGCATCCATCATTGAGGATCCTCACTGAGGGTGTTGTATCTGAATGCGCGAAGAATACGGAATAAGGTAGACAAACTTGCAGCACAGTTGCAGATTGGCAGGTGCGATTTGTAGGCACCTCTGAAACATGGCTGAAACAATATTATAGCTGGAGTACACATTGTATCGAAAGGATAGGCAGAAGTGGCGAAGTTGCTCTGTTGATAAAAATCAAAATCTAATCTTTGGAAAGAGGTGACATAGCGTTGGAAGGTGTTGAGTTATTGTGGATAGAGCTAAGGAACCGTAAGGGTAAACAGACACTGATGCAAGTTATACACAGACCCCCAAACAGTAGTAAGGATGTGGCCTACAAACTACAATAGGAGGCAGAAAATGCATGCCAAAAGGGCAAAATAGTCATGGGGTCTTTAGTATGCAGGTAGATTGGGAAAATCAAGTTGGTGCTGGATTACAAGAAGGTGAATTTCTAGACAGCCTACAGGATGGCTTTTTAGAGCAGCTCATGGCTGAGCCCACTAGGGGATCGGCTATTCTGGATTGGGTGTTGTGCAATGAACCAGGATTGATTAGAGAGCTTAGGGAAGTGATCATAAATTGATCAAATTCACCTTGAAATTTGTGAAGGAGAAGCTAAAGTCAGATGTATCAGATTACAGCGGAGTAAAGGGAATTACAGAAGCATGAGAGAGAAGTTGGCTAGAATAGATTGGAAAAGAACACTGGCAAGGAGGATTGCAGGCAGCAATGGCTGGAATTTTTGGAAGCAATTTGGAAGGCACAGGCTATACACAGCCCAAAGAGGAAGAAAAGAGAAACATGACACAACTGTGTTTAACAAGAGAAGTCAAAACCAACATAAAAGCTAAAGAGAGGGCATATGATAGAGCAAAAATTAAAGGGAAATTAGATTTGAGAAGCTTTTAAAAACCAATAAAAGGCAACTAAAACATCATTAAGAAGGTAAAGATGGAATATGGAAGTAAGCTAGCCAATAATATTAAAGAGGATACCAAAAGTTTCTTTAGATACATGAAGTGTAAAAGAGAGGTGAGAGTGGATATTGGACCATTGGAAAAAGATGCTGGAGAGGTAGTAATGGGGACAATGAAATAGTGGATAAACTGGAAAGTATTTTACATCACTTTTTGCTGTGGAGGACAGTAACAGTATGGTGAAAGTTCCAGGTGTCAGGGGCATGAAGTGATTGAAGTTACCATTACTAGAGAGAAGGTTCTTGGGAAAGTCTGAAGGTAGATAAGTCACTTGGACCAGATGGTGTACACACAAAAGTTCTGAAGAAGGTGGCTAAAGAGATTGTAGAGGCATTAGTGATGATCTTTCAAGAATCACTAGATCCAGGAATGGTACTGGAAGATTGGAAAATTGCAAATGTCACTCCACTCTTCAAGAAGGGAGAGAGGTAGGAGAAAGGAAACTATGGGCAAGTTAGTCTGACTTCAGTGGTTGGGAAGGTGTTGGAGTTGGTTATGAAGGATGAGGTCTCAGGGTACTAAGGCACATGATAAAATAGGCTGCTGTGCTTTTTTGGCCAAAGAGGTAGTGACGAGGGATATATGGGTACTCTAGGCTCACTGTCTAACTCTCAAGATCTCTCCGTTATCTACAAGGCACATCTCGAGTATGATAGTCTGGATTAATGCAGGTTCAACCATGCTGTA
The DNA here is from genome assembly GCF_030144855.1 of Hypanus sabinus. NCBI lineage: Eukaryota > Metazoa > Chordata > Chondrichthyes > Myliobatiformes > Dasyatidae > Hypanus > Hypanus sabinus. The sequence goes on along the minus strand of NC_082714.1, from coordinate 51,381,742 downwards.
GTACCCACCATCCAGGTCAAAGCAAACTCCTCCACTTAACTCTGTCCATTTGCAAAATAACATTGCTTTAGCGTGTTTCAATGTATTACAGAAATTCACTAAGCTTCTTTGACTGCACCTCCCAAGTCAACATCCCATGCCACCAAGAAGCACAAGGGCGGCAAATGCATGCCAACACTTGCGTGTACCATATTATCCTGACAGTTCTGTCACTGAAGGATAAACATTTGAACCCTGCATCCAATATCATTGTGGATCTACCTTCATTATTTTCATGAGCGATTGGGGATGAGCAAGCAGTGCTGGTTTTGCCAGAAATATCCACATCCCGTAATGACTAATAATAAACATTGACAAAACAAATATTTTGCAGACATTTTCCCAGTTCTGTAACATGACCTTTGTATGTGTTACCTGCATGGTTGATTCATTGGATGAGTATGTGAACGGGAGAGTGAATGAGGGATAAGCTTACTGTGGTGATGTCCTTTGTCTCCATTGTTTCTAACCGACTACTCACATGAGTCTCCTTGTCCAGGAAGTTGAGTCCATTTTGATTGACAGCTAGAATACAGGGAGCAACTATTGCTCGGTTGCTGCTGCTCTGAATGTAGAAGAACGAGGAGCCAAACATAGGAAGTGCACTCACAAGTCCTGTGGGAGTACAGAGAAACCAGTCACTTGAACAGATCGAACAGATCAGAGATTCGATGCATGGGATTGGTGGTCACTGCATAAAAGAATATGATCCAGACTAAAGACAATTGTTCTCACTTTCCTCCCACTGTTAACAATAGCAAAATCTTTCTGTCCCGGCCGGTCACTGGGAATTGAGAATGATTTTCTTCTACTCAAGTGTTGTACATTTTGTAGGAGTTGATCAGGACAATATTGGGTCAAAGAAAATCATTCTCAAGAAAGTCAGTCACAGTCTAGTCTTAGGTGGGGACAGAAGCAGTTTAATGAGATGGGAGTATGAATAGCAAGGAAGGAAGTGCTCTTCTTCCATCTTATGGTTCCAATGGCTATAGGAATTCCTCAATACCTTGTCCATGTTGTCATATCTATGTAAGTCTATAGACCACATCATGGAATTTAATAACATACTTTCATAAAATGACATCCAAAATGCAGAATTGAGATTATGGATGTTTCTCCCATCGATCTTACTGAGCAATTTCAATCCTCTAACCCTTGACAATGGCATGGGATCTTGAAATCAATTGAGCTAGTATTGTTCCATGAATTCCTCTATTCCACATTTTCCACTTAGGTGCCTAGTGTCCACATTGTGTGTAATCATACAGCTCTGCCAAGGTCAGTCTTGGCTGAAACTCCTCATCGTAAGCCAACAGTAAATCATGACCCACTGTGTGAAATTGGACACTTACCCAGGAACTGTGCTCTGGCCTGGTGTGGGCTGAGGGCTTGAACCTGTTGGGCATTCTGAGTTACCATACTCAGCCAGGATTGCGGACGCTGATGTTGGTAAATTTGGGTAGGGATATAATCCTGCACTTCACGACTTGGAAAGAAAGTAAGAAACAAACAAAGTAAGAATTTATTTTTAAAACAGTAGATTATCATCAACACCAAACTAAGCTACTAGGAGATCTGTAGATCACACAATCTGGACCTCTAGTAAAGTCCCACTATGGTCACCCAAGACTCTGATTTTCCCATTTATCCCCTGGTACACGTAACCTCTGATATATGATTTCATCATCTCAGGAGGATTCGGACTAGGAAATGAGCAGATTTCATTTGCTCTAATCTGTGAGTGTATGGGGCTTGTTTCTTGACTCTTCAAACTACATCTATGTTCAATGCAAATCAATAGCCCTCCCAAGGAACTGTCTGCAATTAGCTAGTCTGGTTTCAGAACCAGAATCAGAATTAGGTTTATTATCACTGGCATGTGTCGTGAAATTCGCAACATTGAACATCTGGACACTGCAATTTTTCCCCATTCTCCTATACAAAACTGCTCAAGCTCTGTCGGATTGCATAGGGATAATGAGGGAACAGCTCTTTTCAAGTCCAGCCACAAATTCTCAATTGGATTGAGGTCTGGACTCTGACTCGGCCACTCCAGGACATTAACTTTGTTGTTTTTAAGCCATTTCTGAGTAGCTTTGGCTTTATGCTTGGGGGTCATTGTCTTGGTGGAAAACAAATCTTCCCCCAAATTGCAGTTCTCTTGCAGACTGCATCAGGTTTTCCTCTGATGCACCATCAATAACTCTCTCTGGGACGTAAAAGTGAGATATCGGCTTTTATTGACTGAAAGAAGGAACAAGCAGTGGTTGACCACCATACTACATCCTGGAGACAGAGAGGCCGGGCTCAGACCTCAATCGCCTTTATACAGGGGTCTGTGGGAGGAGCCACAGGAGCAGTCAGCAGGAGGCGTGTCCAGACAGGTATATGTAGTTCACCACATCCTCCATGATTTCCCTGTATTTTGTTGCATTCATTTTACCCTCTACCTTCACAAGCCTTCTGTTGTGTCAACAAAATAGCTTTGGCAGGCTAAAATAGTGCAAACACGAGGAAATCTGCAGATGCTGGAAATTCAGGCAACACACACAAAATGCTGGTGGAACACAGCAGGCCAGGCAGCATCTATAGGGAGAAGTACAGCTGATGTTTCAGGCTGAAACCCTTCGAGGACAAAATCTTGCAACTTTAGATTGCATTGAATTTTTTTTTTGAAGCTGGGGCAAGTCCAGGATTTATTGTCCTTTCCTAATTGTCCCTCAGAAGGTATTGGTGATTCACCTTCTTCCATCACTGCAAGATGGCCAAGACTCTTCCACAATGTTGTTGGGTTGGAGGTTCCAGGATTTAGATTCAGCAGCCATGAAGGATCATCCTGGCCAGAAGAAAGTAGTGATTTGATGAATCAAGACAAGGGAAGCAGACAAATCCATTGAAACAACGGCACACACAAAATGCTGGTGGAACACAGCAGGCCAGGCAGCATCTATAAGGAGAAGCACTGTCGACATTTCGGGCTGAGACCCTTCGTCAGAACTAACTCAAGGGTCTCAGCCCGAAACGTCGACAGTGCTTCTCCTTATAGATGCTGCCTGGCCTGCTGCATTCCGCCAGCATTTTGTGTGTGTTGTTGTTTGAATTTCTAGCATCTGCAGATTTCCTTGTGTTTGCTAGACAAATCCATTGTCTTTGTTTCCTCCCATTCTGTGGACTCCGAACTGACTCTTGCTCTGGGACAATCTAATCAGAGAAACTGAATGTGAACACAAGAAACTCCAGGTAATGGCCTGCTAAATCTGAGACCATTCTCAGACAAGTAGCTACTTATTATGTAAACTGCCAGACATCCAATGAAGCAATTGGTAATCTCGTTAGACTCTGTCTGGGTTGCCTCATTTACCTGGTTTAGACCAGTCAGAGTGTAAAGGCACAAATACACAAAGCTGGGGTATGCAGAGCCTTGGAACAATGTTGGTCATAGCCCTGTACAATGACCAGTAAGAAGGTGACCCAGGTAGGTCAGGTGACCTTGAGCCGATGGGATGGAGATCCAATGGTTCAATTGTTGAGGAAGAGTATAAGACTCAGGAGCTCCAAATACGCAGGAGCGATAACTCTCCAGCAGCCAGAGACCAACCATCGTGGATAAGAGGACCGCACAGAAACGTGGAGATTGGGACCATGAGAAATGCCTGGCCAGTGTACACTCCTTTCCCGAATAATACCTTTTCTCTTCATTGACTGTTCATGGAGGGTCAGGGATTCTAGTAACGTGCACACAGTTTGTGAACCCATGTGCTTTTTAGTTGAAACAATCAAAGGTACTTGTTGGTAAATACAAATTCTCTGTGCCTCACTGATCATTAATGCAAGGGGTGATTCTTGAAACAAGTGACACTCTTCCGTGTCATGATGATCTATGACTTGGAGGGAAACCTACAAGATGATGGTGTTCCATGCATCTCCTATCCTTATTATTCTTTGTGGTAGTGTGGATATCAGTGACAAAGCAAGCATAGGTCACAGATAGTGTGCAGCCAACCGAGGCAAGAAAGATCTTTGACAGATAGAGCTCCCCTTTGTACACCACAGGACAGAGCCTTTGCAAAGTTCAAAGTACATTTATTGTCACCCAATACAACCCTGTGATTTATTTTTCTTGTGGGCATTCAGAATAGAACAAAGAAACACAATGGAATCAATGAAACTCTACACACAAAAACTGACAAACAACCAATGTGCAAAAGATGACAATCTGCAAATACAGAAAAAAAGTAAATAAATGACTCTGAGAACATAATTTGTCAAGTCCTTGAAAGTGAATCCATAGGTTGTGGATTCTGTTCAGTGTCAAGGTGAGTGAAGTTATCCATGCTGTTTCAGCAGGCTATTGGTTGAAGAGTAATACCTGTTTCAGAACCAGGTGATATGGGACATAAGACTTCCTGTACCTCCCCCCCGATGGCAGCAGTGAGAAGAGAGCATGGCCTAGATGGTGGGGTCTTTGTTGATGGGTGCTGCTCTCTTGTCGCAGTGCTTATTTGTAGGGAGATCTCTGTCTATGATGGACTAGGCTGTAGTATTTCCCATTCCTAGACATCGGTATTTTGATACCAGGCCATGATGCAACCAGTCAGGATACTCTCCAATGTGCATCTAGAGAAGTTTGTTGATGTTTTGGATGACATGCTGAATCTGTGCAAACATCTGAGAAAGTAAAGGCACTGCTATACCTTCTTTGTGATAGCACTTCGTGCTGGTCTCAGGACAGATATATTAAAACCAAGGAATTTAAAGTTACTGACCCTCTCCCCCAATGAGGACTGATTCATGGACCTCTGATTTCTTCTTCCTGTAGTCACTAATCAGCTCCATGGTTTTGATGACTTTGAGTGAGAGGTTGAGGTTGCTGTAGCACCCTTCAGCCAGATTTTCGATCTCCCTCCTATATGCCGATTTATCACCACCTTGGATTTGGCCAACAGCAGTCGTGCTGTCAGCAAACTAAAATCTGGCATTGGAGCTGTACTTAGCCTCACAGTCTTAGGTATAAAGCGAGTAGAGCAGGGGGCTAAACACACAGCTCTGTGCTGATGGCGATTGTGGAGGAGATGTTTTTGCCAATTCATACTGTCTGGGGACTGCAAGTCAGGAAATTGAGGACCCAGTTACACAAGGAGGCATCAAGGCTTAGGTCTTAGAGCTTGTGGATTAGCTTTGAGGGACGATTGTGTTAAATGCTGAGCAGTATTCAATGAAGAGCATCATGATGAATGACCATTGTCCAGATGTTCCAGAGCTCCTATGTCTCCTCCTTGATGGTAACAATGAGAAGAGGGCATGTCCTGGATGGTGAGGATCCTAAATGATGGATGCCACCATCCTGATGCACGGCCTCGTGAAGATCTCCTCAATAGTGGGGAGTGTTGTGCCCTTGCAGGAGCTGATCGAGTTTATAGCCCTCTGCAGCCTCTGTGCACTGGAGGCTCCAAACCAGCTTGTAATGCAACCAGTCAGAATACTCTCCACTGTACATATTCAGGAATTTGCATTCTTTCTGATAACATACCAATCACGTCAAATACAAAATGAAGTAGAGCTGCCAGTGTTCCTCCTTCGTAATTGCATCATTGTGTTTGGTCCAGGACAGATCCTCGGCAAAGCTGACATCCAGAACCTAAAACTGCTCAACCTTCCCACCACTGACCTGTGTGTACTCCCCAGCTTCCCATTCCTGAAGTTCACAATCCAGCCGTTGATCTCTTGCTGACTTTGAGTGCAAGGTTGTGACACTACTTCATTCAGCCGATCGATCGATCTCATTCCTGTATGCCTCCTCATCACCATCTGAGATTCTGTCAGAAACAATGGTGTCATCGGTGAACTTATAGATGGTATTTGAGATGTGCCTAGCCCACTGTTATGAGTTTAGAAAGAGTAGAGCAGTGGGCTAAGCACGCATCCTTGAGGATTGTGATTGTGAGTGAGGAAGAGGTGTTACCACTAATCCATACTGGTATCACAATGAGGCAGTTGAGGATCCAGTTGCAGAGGGAGGTACAGAGGTCAAGGATTGATGATTAATACTGAGAGGATGATAGCACTGAATGCTGAGTGTAATTGATGAACAGCAGCCTGACGTATGTTTTGCTGTTGTCCAGGTGCTCCAAAGCAGAGTGAAGAGCCAGTGAGACTGCAGCTTCTGCAAAACTGTTGTAGTGGTAGGTGAACTGCTGGGGGTCTAAGACCTTGCTAAGGGAGGAACTAATTCTAGTCATAACCAATCTTTCAAAGCACTTCATCGCGGTAGATGCGAGTGACACCAGTCAATAGTCTTTGAGGAAACTCACATCCCACCTTGCTCTTCGTGGGCACTGGTATGAACTTCTGCAGTGAAACATGGGGATGTAATTATTGACCACTAGCTACAAAATGTATCCTCTTTTGTGTAAGAGGATTCCATTCATTGGTATGTTTTCCCCTTGGTACTCAATGATACAAGTTTTACCGGGGTTCACTGGTGTTATACTTGCTTGACAGCACTGTCCACAATACTTCTAACACTTTCTGAATGATAGAAAGCAGGCTGATTGGTGGTGATTAACTGGAAACAATTTTTTCTGTTTTTTTTCCTGAATAGGACATGCTTGTGAATTTTCCATATTGTTGGGTAAATGGCTGTGTTATAACCGTACTGGAACAGTTTGGTTAGAGGCATAGGGTGTTCAGCAAGACAAGTCATCTGAGTCTATACTATTAGCAGTTTCCTGATATAATTTAGAGTGAAAAGTATTCTTTGATTATTGCATCTTCTAATGGTTGTAACTTTATGAGGAAACTGAGTTAGCTTGTCCTGTCAACAATTATAGCAGACAGCATTGCAAATTCTTTGCCTTTTGACTTTTACTTGTTGAGCTCAATCATTGAGAATGGTCTTCAATAGCTACTGTATTTAGTTGTCCAGTTTCATTGACATGGGGGCATTGCAGGACTGCACAACTTTAAATGATTTATTAGTTGTGGGATTGCTTAGTTTAGTCTAAGGGTTGTGTCCATTGCTTAGCATGCAGAGTCTCACAAGGTTAGCATTTCCTCCTTTGACAGTACTGGTCTGGTCTTGGCAGACACTTCATTAAACACAATGGATCCCATGGCTCGATATCAATGCCTTATGCCAGGCAAAGAGATAACAGCTGTGGCTGGAATGAAATTCTGCTGTGCTTATGACACTTAGCCCCTCATCGATTCACAGTTTTAATCTGCCAAATTTGTTCTTTTTAGCATATTACTTGGAGGATGTCCTCAGTGTGGTTTATTTCTACGTAACCGTGTAAATAAATGCAACATGCAGAGCAAGTTCCTTGCTGCTGAAGTTAGAATAAACATCCTTGCTTGTAGCTTCTGTATTCTGCTGTTATTACAGTAAACAGAGCTTACAAGAAGTTCAGCAGCAGCTAAAGTCTACCGCAGAATACATTTAACTGGTAACAAGGATGTTAAAAAGAAATAAATCTGGCTCTCATCTTTAAGAGCAGCATTTACCTTGTGGAGTCAAAGCCCCATAGCTGGAAGGAACACCAGAAAGAGCAGGAAATGTATCCTGAAGGTTTAACTTCTGAATGTAAGCTCTGTAAGGCCAATTGAAGGTTTGAACAGAGACAGGCGGGGAGTACAGTAGCCAGCTATGTTGTCTTGGTAAACAGCACGTGCGTTTTTAAAAATGCACCAACTGTATTTTAAAGAAAGCAAGGAAGGTGGCATAAATCTGCAACTGGTGACATATGTCAAGATAAAAGTGCAAACACGAAGGAGATGAGTGAAAGTAAAACATGATCAGAATTGGAAAAACTTAACGCCAGTCAGCATCTGAGAAAGAGTTACAGACCTGAAATGCCGATTGTTTCTTTTTCCATAGGAGCTGTCTGACCTACTGAGTTTTCCAGCATTTTCTGTTTTTGTAGGAGACCAGAATATTGCAACATCATTTTGATGGGAAAAGAAAGTAAACAGCAATTCAAGCTTGAGCATTCTTCACGGGAAGTCTGGGCCGGTATGCAAAGCGTACAAATCATTCACTTCCCACGGGCCAATCCTTTCCCTGTGCTGGTACACAGAGCTGGAAGTGTGAAGACGCTGAATGCTCAAGGAGGGAATGGAAGGAAGCAGTCTTATTGGCAGAACTCAGCTCTTGTTGTCAGAGGTAGTTCACAGGTTAGAATAAGACTTCAAACCTGAGTCATTGAGATCACGGAGAGTTATAAAGCCTGCGCAACTCAATCAAAAACTAGGAGGAACCATGAGAGATTATACCATGGCATCCAAAAACATATCAAGGTATTGCATCTTTGGAGAACATTTCGATCTTGCACTCAGAGATCTGGTAGGCACAAAAAGCCTAATGCCTGATGTTGGATGTAGGATGATGGAATTCATGGAAAAGGGAGACAAGAATGCCAGAAATTTGCACCATGAAACAGAGTTAATGGTAACTTACAGGGAAAGGACAACTCCCAAAAACATGAATAACATTATTATAAGTAGTGCCATTCATTTTTATAGGTGTGCTTGTAGGCAGTTTTTTGTACCATTCTTCTTTTAAAAAGTACTGTGTCTGTACAATTTTACTTTAGAAAGTAACAAATTCACTTTAGAAACAGGCTTTGACAAGTATCTAAATGCTGATTTACAACCATTTAATGATGTGATCACAGATCTAACCAAACCACCAATAGATATTCCCAGAATATCTCAGAAGAAAGGACGGCAGATCAACTACACACCAAATATGCTGGAACCAGCATTTTCAGGCCATGGTCAAGAGATTTGTTTTAAGAGATGGTCTTAAAGATTGTTGTCCAAACCTTAATACAGAGTTGGAGGAACTTGTGCCAATGTATACAGTTTGCTGTTAATGCAAAGCAATAACAGTTAAGGTAGCATTAAGATCACAAAAAAATGACTGACTATTTTAACAGGTCTGCAAGACAATTGCCAAGGAAGGAACAATCTGTAATTGTATTCATCACTGTACAATAAGTATTAATTGAAATTAGACATGCAGGTATTAGAAAGAGAGTAGAATGTACTATTTTAGAGTTGAAGTGGATTTTTGGTGTGCTGTACTGGATTTCAGTATCCAGACTGGTTGCATTGTGGTCTGGTATGGCAATTCAAATGTGCAGAAATGTAGAGCAGCAGAGAGTAGTGAACTCTGCCCAATGGGCACAACCCTCCACACCACAGTTGGTATCTACAGGAGATGTTGCTTCAGGAAGGCAACATCCTTCATCGAACATCCCCACCATGCCATCTTTTTCACAGCCACCATCAGACAAAACTCTGAAGTCCAACACCACCAGGTTCAAGAACAGCCATTTCCCTTCAACCACTCAATTCTGTATCCAACCAGCAAAACCCTTAGCACTACAGTTCAGTCACACTGTGACCACTTTGACCATTTTGCACTAAAATGGACTTTATTTTTCCTGTTATAATTTTTTTTCCTTGTAAAAATTATATATAATTTCTATTTAATTTATATTTTTCTTGTGGATGTTGCTACATGCCCGTGAAGCTGCTGGAAGTAAGTTTTTCATTGAGCATACACATGCATTTTCTTGTGCATTTGATAATAATCTGGACTCCAGACTGACTATAACTCTGCATAGAGTAATTGGCAGAATTAGTGTTTGACAGTGGACTATGATTCACCTTGTACTTATGTGTCTGTTCATGGGATGCAATGCAACCAAATATCAAACCTATATCGTCCTGCTTCCAAAGATGCCTTGAAGTGGCAAGTGTTCCAAGTATTTTCTAACTTCACAATGCATTATCAATTTACTAACTACGTATATAGATATGGCATGACACTATACTTTGTTGCTGATGTTTCTTGGGCAAAGCTGTTAGCGTACTGTTGTCTTCATACATGATGGGGCTTTGTCCAACTTGACTTGGACAGGAGAGTATTGGGGAAACAAAAGAAGCAAAAGTCAAAGCTGAGTTTATTGTCATATGCACACGTACATGGATGTGCAGGTGCACTGGAAAACCTATCTGCAAAAGCATCACAGACACGTTATATCATATAAGCAGCATTCATGAGAAAATCATAAATTCATCACTGTACCAGAAGACACAGGAGTAGAATTAAGCCACCCAGCCCATTAAGTCTGCTCCACCATTCAATCATTTTTCCCACTCAACCCCACTTATATGCCTTCTGCTTGTAACCTTTGACACTCTTCCTAATCAAGAACCTATCAACCTTCACTTTAAATGTAGCCAATAAATTGGCCTCCCCGACACTCTGTGGCAAAGAATTCCACAGAATCATCTCTCTCTGGTTAAAGAAATTCCTCTCATCTCTGTCCGAAAGGGATGTCCTTCTAAAGGGATTGGACAGGCTAGATGCAGGAAGATTGTTTCCGATGTTGGGGGAGTCCAGAATGATGGGGTCACAGTTTAAGGATAAAGGGGAAGCCTTTTAGGACCGAGATGAGGAGAAACTTCTTCACACAGGGAGTGGTGAATCTGTAGAATTCTCTGCCACAGGAAACAGTTGAGGCCAGTTCAGTGGCTATATTTAAGAGGGAGTTAGATATGGCCCTTGTGGCTAAAGGGTATGGAGAGAAAGCAGGTACAGGGTTCCGAGTTGGATGATCAGCTGTGATCATACTGACTGGCGGTGCAGGCACGAAGGGCCGAATAGCCTACTCCTGCACCTATTTTCTATGTTTCTATGTTTCTGAGGCTGTGGCCTTTGGTCCTCGACTCTCCCGAGAAACACCCTCTCCTTAGCAGCACTTCTGACACGTGACTCTTGAATTTGTGGCATCTTGCTAGTGTTTTCCTGATATAAATTACTTATACAGTTCATCTGTTATTTTTTTGTTTCCTATTACAACTTAAGCAGCATCATTTTCCAGCAGTCCAGCATCCACTTTTGGATTTCTTTTCCTCTTTATATATCTGAAAATACACTCTTGACATCCTCTTCTATGTTATTGATTAGCTTACCTTCACATTTCACCTTTTCCTCCTACACTGCTTTTTTTAGCTGCCTTCAGTTGGGTTCTAAAGTCTTCCCAATTCCCTAGCTTCCTGTTAACTTTGCAATACTGTATAGCATCTCTTTTGTTTTTATGGTGCCTTTGACTTTCCTTGTCTCTCTTTGGGATGAACTTTTCCCCTGCAGCTTCCAAATTGCTCCCAGAAACTCCAGCCATTGTTGCTCAACCATCTCGTCCCAGCTAGTGTCCCTGTCAAAACAAAACCATCCCGTAGGCTTTTCACAAATTCCTTCTTTTGGGACCAAGTGCCAATCTGATCTTCCCAGTTGGAGGAACGTTGTCTCATTTTTTAACTGAATTGCATTTGTGGTTTCTAAATGATGATAAACTGAATCTGAAATCTGAATATTCAAGTCCACTATGTACACAATAATATTGCCCCTTTAATAAGTCTTTTCTATTTCCTGTTGTAATTTGTACAACTACTATTCAGAGACGTCTATATAACTTCCATCAGGGTCTTTTTACCTTTTCATTTTCTTAACTCTCCCCACAAGCCACTCCAGAGCCTCTGGTCACCTGCCTGTCTTATCCTTGAATATAAAGCTCCAAGCTGTGATCTTCTTTCAACCACAATGCCAATATCTAACTGCTGTAAACTCATTTGCCTTGTTTTGTATACTACATGCAAATATAACACCTACAGTCCTGTATTCACCATCCCTCTTCTCTGTGTTGCCTGAAATTAAACTCTTATCCCTTTCCAAACTTTTTGTCTTATTTTTCATTCTAGAAACTTTAGTAACCTATCCTGTGCTGAGCTTCTCTTTTACTTTATCCATATTTTTCCAATATGTTGAACCCAACGCCTACTCTATCCAACGCCTTAGATATGTGCTTGATCAGTACTCTGGTATAGTTCAGGTGGAGCTCATCTCATCAGAACAGCTTCCTCCTTCCCCAGTGCTGGTGTCAACGTCCCATGAATTCAAACTCACTTCTCCCACCCCAATCACTGAGCCACATATTTAACTCTCTAATCTTATTGACTCTTTGCCAATTTGTACATGGCTCAGGTAGCAATTCAGAGATTATTAGCTTTTTGGTTCTGCTTTTTTAATTTAGTTCTTAGCTTAATTTCCCTTAGCAAAAGTCTTTCCTTGTTCTTGTGTCACTGGTACCCACATGGACCAGGACAACTGGATCTTTCCCCTGACTCTCCAAATTCCTCGACAGGTCAGATGTGATGTTCCAAACCCAGACAGCAGGCTGGCAACAGATTCATCTGAACTCTCAACCCTTGTGACAGAGAATTATGTCTATTCCCTTGACTATACTATTTCCAATTACAACAACATTTCTCATATCTCTCCCTCCTTGAACGACTCCCTGAACTATGGTGCCACGGTTAGATCGATCATCCCTCCAACAGCCTCCACTCTTGTCCACACAGGGAGCTAGAACATCAGACCTGTTGGACAAGATCAAGGGCAGAGGCTTTTTCCAGCATTATTTCCAATTCCCTCATCTGCCTCACTCACAGTCACACCCTCTTGTCCCTGACCACAGACTGATCTTTATCAGCTATAATCAAATTATACACAATTCTTACAAGAATACACAATTAGAACATAAAGAAAGTCCATTGTAAAGCAAGATAGCGAATGTGGTCACAATGTTGCCAAACTGCAGTGATTAGGATTTTACTGGTTGGTTCAAGAATCAAATGGTTGAAAGTAAGCAGCTTTTCTTGTACCTTAGACCCCAAAGGCAATGTTTTGTTTATTCTAGTTGGGAAATTCTCCAGGTTTTTGCTCCAGGACTTGCAGGATCTATTTATCAACTTGCAAATTCATCTCCATGTGACATGGTCTGAGGTCAAGATTGTGCCTGTTGCTTCAACAACTGCTCCAGCTGGCTTGTCGACAGGTAAAGTTTTCAGAAAGCTAATAAGATGTTATGAATCTGGGGCTTCATATCTTCCAATGTACCTCTGGAGATCTCTAATTATCTATTTAAACCTCCCAAATACAGAGTACTAAGACGATAGCAAGCACAAGAACAGTAACTCCACAGGCTGCAGGTAACATTCCACCCTGATTTGGATATAATTGTCATTCTTTTAATCTCACTGAGCCTAAACCCTGGAACTGCATAACCAATAGATCTTCCAAAAGGACTAAGGTGGTTGAAAAAGACTGTCAACATCCCTGTTTCAAGAACCAGTTAGGTGTGGTTAATGTATGTCACCTTCACTAGAAATGCAATCCTGAACATGGACAGGGACAAGGAGATACCTTCTGTAATGGACTCACATGGTGGGAAGATAGAGACTGTCCTTTGCCCGATGTTGCAGAGCTGCCAGTTTCGACGCTTGCTGGAGCTTACTGTCACTGATCATCTCCTGACTCAGAACATGAAAGAGTCCCTTCACGTAATCTGCAACAATCTGGATTGGAAAGCATAAATATATTTGTAATAGAACATAGCAGCATAGAACATAGAAAATCTACAGCACATTACAGGCCCTTTGGCCCACAATGTTGTGCAGACCATGTAACCTACTCTAGAAGCTGTCTGGAATTTCCCTACCTCATACCCTCTATAACTGACTAATGCACTGAACTCAAATCTCATTCTGAGAGGCTGGAGTTCATTTACATGCCATTTCCACCTATTATTGCTAGTATTGCAAACTAGTTGATTAGTGACCTAGAGAACACAAGGAACTAAAGTTGTTGAGCTTGTGAACACTAGATCCCACAACTGGTGAGATTAGGAACTCCAGGGCCCAGAATTGGCAATTTAGTATAAGTATAGAAGCCACTGAGCAGTGAGCTCAGGCCAAGCCTGTTTTCAGCTTTGCTTCAGTAACAGCTTGGGATTCGTGCTCTCAATGCCTGTCCTTGTGAGGGAGTCTTGGTATGTAATAAACACACAGTGGAGGTTAGCAACTCGCTCTAATGAGAAGTGGGAAGAGTAGCAAATACCATATTACAGTACTGCTACTGTTCCAGGGCTGGATTGCAAAACGACTCACTGAAGGAGGGAGAACGAGATCCATTTTGTTTTGACACCACCATCTTACACTGAGTTGAAATCATCCCTTTTTCTCATCTAGGTCAGAATTCATTCAACACTGCAGAGTTAGTTGTCCCTCTTTATAACAACCGGCAGACACAGCTTGTTGACTATAGCAGTATCTTGCGTACCTGGTTATAATGCACAGTTACACATAACTCATCTTCATATTTCAGAGGCTGAATCCAGAGGACTCGTCGGAAACAGAAGGTAAAGTTTGGATCGTCTTGTTCTGCTGCTGCAGCCACATCGAGGATATAATCCTTTTTGCTGAGTGGTTGCACATTTTTCCCTGGAACAAAAAATGGAGAACACCACACGAGACTGTAGCGTGTAATCCAATCACTCTCACTATTTTCACATGCTTGTAAATACTCTATTCTTTGCTTCCTCCTCTATTCACATCGCCCTGCCTTACAGGCATGCCAAAAATTGGCACTTAAAGCAAATACCTCTATTGGTGATGACAAAAATAGAATATTCCTCTGTGGCCTCTGGGTTCTGCAGTCCCATTTCAGTACACACATCTTCAATCACGTCAACTACAACCTGGATCAGAACAAAAAGAGAAAGCATCATCACAAGCATTATTTCTACAGTAAATCACAACAGCAGTTTCACAACTCTTTCCAACAGGGGAGAGAGAGCCAGGAAGGAAGAGAGAGGAAAGAAGGAAGAGAAAAATGGAGGAGAGAGAGAGAAAAAGGGGGAGAAGGTTAAAAGGGGCAAGAGAGAAAGCAGGTGAGGGAGGGAGGGAGAAAGAGAGAAAGAGAGAGAGAGAGAAAGGGAGGAATGAGAGGACAACATTCGGGACTCCCATCGCCCAGGAAATGCCTTCTTATTGTTAGCATCAGAGAGGAAGTACAGAAACCTGAAGACACACACACAACATTTTAGGAACAGCTTCTTCCCCTCCACCATCAGCTTTCTGAATGGACAATGGACACAGTATACTGCCTCAATATTTTTGTTCATGTATTGCACTATACTGCTGTCACAAGACAACACATTTCACAAAATATGCCAGTGATATTAAACCTGAATCTGATTTTAAGGACATAAAGAGAACAGAAAGGGTAAAGGAGGGAAATGGAGGGGGAGAGAGAGTTGGGTTTAAAGAGAGATGGGCGAGTGAGAGGGTGTTGAGAGAGTGAAGTAATAGAGATGGAAAATAAAGAGATAAGATATAGGGAGGGGAAAACAGAGAGAGGAGGGAGAGAGGAGAGATAAAGGGACAGAGAGAGAAAAGGAAAACAAGAAAAGAGAGGGTGAGAAACAGGGAAATCTAAAGGAAGAAAGCGAAAGTGGTTGAGAGACATTAGAGAGTAATGTGAGAAGAAATGAAGGGGAGAGAGATGAGGCAGGAATGAGAAAGATAGGGAAGGGAGAGAAAAGGGTAAGAAGATATAGGAGGGAAAGTGAGGAGATGGGAGAGAATAAGGGGTTAAGAGAGAAGAGAGGGTAGAAAGGGGTGACTGGAAGAGAGAGGGGAGAGAAAGGAGAGTGGAGTGCGTGGAAGGGATGAGAGTAGGGTTGGAGGGGAATGAGGTAAGATGAAGGATGGGAAGAGAGTTTGCAAAGGGTACAGACGAGAGTGAGACAATGAAGGTGTTCAGAGAGAAAGTGAGAGAGCAGCATGACTGAGAGGAAGTGGAGAGAGAAAGAGAGGGGCATGTGAGAAAGAGATAAGGGGTAAGAGAGAAAGGGGAGAGGGTTGAATAAAGGGGCAAGAGAATTGAAAGATGTGTGAGAGAGGGGAATGAGAAAGGGTGAAAGAGAGGGAGAGATACAAGAGAATGGGAATGGAAGGGAAATGGAGTGAGGGAGACATGGTGAGAGGAGAAGAAAGGAAGGGGATGGGAATGGGGAGAGAGAGAGTGAAGGGGTTAAGGGAGGAGAGACAAAGAGGAGAGTGAGAATGCATGAAGAGTGTTAAAGTAGTTGGTCTAGTTATAACAAAGGCATGGGCACTGATGTTAGCAGATGCACTAAGATTGACAGGTTTACAATGCTATTGGTGGGAATAACGGATGTTAGTGATGGCATAGATATTTCATTTGATGTTCGTTTTTTTGGGTCAAAAGTAACACCAAGATTGTGGACAGACTGGCTTAGCTTCAGGCAGTTATTGGAGATGAAACTGGATCACAGAGCTTTATAGAGCCTTACAGCTATACAGTATGAAAAGGCCTCTTGGCCCAACTTGTCTATTTGGAAATGCTTTCCAGGGAATAGAGAAACAAGCAAATGAAAATGCTGGAACCTGCATTGAAACATAAATTGCTGAAAGACCTCAGCAGTTCAATGAAAGCAAAGGGATGCTTGATGCTTTGGATTGAAATCTTGCATTTGGAGTTTATGGTGGGCACTTAAGTCAATAATTTCAGTCCTAATATGGACTTGGATGAAATTTCATTTCCTACTCAGTGTTTGATTACTTTGACACTGATCAATGGGCCATACTTTGGGTGCCTATTTAGGACTCACCGAGCAGGTTTTTATCTTCAGATGTCGCTCCACATTGCCAGGTAACAAAAAGATTTGGCGTTTTGAGCTCCTGCCGGCCTTTAGAGAAAGGAATTGTCATACAAGATGTTCCAGTGAGACATTTTTTATTTAACTACTCCTAACAAACATACACTTCATTTCATCAGAAACATTCCCCACGACCAAGCCATGTTCCAAAATCATTATATGTCAATAGCATTTATGTAAACTCTCTCCTAACGAGAGTATGAAATTTCCCAGCTGCAACCTGTTTTGGCTGTTTTTCCTTTTCATCAGTTCAAAACTTATTTTATAATGAGCAATAAACTCCCCAAATGATCTAGTAAATTGGAATAGGCCCAGTATGAAAAATCACTCTTACAGTATGTAATCTCATATTTCAGCATAATCCTGATGAATCTGTGCTGTACATCTTTGCAGGAGCCTTTCTGGAATGGAATGCAAAAACTGAGTCTAAGCTCTTATTCTGATTGACTGATGGTCTTCCAAGTCCATTATTACTTTTGGTTTTACTTCTTTGAATTCCCACTTTCAAGGAAATGTCTATCACTATTATTTCATTCTTGGTTTTTTCAGCCAAAAATACACCAGCTCAAACTCGTCCACATGAGACCCTAAGCTACGTGCCAACTACTTCTTTTGAAGGATTTCCCATTGTTTTCCAACTTGTGTGTTGTCAGTAAGATTGTCATCAGGGTTAAGATTAGGTTTTCAAGTCCATATCAATGGACTAAATCACAAAGACTCTACATAGAATCCTGGAGTACATGACAGTCAATCGTCCCCAAGTTAAAGCAGATTCACTTATCCAATTCTTTGTTAGGTAACCCACATTCTATCTAGTTGTTACATTTCATATATACCATAGAGACCAGTGTCTGACAAAGCTTATTGAAACATTGAGCCAGTGGTAGATTTATGTGAGGTGATGGGCCAGTAGGATTTGGATTGGAGTGAAGTAACTGGGGTGGAAAGTGTGAAACTATTAAAATATTATATAACTGTATGTGAGTGTGTGTGTGTATATATATATATATATATATATATATATACACACGAAAATGTGCCAATTAGACATGGGATGGGGGTCTGGCTAGGAACTGAGCTTGTCAGACTTGTGACTAGAAGCATTTGGGTAGTAGAAACATAACTGGGGATTAGGCTGGAGTAGCTTTGGCCATTGTGGTGAACTATGTGCCTGTCTGGACACGCCCCCTGCTGACTGCTCCTGTGGCTCCTCCCACAGGCCCCTGTATAAAGGCAATCTGAGGCCTGACGCTCGGCCTCAGTCTCCAGGACATGGTATGATGGACACTCACTCCTGGTTCCTTCTTCCAGTCAATGAAAGCCGATATCTCGCCTTACGTCTCAGTGTGAGTTATTGATGGTGCATCAGTCATACTGTTCACACTTCTGGGATGATGTGCTTTAGACAAGTGATCACAAGGTCAACAAGGAGTTGTGTGGTGGGAAGGAACTTTAAGAAACACGATCCACATGAAAGAAAATGGATGTTTATACATTCACTGGAAGCAGGTTAAGTACAGTCAGGCCCTCTTTCAACGAAGTTTAGGAAGTTTCAGTCACCCCGTTAGACTTGGCTTGGTGTGAGTGAACCCTTTACTTTGTAACTCTCAAATGTGTACAAGTGCTTTGCAAAAGTTGGAGTTAAAACATGTAAGACATATTTAACCAGGGCAGCCTCCATATACTTGGAAGAAATTTCTGGAAGCATGCAGGTAATTATGACTAATAATCAAGTTTTTGATAATATTAAGAGTAGTGTAAGAAAATATTACATTATGCAACAGAATTTCTTGGACTGTATGCCTAGGTTCTGCTAACATACATTTTCTTAATCACCATTGGATACATTCCTTTTATCTAAAACTCAAAAGTTGATTTACAATTGCCTTGTGAATAGTGATATGTTAGGCCAGATCTTATTAGGGAACTTGGCAGTTCCACATCAAAATGCAGACCTTCACCTGCCCACCCATGACATAACTCAACATTGTGTGTGAATGCATAAATTCTGAATATGTTGGCTAAGCCCTGCTGGCGATCTCTGGCTGCCCGGCCATTATCAGCATGATCTTGTTGCAATTTCTCAGAAGTTACTCTGGAGAATCTTCCACTGAATTTATGCCAGATTAGGCGGTAATAGGTCCATTCATTTAAATGGAAAAGGTCAGCAATAAGGATATAAAGATATATATATTTTATATATTTTTTTTATGAATTGCTGAATGTTTCTGCATGCCTTGGGAAAGTTTGAAGAAGTTTGGCAGAAATAAACTGACAAGATCCCATTAAAATGCTAACGTTATTCACTAACCATTATAGCTTTGAGCTCCATGCCATCTGGGAACTGGGTTCTACCACCAAACTGGAAAGTTTTCTTCAGGTTTTGGTGACAAGCTTTTGCGATTCCTGCACAGTGTGGGTCAAAATTGATCTGTTAATATTACTGCATTTAGTTTTCAAAACAGAAAAAGAGAAAAGAAAGCGATTGCATCCAAATAAAATAGAGAGAAATAAAACGAAATACCTTGAAAGCTGGCACCAGGCATCCTGCAGACAGTCTCCAGCAATTTAAAAAGGTATGGTTTAAGTACTTCTGAACACTTGTAATAGGCAGTGAGAATATAGAGCAGCCTCCAGCCACGCTGGATACTATCACTGCAACAGACATTAGAAACAACTTCATTACTTACTGATCGCAGGAAGCTGGTGATTGAGTTCATAAAGTACTCTTGCCACCCAGTCACTTGGAAGAGAAACTTCTATTTACATAGCACCTTTCACAACTTCAGGAACCTCCAAGTGGTTACGTTTACTGAAGTATAGTATGATGATGAACAGGCAATGCACAAATACAAGTTTCCTAAAAGATCATGTGATAAAGACCAGATCATTTATTTTAGTGATATAAGGCTACGTCCACACTAGACTGGATAATTTTGAAAATGCCGGTTTCGCCTAAAAACGATAGGTGTCCACACTAAGCGTTTTTGAAAACATCTCTGTCCACATTGCAACAGATACTTTGGCGAAACTCCTCCTACTGCGCATGCGCAGCACACATCCACAGAAAACAAATGACATGTTTGGAGTCGAATCTCGCCGTGAAAGACTTGGTGCGCGTTTGTTCAGTTACGGACGAGAAAAACTTAAACGACGGACAGCTGTTGGCTCTTGTGCAGGAGGACTTAAAACTAAAAAAAATAAATACTGGAGCATATGGAGGCAACTGAAAAGGGAGTTCACGGACAGATTGACCTGGCTGACGACGAACATTGAAAAACTGACTAACTCTGTTGCATTAATAAAGCCCCTTGTTAAATGTATAAAACATGTCTGCATCAGTGTTTTCTTGTATTTCCATACAATGTTACATCAGGCTGTTACACATCTATTGTCAGAGAAGTACTTGCATAAATAAGTAAACCACCTACATACGAGCAAGGACAGAAAACAGGGCAAAGTGAGTATACTTATTTATTCGGTAAGTTATGGGTCAAAGTATTTGGTGAGTACATTTCTAACTCTTCTGGCTGCAGTCTTGTTGCTGTTTGTTCTGAAATTGTTAGGTTACGTTCAAGAAAACAATGAAATGGCGCTCTGCTGTCACCATCTGTTTCGGCACATCATGACAGCATTTTTAGATTTCTCCGGTTACCCCGTCCACACTGCTCTGGCTAATCCGGCGTTTTCAAAATTATGCATTCTGGAGAGCGTTTCTGAAAATGTCCATTTTGGGAGAAGGAAAACGCCATTTTAGTGTGGATGGAGAGTGAAAACGAAGAGAAAAAGCTTCAGTTACGGATTTATATGGTCTAGTGTGGATGTAGCAGCTAAGGTTAACAGTTGATCAGGACATTGGAACAAACACTCCTTATACTTCTTTCTCTGAATGTGAAATCTGTTAGTTCCAGCCTAATGAACAAACAGTTATCTCTTCATTTAACAAGTTATCTCAGACCATTCTGCACTCCCAGAGTGTTGGTTTAAATTACAGTGCTCAAACTCTGCATTGGGACTGAACCTCTGACCTTCTCACTGAATCTCCAGTTTTATTTATTAAACTATGACTAAGACTTTGAACTGGTCGATATTATCTCCCCATTTCCTTCTTATCTGAAACACAGATGGTAATTTCTGGATTACAACATAATATGTTGTTGATAATCTCCTTCCTGTATGAGAAACACAGTACTTTTAGAGCAATTGAGTCAGTCAGCACTGAAATAGGCCCTTGCCCATCTAGTTAATGCTGATCAGCAAACTCCCATTTACACTAATCCCAATTTATTCATCGTTCATTCCTCTTAATTCCACCCATACCCTCTACCAAATTTTACCACTTGCCTACGTACCAGAGACAACTTCCAGTGGCCAATTTACCAAGCAGCCGATGTGTTTTTGGAACGAGGATGGAAAGTGGAGACTCCAGGGGTCAAAGGGAGAATGCAAAAGCTTCATGTGCACAGAGTTCCGGATTGAATCTGGGTGGCTGGAGGTGTGAGGCAGCAGCTTTACAAGCTGTAACACTGCATCACTTTGTTTTGTAGATTGTACTTCTGTCCTCCAGCATGGAAGCAGGCCCCTTCGCCATGTCTGTACCTTCCAAAGTAAGCTCGAGTTGGGCACTGGTTGATTGGATTGCAAACTTAAATGCGGGAATGCTTATCAGCAACATTAACCCCACACCCCGCTCCCCACTCTTCCTCAATTCCGCACTCCGATCTTTCACCTCTTCTCACCTACCTATCATTTCCCCCTGAGTCCCCTCCTCCTTCCCTTTCTCCCATGGTGGTCCACTCTCCTCTCTAATCAAATTCCTTCTTCATCAGCCCTTCACCTGACTTCACCCATGACCTTCAGCCCTTCGCCTTTCCCACCCACCCACCTGCCCTCACCCATGACCTTCCAGATAGCCTCCTTCCCCTCCCCCACCTTTATATTCTGGCATCTTCTCCCCTCCTTCTCAGTACTGAAGAAGGACCTCAGCTGAAACGGCGACTGAGTATTCATTTCCATAGACGCTGCCTGACCTGCTGAGTTCCTCCAGCATTTTGTGTGTGCTACTGAGGATTTCCAGTCTCTGTGGATTTTCTCGTGAGCATGTATAAATGGTGGGCATCTCTCCTTATTTTTACACAATCATTCGTAGTAACTACATTCAGATGTGGACTGTGTTTAATAGCAATTGTGCCTATGTTTGGTCAATAGAGTAAAGGTCAATGACTCCTACTGCTTTTTCCTTACATTTTGGTGCTGGTGTTGTCGGTGATCTGTTTGATAATCTGGCAATAGGTTTCATCTTTCATCACCTCATGCTCTGCACATAGCTACAAAAGACAGAACAGGGACAGGTGAAAGTAAAATGAAGCATCAATTTGCATCAAGTCCTGGAGTATGTGACTAAAATGCTGAATGCTCAGCCATCTGATCTCTTCACACATTACACACACACACACACTCTCTCTCTCAATCTCTTTCTCTCGCTCTCTCTCTCTCTTTGGTTGAGCTTGACATATGTCGTGTGTCACTAGACCACAAATAGAGGCCCAATGCCGAGCCAGGTCTCAGGTGAACAGACTCACTTAGACATCGATTATGTTTCAGCCTCTATGCTCTGGACTGGACTGGGTTAGAGGTAGAAACCTGCTGAGCACATGTACCTCATGCCATTTCCATCCCTGCATCCCCCAGTCAGGCAGATCGGAGCAAAAGCACACAGACCCTCAACACAATAATACACACATGCACATACAAATATAAATGGCACACAGATAAACAGAAACACAGAGACAAAGCTGCAGACACACTAACACGGGCTCACAGATACAAACACACACAAGCATAAACACAGAGGCACATACATAAAAGCATACCCATGTACGTATGTACACACACACACACACACACACACACACACACACACACACACACACACACACACACACACACACACACCAATCATTACTCTGAAATAAGATCGGCAGGGATCTGCAGTTGCTTGTTATTGACCCCAAAATCTACTGGTAGAATTCCAGAGCCATTCGGCTCTGAAGTTATTCACCTGACTTCCTCTTAAGCTTGATAAAAAGAGAAACACTTAAAATAAAGTGTACAGCTGTGGAAGACTTCTAGGATCTTGTCAGGGCTGTTCTGTATTATCTCAGGAACACTGACTGTTGAAATGAAAACAGTCCACAAATAAACCTCGTCATGGTTGATTTATCAAATGCAAATGGTTCGCATCAAAACCTTGCAGTGTAGGCCTACAGGGTATCAATGGCAAAAATATCAGTGGCCATTTATTGAGTGAAACATGGCCTAAAAAGTCATTCGGGAACAGATCATGAGCATGAATGGAACAAAGCTCACAGAATTTGAAAGTTGAGTTGGCAGATGGAAATGTAGTCAGCTGAACTTTAGAAGGTACAACTACAAAGGCTCACATGTCAAGGAACATAACTTTCAGAGCTGCCTCAGGAATGACTGTACATAGCAACCATCAGTTAAGCCAGGAATTTGTGAGTAGACTGTATTAGTGACGACAAAATTTGTATAAGGTATAACTTGCACAGATAAAATCATTTTTATTAATGAAATCCCAATCATCCCTTGTAACTTGCATAAGGGATGCAAGTATTGGAAGAATTTTGTCCTTACAGATTTAGCTATCAGTAAAGGTTTCTGAGATGCATCATTACATTGCAGAAGGGGATATGAGGAAGATGCAGACGGGTTTTAGGTGGAGGGTACAGAGACGGGGCTCGGTGTAGGGGATATGAGGAAGATGCATACGGGCTTTAGGTGGAGGGTAGACGGACGGGGCTCGGTGAAGGGGATATGAGGAAGATGGAGACGGGCTTTAGGTGGAGGGTACACAGACGGGGCTCGGTGTAGGGGATATGAGGAAGATGGACACGGGCTTTAGGTGGAGGGTACACGGACGGGGCTCGGTGAAGGGGATATGAGGAAGATGGAGACGGGTTTTAGGTGGAGGGTACAGAGACGGGGCTCGGTGAAGGGGATATGAGGAAGATGGAGACGGGCTTCAGGTGGAGGGTACAGAGACGGGGTTCGGTGAAGGGGATATGAGGAAGATGGACACGGGCTTTAGGTGGAGGGTACAGAGACGGGGCTCGGTGAAGGGGATATGAGGAAGATGGACACGGGCTTTAGGTGGAGGGTACAGAGACAGGGCTCGGTGAAGGGGATATGAGGAAGATGGACACGGGCTTTAGGTGGAGGGTACAGAGACGGGGCTCGGTGAAGGGGATATGGGGAAGATGCAGACGGGCTTTAGGTGGAGGGTACAGAGACGGGGCTCGGTGAAGGGGATATGGGGAAGATGCAGACGGGCTTTAGGTGGAGGGTACAGAGACGGGGCTCGGTGAAGGGGATATGGGGAAGATGCAGACGGGCTTTAGGTGGAGGGTACAGAGACGGGGCTCGGTGAAGGGGATATGAGGAAGATGGAGACGGGCTTTAGGTGGAGGGAACAGAGACGGGGCTCGGTGAAGGGGATATGAGGAAGATGCAGACGGGCTTTAGGTGGAGGGTACAGAGACGGGGCTCGGTGAAGGGGATATGAGGAAGATGGAGACGGGCTTCAGGTGGAGGGTACAGAGAAGGGGCTCGGTGAAGGGGATATGAGGAAGATGGAGACGGGCTTTAGGTGGAGGGTACAGAGACGGGGTCGGTGTAAGGGATATGAGGAAGATGGAGACGGGCTTTAGGTGGAGGGTACAGAGACGGGGCTCGGTGAAGGGGATATGAGGAAGATGCAGACGGGCTTTAGGTGGAGGGTACAGAGACGGGGCTCGGTGAAGGGGATATGGGGAAGATGCAGACGGGCTTTAGGTGGAGGGTACAGAGACGGGGCTCGGTGAAGGGGATATGAGGAAGATGGAGACGGGCTTCAGGTGGAGGGTACAGAGACGGGGTCGGTGAAGGGGATATGAGGAAGATGAAGACGGGCTTTAGGTGGAGGGTACAGAGACGGGGCTCGGTGAAGGGGATATGAGGAAGATGGAGACGGCTTTAGGTGGAGGGTACAGAGACGGGGCTCGGTGTAGGGGATATGAGGAAGATGGAGACGGCTTTAGGTGGAGGGTACAGAGACGGGGCTCGGTGTAGGGGATATGAGGAAGATGGAGACGGGCTTTAGGTGGAGGGTACAGAGACGGGGCTCGGTGTAGGGGATATGAGGAAGATGCAGACGGGCTTTAGGTGGAGGGTACAGAGAAGGGGCTCGGTGAAGGGGATATGAGGAAGATGGAGACGGGCTTTAGGTGGAGGGTAGACGGACGGGGCTCGGTGAAGGGGATATGAGGAAGATGCAGACGGGCTTTAGGTGGAGGGTACAGAGACGGGGCTCGGTGAAGGGGATATGAGGAAGATGGAGACGGGCTTTAGGTGGAGGGTACAGAGACGGGGCTCGGTGTAGGGGATATGAGGAAGATGCAGACGGGCTTTAGGTGGAGGGTACAGAGACGGGGCTCGGTGAAGGGGATATGAGGAAGATGGACACGGGCTTTAGGTGGAGGGTACAGAGACGGGGCTCGGTGAAGGGGATATGAGGAAGATGCAGATGGGCTTTAGGTGGAGGGTACAGAGACGGGGCTCGGTGTAGGGGATATGAGGAAGATGGACACGGGCTGTAGGTGGAGGGTACAGAGACGGGGCTTGGTGAAGGGGAATCACGTAGTAGTTGTTCATCTGTTTTGAAAGAAAAATGATCTTTAAGTTAAGGAGTTTTCTTGGAATATTGTCCTAGTCCTAACAAATGTGAGAGCAAATTTATCTGAAATAATTCCACACTTCCCTCATCAGTTAATGAGAAGACCCTTGAGAACACTATACATCCGTCAGTGTTTACAAGAGCAGAAAGACAATTCAAAGAACCCAGCACAAATCTATAAAAGGCTTGTGGTATTTTTCATGGTTCTACATGATGATGATGCTGGCCGGTGGTGTAGTGGCCTCAGCACCGGACTTCAAGGGGAATGGTCCCGAGTTCGAATTCGGCCAGCTCCTGCATGTTTTCCGTTCGTGCTGGGTTGAGCGTCGAGCTAGCAACTTGGCCTCGTAAAAGACATTTGCTAAGGAAGCGGCAAAAAAAATGCTGGTCGATTCGCCACAAGGCGTGAAAAGGAACAACAACACAATGATGGTAGAAATTTAGGCAGGAGTTGTAAGGATAACAAGCTAAGAGTCAATGTCATGGACTTGTACAGCACAGAAAAAAAGGACCTTTTGGTCTAACTCATGCCTGAATTAAACTCATCCCATTTGTGTGCCTTAGGCCCATATCCCTGTACTCCTTTCTAAACCAAGTTCCTGTCAAATTGCTTTTAAACATTGTAAAGGTATTTCTCTATCAATGCCTCTGACAGCTTGTTCCATATAACCACCCCCAACAATGTGGAAAAATGCCCCCCAGGTCTCCCTTAAAGTTATTAGAGCCCAGGATTGAAAAAGTTTCAATTGTTTGGATGTAAATCATTAAACGACAGTCACAATAAGTTAGTCAAAAATTGCTGGTCCGATAGTTTATACAACATAATTGCCAATGGGGACTAAATGGTACCACATTAGTGAGTGCAAGCTGCTATACGACACAAAGAAGGTGTGAAAAAGTGAAGTATGGGGTGAATATTAGAGGTACAATGGAGGGCCCCTTCGATGAGATTTGTACTCTGACCATGGTATGAGGATATGCTAACGTTAACAGCTCCTTTATCATTTTTCCTCTCTGAAGTGACAGCAGCTTGGAATGGCCTGGAGATGACTAAATCTGGGGGTATCCCCGGTTCACTTTGGGGGGCAAGGATGCGTGGAAGGGGTAAGGCATATTCTATGACAGGAGCAACTTCACCCAGGCATCACAGTATCGGAATTCCTCAAAAGCAAAACGCCACGATATAAAAATGTAAATGATTAATATTGATCTTTCTGCTTTCTCCGAAGGAGAGACCAACAAAGTTCCTGATGTGAGTGGGTGTGGCTAATTATTAACTAGAAGGAAAATTCTCTCCTGCATGTTGTCCACATGCAACGTGTAAGAGCTGGGGTCTGTGAGTAGAAAGTTCCAAGTAAATTTATTATCAAAGTACAAACGTTTGTACATTCAGTATATGTATACTTGTTAAATCCAATAACCATAAATAGAATCAATGGAAGAGCCGTTTAAATGATCTATATTTGTGAAGACAATATTCATAGGAGGTACAACTTCTCAACAAAATAAAATTATTTGTTTACAGGATTCTAGTAAATTTTGGTCAAATTTATAGTTGGGATACAAATGTTATAAAGACTCTGTTCCTACAGAATGACTTTTATCTTAGTAGGTCAGTTCCAGGTTTTAAAAATAGTTTCCTACATTCTATTTGTACAGGGTGACCAATTTCTTATTTAAATACAAGACTTCCTGTCCAATATGAAATGTTTGCAACCCTACTCTGCCCTGCACATACACTCAGTGGCTCCTTTTTTAGGTGTTACGTCTGTAGCCCCCTCCTTTGTGAGAATTGCCAGATCACTGTTGGGTTGAGTCAAAAGGGGGGGCCCAAGACATGAGGGGGAGACGTGCAGGATGTCACGTTTCTCACCCCCATAGCGATGTAAAGCTAAGGGACATGGCCATTGTCTTTTGGAGACAGATTTGTGGATTGAGATGCTCTGCTACGTGAATGCCCTCGGGCAAAGTGGGCTGGTTGAGGGAGAGGTTGCATCACCCCCAACCTGATTGACATCTACGACCCTGCGAGTCAGAATAAAAGAGGGGCTGTAGGAACGACCCCTCAGACTCACCAGAAGAAACATTAAGCGACCACGCAACAGCAGACGGTCATCGGAAACCAAGCCACGTGCGTTCAATTCCGTGGCTGGAATTGGTGGCTGAAACCATGGAAGACGGCTTTTTAGCTAACAACGGGGAAACCTGCTCCCCTGACTCAACGGATTGGCATCATAAAAGACTTGGGCAAGCTTAAACGCTCTTAAACCCAAAACGCTGCAGCCTGAACGAGCTAATGACTTTTATATTTCCATCGAACAATAATTATCCCCTAGACAACGATAGAGTTACGTTTTATTGGTTATGATCATACCTGCGCTTTAGATTTAGTATTGACGACGTATATTATCTGGATGTTTGCATTAATCTTATTTTTGTGCCCCTTTATTAATAAATACTTTTAAAAATAGTACCATCAGACTTCAACGGACCTCTCTATCTTTGCTGGTATCCGTGCTGTGATTGTTATTGTTGTTATAAGTGATCCAGTTACGGGATTACGTAACATAGGTACCTCCTTGTTAAGGGTGCAGAGGAAATTTACAAGGATGTTTCCTGGATTGGGGAGCATGCCTTATGAGTATAGGTTGAGTGAACCTGGCCTTTTCTCCTTGGAGCGACAGAGGATGAGAGGTGACCTGATGGAGGTGTATAAGATGATGGGAGACATTGGTCATGTGGATATGACCAGGGCTTTTTCCCAGGGCTGAAATGGCTATCATGAGAGGGCATAGTTTTAAGGTGCTTGGAAGTAGGTACAGAGGAGATGTCAGGGTTAAGTTTTTTACGCAGAGAGTGGTGAGTGCGTGGAACGGGCTGCCAGCGACGGTGGTGGAGGTGGATACGATAGGGTCTTTTAAGAGACTCCTGGATAGGTACATGGAGCTTAGAAAAATAGAGGGCTGGGTAATTTCTAAATAAGTACATGTTCAGCACAATATTGTGGGCTGAAGGGCCTGTATTGTGCTGTAGGTTTTCTATATTTCTATGTTTCTATGAGTGTATGTTTGTGGTCTTTTGCTGCTGTGGCCCATCCACATCAAGGTTCGATATGTTGTGTGTTCAGAGATGCTCTTCTGAACACCACTGATGTAATGTGAGGTTGTGTGAGTTACTGTCTCCTTGCTATTTTCCTCAGATCCTATCTCATTAACAAGGCTTTTTAGTCCACAGAACCACCGCTCACTGGATTTATTTTGTTTCTTTCTCCATTCTCTGTAAACTCTAAAAACTGTTGTGCATGAAAATCCCAGATCAGCAGTTCCTGAGATACTCAAACCACCCTGTCTGGCACCAACAATCATGCCATGATCAAACTCACTTGGATCACATTTCTCCTCCATTCTGATGTTTGGTCTGAACAACATCTGAACCTTTTGACCATGTCTGCATGCTTTTATGCATTGAGTTGCTGCTACATGATTGGCTGATTAGATATTTGCATTTACAAACAGGTGTACCAAGGGTAATTAAGGATGGGGAATAAATGCTGGCTCAGCTGGGGATGCCCACATCCCGTAAATGAATAATACATGAATAAAGTGGCTGCTGGGTGTAACACAAGACAACACAGTCATGAACACAAGAATGCAAATGTGTACACACATTCCTATTGAGGAGGTGAACATATGTTTTGAGTAGAATGGGGCTATATATTTTAGAGTTCAGAAGATTAATTGGCGAAATGTATGAGATTCTGAGGGAAATTGGCAGGGTAGGTGCAGAGACCATATTTTCTTAAGAGTGAAATTTTCTCAGCGAGTTGTGAATCTTTGGAAGCCTCTATTTCTCATGTTGCAAATAGTGGGTAATTAATTATATTAAAAGATTTTTGCACTATGGGGGATTCAACGAGGCAGACAAGTGAAGATGAGGCCAACAAGCAAATTAACCAAGATCTTATTGAGTAACAGAGCAGACTATGATGATTAAGTACAGTATATGGCCCACAACTCTCTCTCTCTCTCATACACACACACACACACACACACACACACACACACTTTAGCTCAGTCTGACTTCCTTCTCCTTCCTCCTAAAAACAATAGTCATAGAAAACTCATTAATTTGCAATATCTTATATGAAGTTATCTCCTGAACATCATCCTTTTAATGTTCATCTGATCAGGGATATTTTTTAACAAACATATCCAATTGTCTTTCAAAGGTGAAGTTAAAGAGACACACATATCTTTGTAGTCCAGGCCCTCAAAGAATGTCATTATAACATTCTGCTTATCAACATACATACACTATGCACAATCACCACTAAACAAGAGCACATGCACTGTTTACCTTAAGGATGGTATAGATCACTTCTTGTTCTGTCTGGCCTTTGAGAGGTTGGTCCCCCATGAATTTCATGACAGCTGCAGGAAGGAAACATAGTTCAATAACAAATGGAAGGGGATGGAGGAATCAACCATCTTTGTTCACTTGAGGTGAACGCAAAATTCAATCCCCAGCTGACTACGCTGGCCAATCCCATTTGTCAGTGGATCTCAGCACTACTAGAATTCTCACTCCTGATGTCCGCACTGGGTGGAAGGGTGGAGATATGTCTCTACCAAAGGAGGTGTAAGGCACACCTTCCCTCCGCTAGCCTGCAGGTCACCCTTGGGCAAGGTGCAGCACCTGTTCAGCCCTGCGATCAGGGTCATGTGATGCCATGGGAGCAGGTGGTGGATGGTGCATGTCATAAGTCCTGGTTGTGCGACCACTGACACCTGGTAGACAATCTGAAGAGTATTGATAATGTCTGGGGTCATCTGTCTTGTAAAGACACTGTCTAGAAGAAGGCAATGGCAAACCACTTCTGTAGAAAAATTTTCCAAGAGCAATCATGGTCATGAAAAGAGCATGATGGCCCACATAACATGACAATCTCATAACTATGGCAATAATTATGTCCACACAAAAAACTATTAGAAAGTTTGCCTTCTTAGGTGACCTCAGGGTTGTAGAGTCTGTTTTACTGTATGAGGGAGAGAACTCTACACAATAAAACAAACTGTGGAGATAATAGGCTTCTTCTCCAAATATCTTTCTGACTGTTGTGCCTATCTGATTCATTTAAATACATTGAGGAAGAATTTTGAGCCAAAAAATCTCTTTAAAGATGCAAGGAGTACTAGGTTTCAGAGAGCTGGAGCTTTAAAGGCTGCAGAGAAAAATACCCCAAAGCCAGGCCAGGACAAGTAGCTCACAACCTGGCAGAAGAGGTCCTGGGACAAGGATCTTAGCTTTATTATCCCAGGATCCTGCAGAGTGAATGAGGGAAATCATTTGGGTGTGGGTGTCAAAATGGGAGGGATCACATTGAGGGAATTTGATGAGAAATCATGTTAAAAGGTCAAGTTCATACTCAGGTTCAAGTTGGACAGAAGTTTGAATGGGGCAGGAAAAAGGGGTAATGTGCTTGGGCCAAGAGTCGGGGTGAGGGGATGGA
Organism: Hypanus sabinus; assembly: GCF_030144855.1. Taxonomy (NCBI): domain Eukaryota; kingdom Metazoa; phylum Chordata; class Chondrichthyes; order Myliobatiformes; family Dasyatidae; genus Hypanus; species Hypanus sabinus. The sequence goes on along the minus strand of NC_082714.1, from coordinate 51,350,868 downwards.
GGATGGTAGTTAGGGGCAAGACATTGTTAGACGAAAGTGTTATGGTGTCTATCCGGACCGGGATAGAATTGATGATCAGGTTGACATGAGGGACTGGTGAGAGGCCAGAAATCAATGCAGACACTCAGGTTACTCATGTGCCAAGAAATAGAAGAATTGAGAAAGAGGTAAATGGTCTCTCAATAGCTTGAGGTGACAGTTCTGAGTGGAGGGAAATGGACTGGGGCAAGATGAGACTCTCACCACCCTACTTTCACAGCCAAGGTGAAATTAATTTGGGAGGATGAAGCCAGAGTGGCTGGTGTCCAGGATGTCCCATATTCCACTCCTGCAGTAAAATGATGAAGGTGGCATTTAATTTCACAAATAGGGAATCACCATTGAGTCTTACCAACAAAAATCTCAGCTGCTACTTTATTCATAATTTCATCGGAGAATTCAATCAGGGATTCTTGGATTGGAGTCTGTGAAGAAAGTCATTAAGTTACTCATTAGGCATCTGCTTACATCATAAGCTGACAGTGCTGCTCTGCAGATAAATTGTTTTGCTGGTGTTTTGTTTTCTGATATGTGCCCATGGGCATGTACACCAGTGCAAGGGTGGGTGGGTATTTATTTCAAGGGCTGTTCACCTGCAGTGTCCTACCTACATTTGGCAAGTGGCTGATATTACACTTTCATCTATAGGCTGGTTAACTTAGTCCTTCCCAAATCCAAGCACGGCAATAATGGTTGCCCCTGCAATATAGATCCCTGGAAATTCAATGATGCAATGAGGTCTCCAGTAGCTGTTCTTTGTTCAAATGAAATGGTCCTTGTAACATTCTGTGAGCTCTTGGCGAATTATATTATAAAGTAAGAACCACTTATGAACCTGCCATGTGCTTGTCCCTCATCTTGGCAACAATCTGTAAATTTGAAAATGCTCAGTGCTTAATTGCTGTGTGACCAAAAGACAACGTAGGATGTCACTCCATCTCCTAGAATACTTCTATTTGAAGAAAACTGTTAGGCAATCAAAATTTTATCTTCTCTGTTTGGAAACATGATGACTGCTGTTTTCTTTTCCTTTAAAAATTTGACCTGTCACTATCTGGGACAGGTCACTTTTATAGATTCTGTGAAAATCGTACAGAGAATGATGTTATTTCATGTTCCATACTCCTCACTGGCAGTGACAATCTCCAAATACTAAGTAAACCAATCAGGATAGAGAAAAATCTATAGCAACACACAGGAACTCAGCAGGCCAGGCAGCATCTATGGAAAAGAGGACAGTCAAAGTTTCGGTCCTGCTGAAGGGGTTCGGCTCAAAATGTTGACTGTACTTTTTACCATAGATGCTGCCTGGCCTGCTGAGTTCCTCCAGCATTTTGTGTGTGTTGCTTAGATTTCCAGCATCTGCAGACTTCCTCTTGTTAGAGAAAAATCTATATCTTGTGCAGAATTCTGAATCAAAGCAGGTTTCCATCACTCAGGGACAAATCATATTCACAGGGAATAGGGAACAGGACACCAGGAATAATGTTGGGTTGAGCGTAGTTGCTGGTCTGCTCAGAGTCAATGGGCTGAAGGGCCTGTTTTTGTTTCTTTTCTCTCTAGGATTTCTTGACTCTAGGGATGAAATCACATTAACTATACAAAGCAGTCTTTTCAAAAGTTTAAAAGGAGATTCCAAGCTTCAAATAATTTTTGCTTAAAGAGCCAGTTTTTTTTTAACCATCCAGGCTACAACATCAGCATCCAATCCTGAGCCCTCTTGGCAACTCTCACCTTTGAGTACTTTACCAGTTCAGACAGTTCCTTGTGATCTTTGGATTTTTTAGATTTCTCTTTATTAGATTCACTGTAGAAAGAAAAAAATTGAGTAAAGGTAATTTAGGCCATTTTATATAACATATTAGTTTGTGTACCATTATAAGTGTCAAATTGTTAGTTATGTTTCTAAGTAAAGAATGAGGATCTATTATTTCTTGCTTTCTTTCCCCCTTGATTCCCCTCTTCAGAGGTAAAACCCCACACCTCCACATCTCCTTTAGGTTGCACTGTAGCACATCATCTAGATAAAACAGTCCTACAGAAGAGCAAGAAAGATTGGATGACAAATAAGCTATTTGGATAGGTTGTACATTTGCATCTTTATTAGTGGAAAGTGGCCTTAATTCTAACTGTCAAGTGCTAGAAGCTAAACTGCGACTAAAATTTGTGAATGTTCTTACATTGGAAAGGACATAAAAGAGAAGTGAGAGTGGGGTGGTGTGTGTGTGTGTGTGTGTGTGTGTGTGTGGTTTACTCAGTCAGTGTTTGAGAAGTGTGCCGGTGAAGGAGGGAAATTCAGCCAACCATCTGAAAAAGTGAGATCACGTGAGCTCTAAACACTGTGAATCAGATAACCTTGTTAATTAAACTGTCAAACTAGTCAGCTAATTACAGAGTCTAAGGAGTCTTAATTATTTATTATCACTAGTCAATGCCACAGTTAATATTTCACATCAAATAGTGATTTTACAGTATTACAATAGTTACTACAATTCACAGCCATTTCACTGCTACAGTGTCTTCTGTTTTGTAACTCCAAAATATAAAACTAATTGAAAGTAAAACATGGAGCCAGAAGGTGTGTGTCTTAGTTTCATTTTAACTTCAAGTGAGACACATATTTATGATGTGGTAATATCATGCCATATGCTATTCATATACTTTTACACATAATCCATGATGAATTATTACATGCCCTCAAAAAAGTGATATGGAACCAAGATTTTAGCAGATAGTCTGTGATCTAAACAACTTCATGTTGCTCTAGAATTCAATTAATCAAAACTTTGAGGATAAACTAACTGAATTAATTAACTTCTTTTCAACCTGGTTAATATCAAACAAATGAGGAACAGAGAAGGAGCAAACTAGAAAAATTTAATGGTGAAATTCCATCACCAGACTCATTGAGCAAGATTTGCCGAACAAGTAGGAGAAATGAGTAAGGGATTGCTGATTAAACATTGGGACAATGCTAGATAATTGATCTTAACCAGGTTTACACTTGGAAAGGAAACACCTCAAAAAGATGAGCACAAAACCAAAGAGGACATATTCAGGATGTATACAATAATCTGGGTTGTAGTACACAGGCTTTCAATTTTGGGCATTGTTGGTGCTACCCAAAGTTATCACTGATCAACAATTGTCATTCTCTCACCTCCTAGGATTCTGTGACTGGCGGAAGTATTTCTTTGCAAATTCTGTCATGGTGTACTGGTTATCCTGAAGACCATAGTCAGGGATACTGTCCATAAATGCACTGACTGGAGGGGAGGCCTGCAGAAAAGTTTAAAAGTTACGCATTCATGACTTTGGCATTTATTTTGAAGGATGATAAGTAAAGGTTGCTTCTTTAAAGAAAAACAAGAATCATTATGAATAGGAAATCTGCAGTCAGCCTGGGTTTATTCAGCTGTGATCCTTCCCCTGATTAGTCTTGTGCATCAGCTTGTTGGGTGAGGGTCAAATTTGTTGTGATGTCACTTGTAGTTTTCGAGTGAATAAATGAGAGCAGTCCAGTATCTCTGAAGCTAGTTCCTAGTAAGGAATCAAACACCACAGGGGGCAAGGTGAGGAAAAGAAATGTTTAAAATATTTTTTTATTAATTTCTCTGCACTATTCTAACATCTGCCACTAGCCTCAATCTCAGTGGCAACAAGAGCTCCACTCCCACCTCTCTGGGAGCCAGATGGAAGGATGGCAGGGTGATGAAAGCTGTGGGAAAGATGGTATAAAATCTAAACCTCACATTGTCGGCACTTTACTGCTCAATCGACCACCCAGCTCTGTGTAGAATGCATCGTGACTTCAACCTGAGACCTGGACGAACAGCACTCACTTACCTGCTTACAAAACTGACTAATAGAGATAAAAGCAGCAATATTTTATACATTGTTAATAGACTTCTCTCTTTTTCTGCTTTGAGTCTTAATATAGTGTTTCATGACATGCGGTAGAGATATTTAGGTCACATTCCCACTGATAATTGATGCTGTTTATTCCATTCCACTGCTAATGTTATCACAATATCTATTCCCACAGATACTGACTCCCATTCTATTCATACTGATTCTGAATAATCCATTCCCACTGATAAGGGTACCAATCTTCCTACTCATTCCTGACTAGGTGTACATCCAATCCCACAAGGTACAATTAACTCCTGTCAATCATAGCACAGTACCAAACCATTTCCTTGATAGTGAGCCTGTGCATTTTACTGTGTTGAGGGGGCTGAGTATTGTACGTGAAAGTCAGCCACAGATCATCTTCACCTGTCTCCTTCTACAAGGGTCAATGAACACCGGCAGATGTAGGGAACCTACATCTTCATTATGTACTGAATTCAGGTACTCTTAAACTCGAAACTCAGTACGGTAGTAAGATCATTTGTCAGTTTGAGAATCACTGGCTGATCTTGTTTAATTGAATGCTGTTTTAAATTTGAGTGACTGTCCAGGATGCGATTATTTTGTTTGGAAATTTTCCTGGAACTATTCTAAAAGTAAATGGCTGTTCATAAATGTAAGCTTCATATCCAGAATGCCGTGACAAAGTAGGATAGAGTACATGAAAAATCTACAACCAGCATCCATTGTGGCAATCACCTGTGGCACTGTCACTATAGCAGAGCAAAAATGACCCCCCTCCCCATTACTTCACTGCTTTTCCCTTGATATCTGACATCATGCAGTTAAAGAGATTGCTCCTTACCATGAAATGATAAATACTACATGGGATAGGATCATAGAATATAGAAATCTACAGCGCATTACAGGCCCTTTGGCCCACAGTGCTGTACTGACCACATAACCTAATCTAGAAACTACTTAGTATTTCCCTACTGCATAGCCCTCTATTTTTCCAAGCTCCATGTACCTATCTAAGAGTCTCTAAAAAGACCCTATTGTATCTGTTCCACCACCATCGCTGGCAGTGCATTCCATGCACGCACCACTCTCTGTGTGAAAAACTTACCCCTCACATCCCCTCTGGACCTACTTCCAAGTATCTCTCGTGTCAGCCATTTCAGCTTTGGGAAAAAGCCTCTGGCTATCCACATGATCAATGCCTCTCATCATCTTATACACCTCTATCAGGTCACCTCTCACGTTCTGTTGCTCCAAGGAGAAAAGGCCGAGTTCACTCAACCAATTCTCATAAGGCATGCTCCCCAATTCAGGCAACTTTCTTGTAAATCTCCTTGGCACTCTCTATACAGTCCCCACTTTCTTCCTGTAGACTGGAACAGCAGCACAAAACAACGGAGTGCAGTGGATGGCCGAGAGGTTCAGTCACAAACCTCGGCTTTCCTGTCAAGCTGCTCAGCTGCTGCCGTCGATCCCACAGCAGCTGCCACCGTGCCTGAGGACGAAGCTGCCACTTTACCCTTCTTGTCCCTCGGTTCTTCTTTCTTGTCCGTACTCAGGTGAATAAAATCTGGGGCGGCTACAGGCTGCACGTAATCCAGAGGAACCAGCCCGGACCGGCCATGGAAAGCTCCAAACTTCCATCCTGTCCAAACAAGCAAAAGGTTCAGTTAAAAACTGTTCTTTGTAACGGGCACACACACCTTCATTCCCCTCAGTGTGCTCATTCAGAAAATGAGCACTGTGCTCAACAAGAGGGAAATGAGTGCTGAAAACAAACAGGTTGTCAGGTTGTCAGGACCTTGAGATGTGTTTGGCAACTAAGAGTAAAGGGAATTCCAAGGTACTGAACAAGTACCTGTGCTTCACTTCAGTATTCACCAAGGAGAAGTACATGGACGATAGCAAGATCAGGCATGGGTATACTGATAGGCTAGAATAAGAATGAGGGAATGTTGGGTCTCTTCTTCAGTCAAGGTTTGAGAATAAAAGTCAGGGAGTCACGTTGCAGTTGTATAAAATTTTAGTTAGGCATCATTTGTGTACACATGCATTGTGTGTCACTCTGATCATCCTTTTCCAGGATGTGGAGAAATAAATATATAGTCCGTCCTTGCGTCCGTGAACGTTGCTGCAGTCTGCAGTTGAATACAACACAGCTTGACTTCTGATAAGCAAACACTGGGGGTAATGCCAACCGAGGCCACTCAGCTCCCTGGCCGTTCACCAATAAACCAACAAATTCAGCTTTCGATATTCCACACCACTGATGTCCAACAGGGACTTGTGATCACAAGAAAAGTGACTAAGATGATCGCTCGCTGTTAGACCGACACCGCCTTCAGTTTCTCCGCCACTGAACAACTCACTGATGGTATAGACCATCAGTCCTTCAAGTTTTTAATGCCCAGTGGGGTCTTCTGATCATAAAACTGTTTAAAATGACAATAGCACCATTGGTTGACTCCTTAGAAGCTGGTGCTTTCAAACATGTCGCCACCTTACTGGAAGTGAGTATTGGCAGATGGAGTTCAATCCAGAAAAGTGTGAATTGATTCACTTTGAAAGATCGAACTTGAAGGCAGGATGCAGGGTTAATGGCAGTGTGGAAGAACAGAGGGATGTTGGGGTACACATCCATAGGTCCCACAAGGTTGCGGCGCAAGTTGATAGGGTGGTTAAGAAGGGCTGTGGTGTGTTGGCTGTCATTAGTCGGGGAATTCAGTTCACGGGCTGTGAGGGATTGCAGTAGCTCTATAAAACCTTAGCTAGACAACACCTGGAGTATTGTGTTCAGCTTCAGTGGCCTCACGAGAGGAAGGATGCAGAAGCTTCAGAGACGGTGCAGAGGAGATTTACCAGGATGCTGTCTGGATTAGAGAGCATGCCTTATGAGGATAGGTTGTGGGAGCTCCCTTGGAGAGGAGGAGGAAGAGGGCCGACTTGACAGAGGTGTACAAGTTTGTAAGAGGCATAGTTCGAGTGGAGAGCCAGAGACTTCTTCCCAGGGAAGAAATGGCTTATTCAAAAGGGGGATCATTTTAAGTCTTTGGGAGGGAAGTTTTGGGGGTAATGTCAGAGAGAGGTTTTTTAACACAGTTGGTGGTGTCAGCGGTGGTGGTAGAGACAGGTACAAGTACGCTTGGAAAGGCATGTGGTTGAAAGAAGAATGGGCTATGTGGGAGGGAAGGGTTAGATTGATCTCGGAGTTGGTTAAAGGGGTAGCACAGCCTTGTGGGCTGAAGGGCCTGCACTATGTTGTACTGTTCTGTGTTACCACTTACTACCTTGGGATTCATTTGCTTGCAGACATTTATAGGAATATAAAGAAATACAATAGAATTTACAAAAAAATTATATACAAAGACTGACAAGAACAATGTGCAAAAGAAGACAAATCGTGTAAATAAAAACACTGAGGCTGCAGGATCAGTACAGAGTTATGGTGAGTGAAGTTCAGGAGCCTGATGGTTGTATGGTAATAATTGCTCCTGAACCTGGTGGTGTGGGACCCATGTCTTTTGTATCTCTTGTCTGATGGTGGTAGAAAGAAGAGATCATGGCCTGGATGGTGGGGGTCTTGGATGATGGATGCTCCTTTCTTGTGGCAGTGCTCCATGTAAATGACTTAATGGTGGGGAGGGCTTTGCCTGTGATGGACTGAGAAGTATCCACCACTCTCTGTAGTTTCTTTCAGTTCCTGAGCATTGATGTTTCCATACCAGGTCACAATGCAACAAGTTATGAAGCTCCCCACTGTGCACCTACCGAGGTTTATCAACGTTTTTGGTGACATGCTAAATTTACAAAAATATCTAAGAAAGTTGGAGACACTGTCGTGCCTTTTTTGTGATGGCGCCTATGTGCTGGCCCCAGGACAGATCCTCTGAAATCATAACACCAAGGAATTTAAAGCTACTGACGCCCTCCACCTCCGATCCCCTAATGAGGACTGGATCATAAACCTCTGGATTCTTCCTGCTGTAGTCAATAATCATCTCTTTGATTTTGCTGACATTGAGTGAGAGGTTGTTGTGGCACATCTCCAAGTGCCACTCAACAACCAGAGGGCAGAGGTTTAAATTGAGAGGGGAAATTTAAATGAGATGTGCAGGACAAATTTTGTTTTTACACAGAGGGGTAGGGTCCTCCGACATTCACAACCAAGTCATTGACATATATTACAAACAGAAGAATCTCTGTAGTAAACCACTGGTCTCAGAGTTTCTGTCAGAAAAACATCATTTCATTGCTGCCCTCTGCTATCTATCACTAAGCCAGTTTTGATCTAATTGGTAAACTTGCCTTGGATTCCATGTGGACCAGCCTAACGTGTAGGACCTTGTCAAGTGCTGAAGTTCATTTAGACAATATCTACTACTTGTTTTTTTTTTATCAATCTTCTTAGTTAACTCCTCAAAACATTCAATCAAATTAGTGAGATAGGATTTTCCCTGCACAAAGCCATGTCAACTATCCCTGATTAGTCAGTGCCTTTCCAAATCTACATAAATCCTATCACTTGGGATTTTCTCCTATAATTTCCCTGCGACTGATTAATCCCAACTCATCTGTACATGCTACTGTTCTTAAACAAAGGAACAGCATTATCTATGTTCCAGCCTTTGGCTCCAATCCTGTGGCTAACAAAGATGCAAAAATCTCTGTGGAGCCCCAGCTATCTCCTTCCTATGCCAACATGGAATAGATCTCCAGCCCTGGAGATTTAGCGACCCTTGTCTATGCTGTGATACCTCCTCCTTCTGCTCAAGATTATCCACGTGTCACTCCCTGAACTTGTAATCGTCCATATCACTCTGCTTGGCAGTATTCATTTAGGACTCGCCCATGTCACCTGGCTCCATACATAGATTACCCATTTTGTCCTTTATGGAGATCCCTAGCTACCCTTTTGCTCCTGATATACTTTAAGAATGTCTTGGGATTCTCATTAATCTTTCTCGCCACAGGTTAATTCATGGCTCTTTTTTGCTCTAATTTCTCTCTCACACACTATATTCCTCGAGAAAGTCCAGTTGCCTTTATCTGCCATGTACTTCCTTTCAAACCACTTATGATCCAAGATTCCCTAATCTTACCATCTTTGCTTTTCACCTTGTTCAGAACACTCTTGTGCTCAGTTCTTATGAACTCTCTTTGAAAAGATTCTTACCTGTCAGCTATTGCTTTGCCCACCAGGGCAGGGGAGCTTCCTTTGGTCAGCAGTTTCATTACTGACTTTTTTTCCTGTTTAGAAGAAGCCTGTTTTCTTCAGGATTTGACTCTGTAGGACAGACAGTAAGAGCTACTGATCTCTCAGCACAGTATTCTTCTCTTTGTATATCTGCCCCAGAGCAAAATCCTTGAAAGATTGACTGTGGTATATCTTTCTTTCAAGATATTTGATCTATATGAACTCCCTCCTCACCATCTTTGTCCACCATTTTACACTCACCTGACAGAAGAGCTTTGAGCTGTGCCCACATCCTGTTATCACCTCATTGTGGGGAAATCTCTTTGCTTCCTTCTCCAGCCAGTCAAGAACTGACTGAAAAAGTCTGCAGCTGAGTTGTAAAGTACTTGGTTGTGGACGCCGTCTAACTAAGATGGGTTTTGCTGACGTAACCCAGTGACCCCAATGCAACGTTTACTGCATGGGAGCTACTGAGACATATAGCGGTGAGAAGTTGAAGGAATTGATTCCGGTTCCTCATGAAGGGTCTGGGCCCAAAATGTCAACTGTTTAGTCCTCTCCATAGATGCTGCTTGACCTGCTGAATCCTCCAGCGTTTTGTGTTTGTTGTTCTGGATTTCCAGCATCTGCAGAATCTCTTTCACTTATAATACTGGTTCCATTTTGTCTGGATAGCAAGATAATGGAGTAGGATAGATACTTCCCCCATTTCTCCCTGATGATTCGACACAGTACTGGATACCAGACTGATCCCTTATCCCAAGCAGCAGGTGAAATCTCCAGAGAATGATGGAACTCAAGAGAGAGGTTATTTGTTTAAAGATGTGTGCTTGGAAGACATTGGGTCTGGAGGGGCATACGTGTTCACAAAATGCAAACTCTTTTTTAGAAGTCTCTACTTGTCAGCTGTTGTTTTATCCACCACGGCGGGGGAGTCACCCTTGATCAGTCTTTGACTTTTTTCCTGTTTAGAAGAGGTTTGCATCCTCCAAGATTTGACTGCATGAACTCAAGTTCCATATAGTTGAAACTTTACAAAGCACACGTGAAGCCTCATTTGGAGTATCGTGAGCAAGTTTGTGCCCCTTTTTTTTAGAAAGGATGTGCTGAAACTGGAGAGGGTTCAAAGGAGGTTCATAAAAATGATTCCAGGATTGAACTGCTTGTCATATGAAGAGTGTCTGATGCCTCTGGACCTGTATTCACTGGAATTCAGAAGGGTGAGGGATGACCTCATTGAAACCTATTGAATGGTGAAAGGCCTTGATAGAGTGGATGTGGAGAAGATGTTTCCTGCGGTGGGAGACTCTAAAATCAGAGAACTCAGCCTCAGAATAGAGGGGCATCCTTTTAGAATAGAGATGAGGAAGAATTTCTTTAGCCAAAGCATGGTGAATCTGTGGAATTCTTTGCCACAGGCAGCTGTGGAGGACAAATCTTTATGTATATTTAAGACAGAGGGTGATAAATTGTTGATTGGAAAGGGCATGAAGGGATATGGGAGAAGACTAGAGACTGGAGCTGAGAGGAAAATGGGATAAGCTATTATGAAGTGGCGGAGCAGACTCGATGGGTCAAATGGCCGAACTCTGCTCCTATATGTTATGGTCTTCTAGGGCAGACAGTAAGAGCTGCTGGTCCCTCAGCAGGCTGTTGCATAAAGGCTTCATCCTTACCAGCTCTAGATCCATGTGGCTTCATCTCCCAGAACAGTGTTGGCAATAAGCAATACCAAGATCCCTCCAGTAACATAAAGTGACCACAACTGAGCCGGTGGGTTACTGATATACAGTGTATGACCACAACTGAGCCAGTGGGTTACTGATATACAGTGTATGACCACAACTGAGCCAGTGGGTTACTGATATACAGTGTATGACCACAACTGAGCCAGTGGGTTACTGATATACAGTGTATGACCACAACTGAGCCAGTGGGTTACTGATATACAGTGTATGACCACAACTGAGCCAGTGGGTTACTGATATACAGTGTATGACCACAACTGAGCCGGCGGGTTACTGATATACAGTGTATGATCACAGCTGAGCCAGTGGGTTACTGATATACAGTGTATGATCACAACTGAGCCAGTGGGTTACTGATATACAGTGTATGATCACAGCTGAGCCGGCGGGTTACTGATATACAGTGTATGATCACAACTGAGCCAGTGGGTTACTGATATACAGTGTATGATCACAACTGAGCCGGTGGGTTACTGATATACAGTGTATGACCACAACTGAGCCAGTGGGTTACTGATATACAGTGTATGATCACAACTGAGCCAGTGGGTTACTGATATACAGTGTATGATCACAGCTGAGCCAGTGGGTTACTGATATACAGTGTATGACCACAACTGAGCCGGTGGGTTACTGATATACAGTGTATGACCACAACTGAGCCGGCGGGTTACTGATATACAGTGTATGATCACAGCTGAGCCAGTGGGTTACTGATATACAGTGTATGATCACAACTGAGCCAGTGGGTTACTGATATACAGTGTATGATCACAGCTGAGCCGGTGGGTTACTGATATACAGTGTATGATCACAACTGAGCTAGTGGGTTACTGATATACAGTGTATGATCACAACTGAGCCAGTGGGTTACTGATATACAGTGTATGATCACAACTGAGCCAGTGGGTTACTGATATACAGTGTATGACCACAACTGAGCCAGTGGGTTACTGATATACAGTGTATGACCACAACTGAGCCGGTGGGTTACTGATATACAGTGTATGATCACAGCTGAGCCAGTGGGTTACTGATATACAGTGTATGATCACAACTGAGCCAGTGGGTTACTGATATACGGTGCATGATCACAACTGAGCCGGTGGGTCACTGATATACAGTGTATGATCACAACTGAGCCGGCGGGTTACTGATATACAGTGTATGATCACAACTGTGCCAGTGGGTTACTGATATACAGTGTATGATCACAACTGAGCCGGCGGGTTACTGATATACAGTGTATGACCACAACTGAGCCAGTGGGTTACTGATATACGGTGTATGATCACAACTGAGCCGGTGGGGTTACTGATATACAGTGTATGATCACAGCTGAGCCAGTGGGTTACTGATATACAGTGTATGATAACAACTGAGCCAGTGGGTTACTGATATACGGTGTATGATCACAACTGAGCCGGTGGGTTACTGATATACAGTGTATGATCACAGCTGAGCCAGTGGGTTACTGATATACAGTGTATGATCACAACTGAGTTAGTGGGTACTGATATACGGTGTATGATCACAACTGAGCCGGTGGGTTACTGATATACAGTGTATGACCACAACTGAGCCGGTGGGTTACTGATATACAGTGTATGATCACAACTGAGCCAGTGGGTTACTGATATACAGTTTATGATCACAGCTGAGCCAGTGGGTTACTGATATACAGTGTATGACCACAACTGAGCTGGCGGGTTACTGATATACAGTGTATGATCACAACTGAGCCGGTGGGTTACTGATATACAGTGTATGATCACAACTGAGCCAGTGGGTTACTGATATACAGTTTATGATCACAGCTGAGCCAGTGGGTTACTGATATACAGTGTATGACCACAACTGTGCCGGTGGGTTATTGATATACAGTGTATGATCACAACTGAGCCAGTGGGTTACTGATATACAGTGTATGATCACAACTGAGCCGGTGGGTTACTGATATACAGTGTATGATCACAACTGAGCCGGTGGGTTACTGATATACAGTGTATGATCACAACTGAGCCAGTGGGTTACTGATATACAGTGTATGATCACAACTGAGCTGGCGGGTTACTGATATGCAGTTTATGATCACAGCTGAGCCAGTGGGTTACTGATATACAGTGTATGATCACAACTGAGCTGGCGGGTTACTGATATGCAGTGTACCAACTCTGAATGTAAAACCTGGACAACCTCAGGAAAAATTAAACACAGCAAACATGCACACACCAAATTTAAAAACACAGATTAAAGACAAGAGTTAACCATATTTACTGAAATCAATTCTCTAGCCAGAAGGCTGGTGCCCTTCAAAGATGATAGAGCAGTAAGACTGGAAGAAGGAAGATTAAAGAGAGAAGTGGAAAAGTAATGGGTGAGTTTGTGCATTAACTGAATAAGAGCACCCAAGAACCCATAATAAAAGAGGAGAGGGAGTAGGCCATTTGGCCCTTTAAGCATGACCATTATTCAATATGATCATGTTTGATCTAACTCAAACCTCACCAATCTAATAGAGTTTTTCGTGGAAGTTACCAGGAAAGTTGTGAAGACAAGGTAGTGGATGATGTCCTTATGGACCTTAGCAAGGCATTTGACAAGATCCCACCTGAGAGGCTGGTCCAGAAGGTTAAGTCGATTGGCATTCTGGGTGAAGTAGTGAATTGGATTAGACTTTGGCTTTCTGGGAGAAGCCAGAGAGTGGTAGTAGATGGTTGCCTTTCTGACTGGAGGCCTGTGACTAGTGGAGAGCCACAGGGATTGGTGCTGGGTCCATTGTCATTTGTCATCTATATCAAAGATCTGGATTATAAAGTGGTTAATTGGATCAGCAAATTTGTGGATGACACCAAGATTGGGGGTGTAGTGGACAGTGAGGATGACTAACAGAGATTTCAGTGAGATCTGGACCTGCTGGAAAAAATGGACTGAAAAACGGCAGATGGAATTTACTGCAGACAAGTGCGAGGTTTTGTACTTCGGTAGGACCAACCAGGGTGGTCTTACACAGTGAACAGTAGGACTTTGAAGAGTGCGGTAGAAAAAAGGGATCTGGGAATACAGGTCCATAATTCATTGAAAATGGCATCACAGGTAGATAGGGTCATAAAGAAAGCTTTTAGCACATTGGCCTTCATAAATCAAAGTACTGAGTACAGGAGATGGGATGTTATGTAGAAGTTGCATAAGACATTGGTGAGGCCTAATTCGGAGTATTGTGTGCAGTTTTGGTCACCTACCTACAGGAAAGATGTAAATAATGTTGAGAGAGTACAGAGAAAATTTACAAGGATGTTGCTGGGACTGGATGACCTGAGTTATAAGGAAAGATTGAGTAGGTTAAGACTTTATTCTTTGGAACATAGAATATTGATAGGAGATTTGTTATAGGCATACAAGAGCCTGAGTGGTATAAATAGGGTAAATGCAAGCTGGCTTTTTCCACTGAAGTTTGGTGGGACTACAACTAGGGGTGTTGGATTAGGATGAAAGGTGAAAAAGTTTAAGGGGAACATGAGGGGAAACTTCTTCACTCAGAGTGTGAAACGAGCTGCCAGCGCAAGTGGTTCAAGCAAGTTTGATTTCAACATTTAAGGCAAGTTTGGATGGTTACATGGATGGGGGGGGGGTATGGCGGGCTACAGTCTGGGTGCAGGTTGATGGGGGTAGGCAGTTTAAATAGTTTGGCACACAGTAATGGGCCAAAGGGCGTGTTTCGGTGAAGTACTTTTCTATGACTCTATAAATGATGAAATATATACAAGGGGTGATTGAAAGGTTTGTGGCCTAAAGTAGAAGGAATCAATTTTAGAAAACCTAGCACATTTATTTTTCAACATAGTCTCCTCCTACGTTTACACACTTAGTCCAGCGGTCATGGAGCGTACGGATCTTGGACCTCCAGAAAATGTCCACAGGTGGGTGATTGATAAGTTTGTGGGCTAAGGTAGAAGGAGATGAGTTATACAGCTCTTGTTACTTACACATGCAGGTCAACTCTTTGAGTGACTATGGAGAAAGTTTCAAGTTAATAACTCATCTCCTTCTACATTAGGCCACGAACTTATCAATCACCCCTGATGCGTTATTAACTGATGAGTTACTAACTTCAATCTCTCTGCATAATCACTCAGAGTTGAACTGCATTGAACTGTAATGAGAGCTGTAAAACTCATCTCTGTCTACCTTAGCCCACAAACTTATCAATCACCCCTGCTGTGGACACTTCCTGGAGGTCCAAGATCCGTTTGCTCCACAACCGCTGGACTAAGTGTGTAAATGTAGGAGGGGGCTATGTTGTGAAATAAATGTGCTAGGTTTTCTAAAATTGACTCCTTCTACCGCAGGCCACGAATTTATCAATTACCCCTCATGTAATGAGTGAGAGTCATTCCACAAAGTCAGAAATTAAGATCTAAAATCTGGACAAAATCTACACAGATAGGTGCAGCAAGTAGAACAAACTACATTGTACTTTTCTGTGTGGCTCCTCTATGGCTCATTTCAAGGTAAGTGTTACACAGAAAGATGAAAATGAACAATGAAAAGCACACTGAAATAGAGTAATGGAATGAAATGGAAGAGTAACAAAGAAAGGTGCAGTCACAGAGCAGGATTTATGGAGAAACATCCTGAAAGGGATGAACACAGGAGTAACATGAATAGCTAACATAAGGAGGCAGGCATTAACACAATGGTGAGAAGTACCCGCTGAAAAGTAATACTGTTTCAGGAAACATGGTTTTTAGATTTTCTTCCCCAGTTTTCACCTTCATCTCCTTGACTCAGAGATGCTGGAGATTCTTCAGTACCTTTCCAATGATCAAACCGGCCACAAAGTGCAGGGCAAGGCTCTGTCCAATTGGCACAGACAATTTCAAGGCAGGGGAATCTGGACTGGCCAAAAAAATCTCAGAGTGTGCACACTAAACCTTTATCATCCACACTGGGCTGGACCATGCACGCAGAATTGAAACTGAGGACCAGATATTTCCAATAATGGACTGAGAGGAGGAGGGAATCCCCTGGGCCATCAAACTTTGAAAATACTAACTCAGAAAATGAGAAGAACGACGTACACACAAACAAATCAGAAAGTACAATGGTTATGCTTTAAACCCACCAAAATCAGGAATGTGTTTTCTTAATTCCTCCACGTATATCACCTTCTTTCTGACTACACATCCATAGCATCGGTCTGAGGACAGTCACAAATAATCAAGAGAACAGTAAGACAGCTGTGAGGAAACAGCACCACTTATATCTTATTCACACTTACCCGCATGAGGGAATGAATTTGTACTCAAACAAAGGGAAGATCCACTTGATATCAGGGCGAAAGCCAACATACCCACCATGAGGGGATGTACCCACATGTCCCGGATCCAGGGAGTGAACAGATGCTTAATGAGCTGAGAGCGTGAATCTACAATTTCTGAGTCCAGGGTGTGAGTCCTCACTCATTGAAATGAGGAGGTACAATTTGCAGAGTCCGGGTTTTGAATTCACAACTGCTGGAACCCAATTGTGAAACTACACTCACTGAGTTCATGGTGTGAACCCACAACCACTGGAACCAGGGTGTGCAACCCTTGCAAAGTGTGTAATAAGGTTAAACAAACAATTCTGGGAGAATTTTTTCTCGCACAGCAGTCAAAAATGTTGTGACGCACAACAGAATTTCCAGCCATTGAGCTGACCATGAAACCTACAGTAATTACGGAGAGGTTCTAAAAGCAACTGTTCTGTCCACAGTTTTCCCATGTGGTGTCCCTGGTTTTGCTCAGACCTTGGTGATCATTGGTCATTGTTGTGCTATGCAACAGTGGGAAGAGAACTGAACTTCTCACATCATGCTCCCCCACCCTGTCAACCCACAGCGCCAACCAGTTAAGGAGCATGTCGTTTTACGAGGCTGATGAGAACACTTCATGGAGCTTTTGGTTCCCTATCTGGGCCCTTGTATCTGCTCCATCATTCAGTATGACCATGGCTGACCCTTTCACCTCAGTGCCTCTTTCCTGCACTTATCCAGATCCCTTGATTTTCCCCAGTATCCAAAAAATAGATAAATTCCCATTTTTAATATTCCACTGAGCTTCTATTTTCCTTGCTGGTAGAGAATTTCCAATCCTTAAAAAGAAATGATTGTTCTAATTTCAGTCATGAATGAGCAACTCTTATTTTGAATCTGTGAATTCTGGTTCCAACCGCCCCAGCCAGGGGAATCATCATGTCTGCAATTACCCTATCCAGTTACGTAGGAATATTTTTTATATTTAAATGAAATCTGCTCTTTGGAGGGTATAGACTCAGTCAGCTTCAACACTCCTCATCAGACTCTCCTCTTCCCCAGAATAAATCAGGTTACTGTTATTGCAAATATTTCTTCATTAGAGCGAGAAACTGGCTCCACACTCAAACGTAAAGTTTTCGTTTTACCAGGATCAAATGCAATTCCAGTAAATTGCCTTTATTTCTGCACTGAAATCCTCTTTCAGTGAAGATCACTATATTGTTGCCTGGCTAACTGTTGCACTTGTACACTGACCGCCAGTGATTCATAAACAAGGATACTTGAAATCCCTCTCTTTATGGCTCAATACTCCACAAAAGGCATTGGTTGAACAACCTAGCTCATTATAACCAATTCAAGCACTCAGGTTTAAGCATAAGGCGGTAGCCATTTGGGTTTTTAGCTGAGCTCTAAGAATGAAAAATTAAATTCCCTCAGATACTGACCATCTTCCACACCATCCGAGGATTGCAGGCAAATGATGTCCCCTTTGTGAAATCGTAGGAAGGAGCTGTTGTTTGTGATGTGACTCTTCACTGCTACAACATAATTAGAATCCTGTAAGTGGCCACAACACAGGCGGCGTTAACTCTCTGCTCTTACAACCACGTTATTGTTATTATGCATCACAGATCACGTAACAAAATATTTCATGATACTTTATAAAGTAGACAGTGAGCAGAATATGGGCAAGGTGAGATACTGTTAATGCTAATGAAGAAAGAGATAAGGAAATAAGCTCTTAAGAAGCAATAGAGAACAAGGATAATGATCCATCTGGGGAGCAGGAATCACAATGTCCAATACCCCATCACCAGAGAGAACGCTCGCAGATAACTCAATCCCAGCTAACAGGAGAAACACTCTGTTATCGTCAGATTTGTCTGCTTGTGCAGAGCAGTCACGCTTTAAAGAAGGATAATTTCGAGAAAACCTTCAAACCTTTTTTTAAATTCTTTAAAACTTAATGATATTTGAGGTTAAGCATTGTGACCTAGACTATTGATTGGTGCTCTTTAGTCGAAGACTGAAAATCCACTTAATATTGCATAGACAAGTTTTTGTCAATGTAATGAATCAGGGAAATCAATAACCCACAAGTAATGAAATATTAAAGACTAGAAAATCTGTTTTAGCAGTGTTAGTTGGGAGGTAAATATTGGCAGAGGCACTGGTCAGAACTCCGCTGATCTTTCATCAAGGGATCTTTCACATCCACATGAGAGTGCAGTCAGTTTTAATTTAATACCTCATTTGAAAGACAACTCATTGCTCCATCAGCACTGCCCCTTTGATAACTCAGTACTCTCTGAAAACCACACTCCAATGGGACTGTATTTATTAACTCAGTGTCCCCTCAAAACCACCCCCAATGGGACTGTGTTTATTCACCCCCCTTTGATAATTCAATGTCCCCTCAAAACCACCCCTAAATGGGACTGTGTTTATTTACCCCTCCTTTGATAATTCAATGTCTCCTCAAAACCAAACCCAATGGGACTGAGTTTATTCACCCCCCTTTGATAATTCAATGTCCCCTCAAAACCACCCCCAATGGGACTGTGTTTATTCAGCACCCCCCCCCCCCCCCCCCCGCTTGGATAATGTACTGCTTTCACAACATAAACCATCACACAGTGGCATGCTCTCATAGCAAAGCAAAAATCTGGGTAATTTGTCCAAATTTTTGGAAACAATCTTGAAGCTTTGTCTCACAAAGGAGAAATGGCTACTCATTGATTGATGTCTATTGTTTTTAAAGCTTAGAATTTTGTTGCTACATGACATGATTCATGAAGAGGTTTTGAAATCTCCCTCATACACTGACTACATGAGGCAGACTGAAACAAGCCCTCACCCACCTTCTTCAGCTCAGTGATGAAGTAATCAATCACACTCTTTATTTGTGGAGCCTTGGAGGAAAACAAAATCAGTTTCTCATTGGTGAGGTTGAAATCCAACATGTTTTCAGAAGGGATGGTGACAAACATGATGTCCGTGTAGCTGTAAAGCAATCATAATGACACTGATGAGGTTGTTTTTATAAAATTATAGCTCTGTATTTCCAAGGCTTCTTGGAAACTAGGATCCTTGTCTAGTCCAACATGCAGAATTGCAATATACACCCAGTGGCCTCTTCATTAGGCACTCCTTCTTATTAATGCAAATATCTAATCAGCCAATCACGTGGCATCAACTCAATGCATAAAAGCATGCGGACATGGTCAAGAAGTTTAGACCAAATGTCAGAATGGGGAAGAAATGTGATCTGAGTGACTTTGACCGTAGAATGATGGTTGGTGCCAGATGGGGTGGTTTGAGTATCTCAGAATCTGCTGATTGGGCTGTGATTTTTATGCACAACAGTCTCTAGGGTTTACAGAGAATGTGCGAGAAACAAAAAATATTTTCCACTGGGCAACAGTTCTGTGAGTGAAAATGCCTTGTTAGTGAGAGAGGTCAGAGGGAAATGGCCAGGCAGTTTCAAGCTGACAGAAAGCAACATTAACTCAAATAACCATGCGTTATAATAGTGGGCTGCAGAAAAGCATCTCAAAATGCACAGTAATTTGAACCTTGTGGTGGATAAGGGCTACAGCAGCAGAAAGCCACGAATTATACCTAATTAAGTAGCCACTGTACGTAGAGATCTGGTATCTCAGAGAGGATGGAAGGAATCTGGATTTTAGGAATGGGACAGCTTCAAGGTTAAAGGAAAAGCACAGATTGGTGGTTGGGGGGGTGGAAGTGTGAGTGGAATTGGAGGATTGGAGCTCAGAGAAATTTAGCGAGTGGGAGTTCAGAGGCTTATTGTTGAAAGTTCGAGAGTGCAGCTCAGAGATTTGAGAGTGGGGTAAACAAAACTAAGGTTGGAACTCTGAATTTAGGGGACCTCAGAGGCTGAGTTGGGGTTTGGGGGAGTTTGGGAAGATCTGTTCTATACATCCATTACATGTTTTCCTTAGGGATGGTGGTTGCTGCTGGTCATTTGTTATCATTCAAACCAGACAGCTGAGCAACTTAATCAGGAGCTACTCCCTTTGTCACAGGGACAAGCTTCCCACTTAAAGATGAACTAGTTGATGGCGGATGATTATATCTACACTGATGCTCCTAATTTCACAAGATTAGGGAGGATCACATCTCTAAGTGACTCAGGCACTTCCTATTTCACAAGGAAGGATTAACATTGGTAAAATAGCCGATTTGATCGGTACCCCTTCCACAAGCATCCAATCCAATCTAGTTACAGCAGTGTGTACTATCTACAAGATGCACTGCAACAACACAACAAATCTTCTAAGGCAGCACCTCATCTTCATCCTGTGAGTGATCTCATCCTGTTCCTGATTCACATGTTCCCATGTAAAAACAATAAGCTTCTGTAGCATCTTTAATATAGAGAAATGTAAGACTTGGGGGGGGGGGGGGGTTTGCGGAATCTCATTGGAACCTATTGAATATTGAAAGGTCTAGATAGAGTGGATGTGGAGAGGATGTTTCCAATAGTAGAAGAGTCCAGGACTACAGGGTACAGTCACAGAATAGAAGGATGTCCCTTTGGAACAGAGATGAGGAGGAATTTCTTTAGCCAGAGGTTGTTGAATCTGTGGAATTGATTCCCTCAAATGGCTGTGGAGACCAAGTCATTGGGTATATTTAAAGTATATTTAAATAGTTGAAAGATTACTCAGGGCATCAAAACTAATGGGGGGAAGGTAGGAGAATGAGGTTGAGAGGGAGTATAAATAAACCAGCCATGATGGAATGATGGAACAGACTCAATGGGCTGAATGGCCTAAATCTATTACTATGTCTTATGGTTTCATGGCCTTATAATACAAACATAATAATTTATAAATACAGTGGATTATGGTTAATTGGGACACAACCAGGACCAGTACATTTTGGCACAATTAAGCAGTTGTGTCAATTAGCTGAATTTTCATGCAAATAATTAAAAGGGTGCAAGTTTAACAGAGTAACAAATTAAGTATCTAAATACAATCTAGAACAAGTTAGAACACTCCCAATACTACTACAGTACTTTAAAACTGTGTATTAGTTTCTAATAGTTATCAATAGAGGAATCAATTTAGTCTACACAGTCATGTTCTTTTCATTGACTGTAAATGAACAAAATCAGCGCAGACACCTAGTGCAGATAATGGACTGCCTTCATACAATACTTTTGATGATTCTTCCAAATTTTCATTTTCATTGTAACATCCAAGATGTTAGTCGATACCTTTGAATTCTTTGTAGTTTCTAACTTGTTGAAGTAGTGAAATCATTTCATTTACACTCCTGGCCGTCTTTGGCATCTCCAAGCCTGAATGCTTAAGACTGCAGTGAGCAAAACAGTTCTGAATTGTCTCACTGCTTACTTCTCACCAAATATCAAAGACAAAAATCATTGCTTTTTGAACACAAACACACACACCTGACCCTATTTAAAAACTTTTCACTCTAATGACGGTCTAGTGTCTAACGGCCAAAGAAGTACACATGACTAGCACTAGTTAGAAATTGTTTGGAAATGGTCTCCTGTCCCAATTAAGCAACATAGTGTCCCAAATAAACAAAGGGAATCTTGCCTATTTTCTCAGTTTTTGTTCTTTAAGAGCTGTCCCAAATAAGTAGCTTTCCCAATTGATCTGAATGTATATTATAAATACAAAATTATAAATATGAGGCTAAATATAAAGGCATGGATGAGGATTTCAGTAGCATACTGGAGTGGAGTGAAGTAGGGACATTGTTGGTAATGTGGAGGCAAAAATTACACATTGTGATGGAAATGCTCATTTCAGATTCAGATATAATGCAAAGTTTTGATGCAGTCTAACTCAGCCTCAGACCATCGCTAGGAAGAGGCAATGTATTAGTAACAAGGAAGCAGAAAGTGTTAAGCAATGGTTTTGAGACAATGGCAGAGGCTTCCTTGGAGGTTTGCTTGATGTTGTATTGACTTCAAAAAACAAAGCTGTTATGCTCATGGAGTGTCAGCTGCTTTTAACCAGAATATGAACGGGGCAGGGCTACAATAGCCAAGATTATCCTTGGGAGGGCAGTTACGGCTGGTGTTTATTGGCAGTAGATTCTGAGGTAAAGTACATTGGGAAAACAACAGCAATCCCTGGTGTAGTGGTATGGTCAGTTAAAACTTCACTTCATTGCCCAAATAAAAATCATGGAGGAAGGCCAGTAAAGCACAGCAGCGTCTCTACTTCCTTAAAAGTTTGCAATGATTTAGCATGACATTTAAAACTTTGACAAACTTTTATAGATGTGTGGCGGAGAAGATATTGACTGGTTGCATCATGGCCTGGTATGAAAACACTAGTGCCCTTAAATGGAAAATCCGACAAAAAGTAGTGGATTTGGCCCAGTCCATCACAGATAAAGCCCCCCCCCCCCCCCCCCCCCACTGTTGAGTACATCTGCATGAACATTGTCACAGTAAAGCAACATCTATCATCAGGGACCTCCACCACCCAGGGCTTACTCTCTTCTCACTGCTGTCATCAGAATGAAGGTACAGGAGCCTCAGGGCTTGTTCCATCAGGGTCAAGAACAGTTATTACTTCTCATCATCAGGCTCTTAAACCAAAGGGGGTAATTTCACTCAACTTCACTTGTCCATCACTGAACTGTTCCCACAACCTATGGACTCACTTTCAAAGACTCTTCATCTCATGTTCTCTCTCTCTCTCTCTTATTTATTTATTTATCCATCTATCTATCTATTTATCTATCCATCCATCCATTTATTTATCTGTCTACGCATTATTTATTTATTTATTTATTCAGGGTTTTTTCCCCCCTTTCTTTTTGTAATTACACAGTTTGTTGTCTTTTGCACACTGGCTGTCCATCCAGTTGGTGTGGTCTTTCATTGATTCTTTTACGTTTATTGTATTTATTGAGTATGCTCACAAGAAAATAAATCTTCGGGTTGTATATGGTGACATGTATGCACTTTGATAATAAATTTACTTTGGATTTTGAACTTTAAAAAGGCACACAAGGATGGGGCATGTCAGCCGGACAGTATAAGGAGAGAGCACAAGTGTGCCTTTCTCTGTACCTGTAACTTCTCAGTACCCTCAGGTTTTCTGCTGGTGTGCTACGGCCTCTCACTAGTTTCAGCAGACTAATTCCTTTGTGGGACACTCCCAGGACCTGCACTCCAGTGCCAACACTGCCCTGCAAGAGATTCATCAATCATTGCAAATTTGCATCGCTAAAACTGTCAGGCAAATTAAATGAAGTACACAAATCCAGGAAAGTTGTTCTCACAGACGCAGGAAACAAACGGCAGAAGTACACGTCCCAAGACTCTTTGGCTGCCATCACAATCTTCCTCTTAACAGCTTCATCTTTCACCAAGGCTGAAACCTGAATGTTGTTTTCAGCTGAAGAAGAGAAATAAGTCATGTTATATAAGCTGAAGGTGCACATTATATTTGTTCAAAAGGAAAGCTTTTAAACATCAAGGGTAGACTGACGTTTGGCTCTTTAACATTTGGGCATTTCACAGTAAATACTGACAATATATTTTTAAAAAATGATGAGCAGGAGGGATTAAACAAAGAAAAAGCTTTAGTATGAAGGAAACAGGATTATCAGCTAAGAAACAGTCAATTTAACCCATCACTCTTCACTCTGACCTATCTATCAGTGACCCTGCACTGCTATAATGGGCATTAATGCCAGAAACTGACCCTTCCATTTATGTTCCTTCAGGTCTCTCGCAGTTTACTTAGCGTCACTCTCATCTATGCCCTATGTAGCTGACTCTTCACTGATGTCAATAAAGCCTCATATTCCTTACCCCAGCACCTTGCACTGGCTGTATCTCCACTGATCTCCCTTATATTGTCATTTTGTAGCTCCTAACAGTGGTTTCTGAAGGAACAAGCAGATTATTTTGGCAGGAATCCACCGCAGATGGGAGACTCTCTGGTCAGCCTGGACACTCCAACATGGCCACAAGGGCTGGGTAGATGATGTGGTCTTACTGGTCTACTACTCTAATGTTTACTCCTGTTCTTCCATTTTGTCTTCATTAGATAAACTTCAGAAATAGTACTCCAATCACAAACAAGAGAAAACCTGCAGATGCTGGATAGCCTCCAACCTGATGGCATGAGCATCGATTTCTCTAACTTATAGTGATGACCTCCTCCCCCTTCACCATTCCCCATTCCCATTTCCCTCTCTCACCTTATCTCCTTACCTGCCCATCACCTCCCTCTCAAGCTCCTCCCCTTTTCTTTCTTCCATGGTCTTCTGTCCTCTCCTATCCAATTCCCCTTTCTCCAGCCCTGTCACCAATCAACTTCCCCACCCTTTACTTCACCCTTCCCCACCTCCCGGTTTCAACTATCACTTTGTGTTTCTTCCTCCCCTCTCTCCACCCTCTAACTCTGACTCCTCATCTTTTTTTCTCCAGTCCTGCCAAAGGGTCTCGGCCTGACATGTTGACTGCACTCTTTTCCACAGGTTCTACCTGGCCAGCTGAGTTCTCCCAGCATTCTGTGTGTGTTGTTCAGGTTCAGATCTGTAGGAGTGCAGGAAGTGGTGCTAACATGGTCATCAATCAACTGAGAATGTAGTTGAGGGAGGGCTGAAACACAGACTGTTCTAAGGTTCCCGCAAAATGCTGTGCATAGCCCTTCCTTTCAAATGGAGCAGCTAAGTGGAGCTGAAGATGAAGTTGTTCAATTTGACCACATGAAGTTGAGAACAGAATGAAAGTTAGTCACAAAAGTTGTAAATTTGTCATATCCCCCACAAGGGCATTAAGCATCAACCATATCTTCCCCTCCCACCCTCTTTCAGCATTTGGAAGGAAGCATTTCCTTCACGTCTCCCTGATCTGTTCTTCCATTTTCCATCAGTAAATCTTATTCTGGTGTTTTCTATGCATCACCACTTCCCTTCCTGCAAAACTGTCCTTTCAGGTGAAGCACTGATTGGCCAATCAGTCACCAATTGGTCACCGTTCAGCACCCATATTGTGGCCTCCTCCAAACTGGACAAACTAAATGTGGATCGGGTGATCCCTTTGCAAGGAACCCCATGTTCAGGATGCTTATCACTTTAATTCTTCATCATCCTTCCCCCACCCTTACCCCTGGCCTAGAAGCCTGTCATAATGCAGCCCAAAATATGCATGAGGAAAAATACTTCATCTGCTATCTAATTAACACATACAAAATACTGGAGGAAATCAGCAGGCCAGGCAGCATCTATAGAAATGAGTAAATAGTCGACGTTTTGGGCCAAGACCCTTCATCAGGACTGGAAAATAAAGATTAGAAGTCAGGATAAGAAGATGGGGGGAGGACAGAGAGAGGTACAAGATGGCAGGTGATAGGTGAAACTGCGAGGGTGGAGGGTTGAGGTAAAGAGTTAGGAAGTTGATTGGTAAAAGTGATAAAGGGTTGAAGAAAGGGGAATCTGATAGGCAAGGACAGAAGGCCATGGGAGAAAGGGAAGGGGGAGGAGCATCAGAGGGAGGTGATGGGTAGGTAAGGAGATATGGTGAGAGAGGGAAACGGGAATGGTGAAAGAGAAGGACGGGAGGCCATTACTGGATGTTTGAGAAATCGATGTTCATGCCATCAGGTTGGAGGCTACCCAGACGTTCTTCCAACCTGAGTGTGGCCTCATTGTGGCAGTAGTGGAGGCTATGGACAGACATGTTGAAATGGGAATGGGAAGTGAAATTAAAATGGGTGGCCACTAGGAGATCCCACTTTGTTTTTTCAGATGGAGTGTAGGTGCTTGGCAAAGCGGTCTCCTAATCTACATCAGGTTTCACTGATAGACAGGAGGCCACACCAGGAGCACTGGACACAATAGATGACCCCAACAGACTCACAGGTGAAGAGTCACCTCATTTGGAAGGACTGTTTGGGGTCCTGAATGGTAGTGAGGGAGGAGGTTTAGGGGCAGGTGTGGCACTTGTTCTGTTTGCAAGGGTAAGTGCCAGGAAGGAGATCAGTGGGGAGGGACAAATGGACAAGGGACAAGGGCCATAGGGAACGATCCCTGTGGAAAGCGGGGGGCGGAGGGAAAAATGTGCTTGATGGTGGAATCCTTTCTTTTTTCTTTTTCAATCTTTTTATTGATTTTCATATATACACAAAAAAAACATAACATAATAATGAGTAAATTATGAATACAATAGACTTGAAATCACGTTGATAATAAGATAACAATATCCTATTAAACATCAACAGAAGAAAATACCTTAATCAATCAAGTCCATATGATTATATATGAAAAAAAAACAAAAATAACCATTAAAAAAGAGAAAAAAAATTTGAAAATATGTGAAAAAAAAGTATATATTAAGAAAAATAAAACTCTAAACTAAACTAACATGGTCAATAATAATAGCTTACAAGTATATGATAGTGTCAACAAACTCCGGAACTCCATACCTGAACATGAATAAGCAGAAAAAAGGTCTGGAAAGGGCCAAATTAATTCATATGAAAATGTCGAATAAACGGTCTCCAAGTTTCTTCAAATTTAATTGATGAGTCAAAAATAGTGCTTCTAATTTTTTCCAGGCTCAGATAAGAAATAGTTTGAGAAAGCCACTGAAACGTGGTAGGAGGATTTACTTCTTTCCAATTTTGTAATATAGACCTTCTGGCCATTAATGTTACAAAAGCAATCATTCGTCTGATTGAAGGGGAAAACTGATTACCATCTTCATTTGGTATGCCAAAAATTGCAGTAATAAAATGAGGTTGTAAATCTATATTCCAAATTGAGGAAATAGTAGTAAATATGTCCTTCCAGTAATTATGTAAAGTGGGACATGACCAAAACATATGGGTCAATGAGGCCACTTCTGAATGACATCTGTCACATTGAGGGTTAATATGAGAATAGAATCGAGCAAGTTTATCTTTAGACATATGAGCTCTATGTACAATTTTAAATTGTATTAAAGCATGTTTAGCACATATAGAAGAAGAATTAACCATTTGCAAAATTTTTTCCCATTTATCTGTTGATATATTATATCGAAGTTCTTTTACCCATTCTTGTTTAATTCTAACTGATATTTCTGGTTGTATCTTCATAATCATATTATAAATAAAAGCTACTAATCCCTTCTGACAAGGATTTAAGGTAAAAATCAAATCTGTAAAGTCCACCAAAGTTGAATTAGGAAAAGATGGTAAAACTTCATGTAAGAAATTTCTAATTTGTAAATATCTGAAAAAATTAGATTTAGGTAATTCAAATTTGTTGGAAAGTTGGTCAAATGACATCAAAGTATCTTCAAAAAAGAGATCACGAAAACATTTTATACCTTTCCTTTTCCATATGTTAAAAGCTTGATCTGTCCAAGAGGGTTTGAAAAAGAAATTAAGTAAGATAGGGCTATCAAGAACAAAGTTTTTCAAAATAAAAAACTTACGAAATTGAAACCAAATTCGTAATGTATGTTTAATAACAGGATTAGATATTTGTTTATTAAATTTAACTAAATCAGCAGGAAGACAAGAACCAAGAACAGAGAATAGAGAATATCCCTTTACCTCATTACATTCCAAATTTACCCACTGTGGGCACAGTGGTGAATCCAAATCTAGTTTCCAATACATTAAATTACGAATATTATTTGCCCAATAATAAAATCTAAAATTGGGTAAAGCTAAACCACCATCTTTTTTAGATTTTTGTAATTGCTTTTTACTTAACCTAGGGTTTTTATTTTGCCACACAAATGAGGAAATTTTTGAATCAATGTTATCAAAAAAAGATTTAGAAATAAAAACTGGTAGGGCTTGAAATAAGTATAAAAATTTCGGTAAAATCATCATTTTAATAGCATTAATCCGACCAATTAATGATAAAAACAGAGGAGACCATCTTGTAGTAAGTTGATGAATTTGATGAAGCATAGGTAAAAAATTCAGTCTAAATAAATCTTTATATTTCTTGGTAATTTTTATACCTAAATAGGTAAAGTTATCAGTAACAACTTTAAATGGTATCCTATCACTCAATAAAGTTTGTGCATTTAAAGGAAATAATTCACTCTTATCTAAATTTAGTTTATAACCAGAAAAAGTACCAAATTGAACCAACAAGGATAAAATAGCGGGAATAGACCTATCAGGGTCAGAAATATATAACAGCAAATCATCAGCATAAAGTGATAATTTGTATAACTTCTCATTACGGGGATGGTGGAATCCTGTTGGAGGTGGCTTTCCTCTTCCCCCCACTTTCTAGATCCTACACCTCCTCCCTCACTACCATTCAGGGCCCCAAACAGCTCTGAAGAAGGGTCTCGGCCCAGAACAGTGTCTGTTTACTCTTTTCCATAGATGCTGCTCAGCCTGCTGTGTTTCTACAGCATTTTGTCTGTATTACTTGGATTTCTAGCATCTGCAGATTTTCTCTTGTTTGCATTTCATCTTCTGTCTGGCACATTTTGCATGTGGAATCAACTTCAAGTCAACAATTTCAGATTATTTACTTTCTCTGTTTCTATCACAATTGGTCAGTTCATCTATCTGTAATATTGACTTAGTTTCTGTCCCTCCACCAGCACACACTGACCTGCTGGGCAGTTTCAACACTCTGAATTTCACGCCTTCTACATCTTCGTTCATTTATTTTCTGCTCAGTAACTGCTCTCATTGTCCCATCAACCATATCGCTTCATCAATGGTTTATCACCCTGGAAACCTTGGCTTTTCCTATCAGAGATATTTCCTTTGTCAAATTTCCTCTGTCCATTTACTCCACAGCTTAAAACTAACCCATTTTCTCATTTCTCATATACTGATGAAGAGTCTTCAGCTTCAAATATTAATTGTTTCTCTTTCTTTGTGGCGCGTGGCCAAGTGGTTAAGGTGTTGGTCTAGTGATCTAAAGGTCGCTAGTTTGAGCCTTGGCTGAGGCAGCGTGTTGTGTCGCAAGGCACTTAACCGCACATTGCTCTGCGATGAACTGGTGCCAAGCTGTATGGGTCCTAATGCCCTTCCCTTGGACAACATCGGTGGCGTGGAGAGGGGAGACTTGCAGCATGGGCAACTGCTGGTCTTCCATACAACCTTGCCCAGGCCTCAGTCATCATCGAAAATTGATGGACAGCGGAAGAAGAGAAGTTTCACTTTCTACACAGCAGATGCTGCCTGACATGCAGAGACATTTTTTAGTCTTTTCAGCTTTTAATTCAATTTTCCAGCAGTTGCAGCTTTTTGATTTTCATTTCATCACTTGCATTTGTTTTTCCTTAGAACTCATGTTGGTATAACACTTTCACCCACATTAAAATTAATGTTTCTCTAAGGTTTCACCCACTTTAAAATTAATTTACTCTGTTAGCCTTTCCTCCTTCCATCCCTTCTGGGAGATTTCAGAATACTAACCGAGTAACGATCTCATCTTCATTTGCTGCTCTTTGTCCAGCCGCACACAGGTTTCAGAGAATGTATCGTACACAATCTTTGCAGAAATTAAAGAAAAAACAGATGCATTAAGAAGTTGCATGGCATCTCCACAAAGGACCATTCATGAAAATTTCTGCCTTTCCAAGCTAAATTCTTCTTTTTAGAGGCTGTAACTTATTCCCAAGGATCTACTTCTTTATAAACACCTTTATCAACTCTTCCTCCTCTTTGACTAATGGGATTCTAGCTTGTAGATAACTCACAAGTATCTCCAATTCCATAAACATACCAAATTGAATTAGATTGCAGTGTGTAGCTGCAGCATTTGTACATTTATGTGAAGTGCAGATGTTGCTTTAAGGTTAATGGGATTGTTATTAAGCTTCAGGCAGTTGAATATTGACTACTGTAACCATAGAACATACGGTACAGGTCCTTCAGCCCACAATGTTGTGTTGACCCTTAACCTGGTCCGAGATCAATCCAACCTTTCCTTCCCACACAGCCCTCCAGTTTTCTTTCATCCATGTGCCTTTCCAAGAGTCTCTTAAATATCCATAAGACCATAAGACACAGAAGCAGAATTAGGCCATTTGGCCCATTGAGTCTGCTCCACCACTTCATCCTGGCTGATCCATTTTTCCTCTCAGCCCCAATCTCCTGCATTCCCCCACCCGCATCCCTTCGTGCCCTGACCAAACAAGAATTGATCAACCTCTGCCTTTAAATTACATAAAAACATGGCCTTCACAGTTGTCTCTGGCATCGAAATCCAAAGATTCACCACTCTCTGGCTAAAGAAATGACTCCTCATCTTTGTTCTAAAAGGATGCCCCTCCATTTTCAGGCTGCACTCTGGTCCTAGACTCTCCCACCATAGGAAACATCCTCTCCACATCCACTCTATCAAGGCCTTTCACCATTTGATAGGTTTCAATTAGGTAACTCTCATTTTTCTGAATTCTAGTGAATACAGGCCCCAGAACCATCAAACACTCCTCATATGACAAACTGTTATATCCTGGAATCATTTTTGTGAACCCTCTTTGACCCCTCTCCGGTTACAGCAATCCCTTCTAAAATAAGGGGCCCAAAACTGTTCATAATCCTCCAGTGAAGCCTCATCAGTACTTTATAAAGTCTCAACATTGCACCTTTGCTTTTATATTGTAATCCTCTCAAAATGAACGCTAACATTGCATTTGTCTTCCTCCCCACAGACACAGCCTGCAAATTAACCTTTCGGAATCCTGCACAAGGATTCCCATGTCCCTCTGTGCCTCAGTTTTTTTGGTATTTTTTTCTCCATTTAGAAATTTCATTTCTTCTACCAAAATGCATGACCATACACTTCATCTGCCTCTACCACCACCCCGGCAGTCCGTTCCATGTGCTCACCATTCTCAGTGTAAAAACATCCACCTGATAACCCCCCCCCCCAGTTGACTGATTTGTTCCCCTGGCACTCCAGGGTTGTGAGTCTGATACACTCACAGTTTAAACAAAGCCTCACATTGTACTTAAAAGTTGTCCAACTACAGCCGTGGGGTATGTAAGTTGCATTCTGTGCACAGTCATGTTGTGAGGACTTTTAACCAATCTACAATCACTCTATGAGTTATAAAAGGAATGTATTCCTGGAAAAAGTTTTGGAAAAAATTACAGTTAAATTGGAAAGGCCGGGAAAGCTGCTAGATGGGAATTTTGATCCACTGTTTCTCATGGGCTGAGAACGGTGTTCTGTTCATTATAGTGAAAAATAGACTTGTACATTGAAGCAACACACACAAAATGCTGGAGGAACTCAGCAGGCCTGGCAGCATCTATGGAACAAAGTATGGCTGACGTTTCGGGCCGAAACCCTTCAGCAGGGCCTGAAAGGCCAACTGTAATTTTATTCCATAGGTGCTGCAGCCTGGCCTGCTGAGTTCCTCCAGCATTTTGTTGCTTGGATTCCCAGCATCCGCAGATTTTCTCGTTTGTGACTTGTACATTGAAGGTACACATTCCGAAGAGTCCATGACATTGTAATGAAAATCCATAAATAGAATGTTGGTAAATTGATGAAGAATTACAGTATATCAACAGTTATTGGTAACATTATCTATTTTCTATTGAACAGAATTAAATATGTTCACTCAGAGGTTTTCAAAGTTACCATTTGAGTAACTCCACAGCACGGTATTACAATGGGCTGTGGTTTGCAGATAAATTGCTGCTGAAATACATCATGCTCCAATTGGTGAACAATCTATTGCCCTGCTAATGGTCATTTGGAACTCAAGACATTTATAATACAAGTGATTTTAAAACTGTTGTACTATTCCACAAGGCTGATTATGTATGTAAGTAATTTTTATCCTCTATAGATTGAGAAGGTAGTTATGCCGTCATTTTTGAGTTACTTGTTCGATAAATTCATCCTTGACCAACCTTTCATCTGGGTCACTTACTCAGGGTTGCTCCTGACTATGTTTGGCCTACAAGAATGATGGCAACCTCTCAACTATAACCCTGGGCTGGGGTTCCTGCACTTTAAAACAGATGCTTTATGGCAGATGGCAAGCAAAATGCAACCACAGAATGGAATAGTGAAATTTCACACTCTAGGCTATTGAGGAAGAATTTCTGGTTATGCCTAATGAGATTCCATTGGCCATTCTGGTCCAAGGAAGGCTGTGTAAATAAATTGTGAATCAAGGATGTTTGGGGTAGGTTCATTGAGTGGTTATTAGTGTCTGTGGGGTATATCCTCACTGATATTCATACCTAGTACCAGAGGATTGCCACATTCAAGGTTTCATGTTTCAGCAGGGTAATGGCATAAGCATAGAAGATTTGGTCAATGTATACTTTATGCCAGGAATAAAGGGTACAGTCATTTTGTTTGCAAGCTGGAGTAGGTTATGTCCGCATTCTGGTGAGCTGCCAATGAAAATGGCTTTAAGTACTGACTGCAGAATTCTACCATCATAGAGAAAAATATTGAGAAATTATGGCTTGTTCTAAGAATGTATGGCTTGCCATGAGAATTTGTCTCTGGTATGTCTGGTTGTGGTCGGCATGATCTGTAGATTTTATACACGCTAATGGGAATCAGCATGGTTTAACATCTCTCTGTCATCCCGTGCTGAGCTGAACTGTGAAGGTAACATTGAAAACACAATTGTTGAACAAAGGATCTAATTGTTTGGCTCCTCCTCTTGTACAGGACAATCCCTTCCTCACCAACGAAGGCTGTTTGAGTCACCGTTTGAGAACAAGATTGAGCCTTCTGCGGCCAAATTTGCAGGAGAAGAAAATGAGCTGGAGGGAATAATTTCTGGTGCAGAGACCTGAAAGATTATGCCAGGTAGAAGATCAGGTGAGGGTCGCAGATTTCCAGGGCAAGCAAAACCTTGTAACTGACAGTCAGGATCAAAAACAAATGGGGTAAATTTCATGTGGACCACGGAGTATCCAGCCAGAAAGTCAGAGAGTGTGAAACTGGTGATATGGTTCTGCAGAGACAGTCATTGGAGAACAGTAGATAACTTCACTTGAGATTGAGATACAAATTTGAGATACAAAGGCTAGTAGAAGCTATGGTAAAGATAAACCTTTAGTATTTTCAGTATCCCAAGCAAATGCACAAAAAGAACTAAACATACTAGCACTGTTCAGAAGGTTTCAGAGAATTACAAAACTTGTGATATACCTAGGTCTATGTACACCTCATCTCCGAGTTAAAATGCTAAGTTCTGGACACCGCTACATATGAATGAGCTTCCGTAATATTATTAAATACAAAAATTTTAAGTATGGCTATTCCTATGAATGAAAGAACTAGTTTTTCCTTTCTTCTCTATGAGTAATTGTTCTTTCATATCAGTCTTACCGGTTCTTAATTCCATTCATTACAGTGGGGAGTAATTAACATTGCTAGATATATTGCCAGTAAGCTAATTAATTATCAAATAGTCAATGAAGAAGAATAGCCATAAATAACACAAAGTTATTTGCTATTTCACCCCAAATCCCACAATTTCTTCCTAACTATTATCTAGTCATTCAATCTCTCACTCATAATGATACCTTCATAATTTGGAATAGATTCAGCCAGTCTGTAAACTCACTTGTGTCACTCTCTGGTCAGTTGGTGAATAACATAAACGTTGTTCTTAATAACAAAGTCCTGTAACCACCTCTATTCAGGATCAGAATCAGGTTGAGCAACACTGACATATGTTGTGAAATTAGATGTCCTCCAGCAACAGTACAGTGTGTGACATAAAAATTACCAGAAGTTACAAACATAACTAAATAATACAGAAGAGGAATAATGAGGCCGTGTTCATGGACCATTCTGAAACCTGATGGCAGAGGGGAAGAAGCTATTCCTAAAATATTGAGTATGATCTTCAGGATCCTGTAACTCCCAATGAAGTAAAGCCTTCTCGTGCCTTCTTCGTAATTACATCAATGTGCTGCGCCCAAGATAGATCCTTTGAGATGCTGGCAGCTAGGAATTTGAAGCTGCTTGTCCTTTCCGTTATGGACCCCTCAATAAGGACTGGTGTGTGTCCTCCTGACTTCCCCACCCACAATCAATTCCTTGGTCTTGCTAATGTTGAGTGTAAGGTTGTTGTTGCAACCCCACTCAACCAGGCAATCTCACTTCTGCAGCCTCCTTGTCACATAGTCCGTAGTCCACTATCTTCTCCTGCTAGATTCCACATTCTCCAGCCCTTTGTCGCTTCCACCTATTACCTCCCAGCTTCTGACATCATTCCCACTCTCCCCTTCTCCTATTTGCCTACCATCCCCCTTTCACCTGGATCCACCAGTCAGTCACCAGCTCTCGCTCCTCCTCGCCCGGCCACCTTTTAATACTGGCTGTCTCCTCTCTTTCTTTCCCGTCCTGACGAAGGTTCAATCTGAAAAGTCGACTGTTCATTTTCCTCCAGAGACGTTGCCTAACCAGCTGCATTCCTCCGGCATTTTCTGTCTTGCTCCAGATCCTGCAACCACTTCTGATCCCACATAAGCTGCCTTGAGGTAACACCGTTGTGGGGGAGAATAAAACAAGGTCCATGGAAAAGAACCATAGCCCTCTTTATTCACCAACAGTTGTTGAGAAATATACAATACCAATTCACTATTGGACACCTAATCATATTAGGATTAGCAATTTTAAAATAAGACTTCAGAGGAAGGTTTAATAAAAGTTTTTTATAAAGTGGTCTTTAACATTCTGCAGGCAAAGTCTCTTGGTATCACTTATTTTACAAAATTCCAGTTGCATATTTTAGCTTGATTTATCAAATTTCTAATGGTATGTGGCTGAATTCAATTTGTTGTTTCATAATAGATTAATTGTTTCTCATTTTAATACTTTATTTTCTAGCTGTTAGATTGTATGACATTAGTATTGGTTTTGCGGGGGCCGAGCAGGTGTTTTTTTCCTGTAGAAGGGCAGTTTACACATAAACAAAAGAAAATCTGCAGATGCTGGAAATTTGAGCAACACACACCAAATGCTGGAGGAACTCAGCAGGCCATGTCGACTGTACTCTTTTCCTAGATGCTACCTGGCCTGCTTGGTCCCTCTAGCATTTTGCGTGTGTTGCTCAGTTTAAATGTAGTTCTTATTTGATCTCCTCTGATCGTTATTGTTGTTGGGCCAGCCGGTGGTGTAGTGGCATCAGCTCTGGACTTTGAGGTGGATGGTTCAAGTCGATGCTGATTTGATGGCACTCAACAACCACATGATCACCTTTGACCCCCTAGAGGGTGAACCTTCGTCGGGCCCTAATTGTTGGGTGGGGTATTAAAAATCTGTGCTGACCAGCTGGCTGGACTGCTCAATAACCTCTCAATGCTGCAGTCAGAGGCTCCTGTCTGTCAAAAGGGCAGCAACCATTCCTGTGCCCAAGAAGAGCAGGCCAAGCTGCCTCAATGACTAAACACAAAGTACACTGTAGATGCTGTGGTCAAATCAACACGTACAAACAAGCTGGAGGAACTCAGCAGGTTGGGCAGCAGCCGTTGAAATGTGCAGTCAACGTTTCGGGCCGAGATCCTTCGTCAGGACTGAAGAAGGGGGGGAGAGGGTGTAAAACCAATCGGAGGAAAGAGCAAGGGGTGGGGGAGGGGATAGGCAGGAGAGGTGAAGAAGGAATCTAAGGGGAAAGCACTATGGGTAGTAGAAGGTGGCAGAGTCATGAGAGGTGATAGGCAGCTAGAAAAGGAGACAGAGTGAAGGTGGGATGGGGGAAGGGAGACGGAGGGAATTACCGGAAGTTGGAGAATTCGATGTTCATACCAAGGGGCTGGAGACTACCCAGACGGTATATGAGATGTTGTTCCTCCAGCCGAAGTTTGGCCTCATCATGGCAGTAGAGGAGGCCATGTATGGACGTATCCGAATGGGAATGTGAAGCAGAGTTGAAGTGGGTGACAACCGGGAGATCCTGTCTGTTGTGTCGGATGGAGCGAAGGTGCTTGACGAAGTGATCCCCCAATCTGCATTGGGTCTCGCCGATATAGAGGAGGCTGCACCAGGAGCACCGGATGCAATAGATTACCCCAACAGACTCACAAGTGAAGTGTTGTCTCACCTGGAAGGACTGTTTGGGACCCTGAATGGTGGTAAGAGAGGAGGTGTAGGGACTGGTGTAGCACTTGCGCTTGCAGGGATAAGTGCCAGGTGGGAGATCTGTGGGGAGGGACGAGTGGACCAGGCAGTCGCGGAGGGAATGATCCCTGAGAAAAGCAGAGGGGGTAGAGTGGGAAAGATGTGCTTAGTGGTGGGGTCCTGTTGAAGGTGGCGGAAGTTGTGGAGGGTAATATGCTGGATCCGGAGGCTGGTGGGGTGGTAGGTGAGGACAAAAGGAACACGGTCCCTGTTGTGGTGATGGGAGGATGGGGTGAGAGCCGAATTGCGGGAAATGGAGGAGATGCGGGTAAGAGCATCGTTGTTAATGGCAGAAGGGAAACCATGATTCTTAAAGAAAGAGGACATTTGGGATGTCCTGGAACGGAAAGCCTCATCCTGGGAGCAGATGCGGCGGAGACAGAGGAACTGGGAATAGGGAATAGCATTTTTACATTTGGCAGGGTGGGAAGAGGTATAATCAAGGTAGTTATGGGAGTCAGTGGGTTTATAGAAGAGGTCAGTGGACAGTCTATCTCCAGAGATGGAGACCGAGAGATCGAGAAAGGGGAGAGAGTTGTCTGAGATGGACCAAGTGAATTTAAGAGCTGGGTGAAAGTTAGAGGCAAAGTCAATGAAATTGACAAGCTCAGCATGGGTGCAGGAAGCAGCAACAATGTAGTCGTCAATGTAGCGAAGGAAAAGTTGGGGAGCAGTACCAGTATAGATTTGAAGCATAGATTGTTCCACATAATCCACAGAGAGGCAGGCATAGCTGAGGCCCATGCGAGTGCCCCATAGCTACACCCTTGGTCTGGAGAAAGTGGGAAGAGCCAAAAGAGAAGTTATTAAGTGTGAGTACCAGTTCCACCAACTAGAGGAGTGTGGTGGTGTTGGGGAACAGGTGAGGTCTATTGTCCAGAAAGTAGTGGAGGGCTTTGAGGCCTTCTGGATGGGGAATTGAAGTGTATAAGGATTGGACATCCATGGTGAAAATGAAGTGGTCGGAACTGGGGAACTGGAAGTTATTGAAGAGGTGGAGTGTATGGGATATATCCCGGATATAGGTAGGGAGCGACTGAACTATGGGTGACAAAATGGAGTCCAGTTAGGCAGATACGAGTTCGGTGGGGCAGGAGCAGGCCGAAACTATGGGCCTACCAAAACAGTCAGGCTTATGAATCTTGAGGAGGAGGTAAAAGCGAGTAGTGCGGGGTGTGGGAATTAAGAGTTTTTTGGCTGAGGATGGAAGATCTCCGGAGTTGATAAGGGCAGTGATGGTACGGGAGACAATGGTTTGATGTTTTTTGGTGGGGTCCTTATCCAGGGGTAAGTAAGAGGAGGTGTCAGAGAGCTGCTGTTTGGCCTCGGTGAGGAGAGGTCCGTCCGCCAGACTACAATGGCACCACCTTTGTCTGCGGGTTTGATGGTGAGGTTAGGATTAGTGCGGAGAGAGTGGAGGGCAGTACGTTCAGACAGAGTGAGGTTGGAACAGGAGAGAGGAGTGGTGAAGTTGAGACGGTTGATGTCTCGGTGACAGTTGGAGATGAAAAGATCAAGTGCAGGTTGAAGGCCCAGTGGGGGTGTCCAGGAGGAGGAGGAGGGTTGAAGATGGGAGAAGGGTTTATCAATAGGGGGAGAGGAATCCTTGTTAAAGTAGTAGGCTCGGAGATGTAGGCGATGGAAGAAGAGTTCAGCGTCATGCCGGGCATGGAACTCACTGAGGTGTGGATGGAGGGGGACAAAAGTGAGGCCTTTGCTAAGCACAGAACGCTCTGCCTCAGAGAAGGGAAGGTCAGAGGGGATGGTGAAGACATGGCAAGGGTTGGGGATGGGGTCAGAGGAGGGTAAAGAGTAGGAGGTCCCAGGAGGGAGAGGGGGTTTGGGATGTTCAGGGAGAGTGGGCTGAGGGGAGGATGAGGGATCAGAGGAATGGAGGGAAGGTGAGGGGTGGAGGGAGGGTTGGGAGTTGCGGGGAGGATAGGGGATAGTAGAGGAATAAGATGAGCGGTCGGACCCAGCGGCAGTAAGAGTGGTCCCAGTCTGGATGGGGTTAGGATCTTGGTCCGAGCTGGATCTAGAGCTGGGGGTGTCGGAGCCTGTGGCATGCAGGGTGCCAGAACTGAGGTCCGAGTCGGAAGCGAGTGAGTCCATGGCGCGCTGAGGGCTGATGCCCGTGTCCGGGAGGCCGTGGTTCCAGTGGGGGTTAGAGTCAGAGGCAGATGGGTCTTCCAACTGCCGAAGGTCTGAGAAGTCTCTTACCACCATTCAGGGCTTCCAGGTGAGGTAACACTTCACTTGTGAGTCTGTTGGGGTAATCTATTGCATCTGGTGTTCCTGGTGCGTCCTCTACATCGGTAAGACCCGACGCAGATTGGGGGACTGCTTCGTTGAGCACCTACACTCCGTCTGCCACTACAGACAGGATCTCCCGTTTGCCACCCACTTCAACTCTGCTTCACGTTCCCATTCGGATATGTCCATACATGGCCTCCTCTACTGCCATGATGAGGCCAAACTCAGGTTGGAGGAGCAACACCTCATATACCGTCTGGGTAGTCTCCAGCCCCTTGGTATGAACATCGAATTCTCCAACTTCCGGTAATTCCCTCCCTCTCCCTTCCACCATCCCAGTTTCACTCTGCCTCCTCTTCTAGCTGCCGATCACCTTTCTCATGATTCTGCCTTCTCCGGCCTATCCCCTCCCCCACCCCTTGATCTTTCCTCTGATTGGTTTTCCACCCTCCCCCCACCTTCTTTATGGGGCCCCTGCCCCCTCCTTTTTCAGTCCTGATGAAGGGTCTCGGACCAAAACGTTGACTGCTCATTTCAATGGATGCTGCATGACCTGCTGAGTTCATCCAGCTTGTTTGTACGTGTTGCCTCAATGATTGTTGCCTGGCAGCACTCTAATTTACTGTGATGAAATGCTTTGAGAGGTTGCTGATGGCAATCATTAGCTCCTCGCTGAGCAAGGACTTGGGCCCGTAGCTATTTGCCTACCGTTATAACAGGACAAGAGCAGATGCAATCTCAATGGCTCTCTTTCGGCTTTGGAGCTCCTGGACACCTGAAATACATGCATCAGGCTGCTGTTTGTCAATTACTGCTCAGCATTTTAACACCATGTTTGCTCAGAAATAATTATAAACTTCAAATCCTGGGCTTCCGTACCACCATCTGCAGCTAGATTCTTGGCTTCCTCATTGAGAGAGCACAGTGTGGATAGGTACGTAGTAAAATCTTCTCCTCACTGGCAATCAACACAGGCATGCCTCAAGGATGCTTGTTTAGCCCGCTGCTCTACTCTCTCAACATTGGCTGTATGGCTAGACACTGCTCGAACATCATCGATAAGTTCACTGATGACACCACTGTTGTTGGCAAAATCTCCGATGGCGACAAGGAGTGAGATAGGTCGGCTGGTTGAGTGACATCACAACTTGCACTCATTGTCAGCAAGATGAAGGACGTGATTGTGGATGTCAGGAAGGGGAAGTTGGGAGTCCTCACTGGGGGTTTGACAGTGGACAGGGCGAGCAGTTTCAAGTTCCCAAGCATCAATGTCTCAAGAGAATCTATCCTGGGCCAACACATCGATGAAATAACAAAGAAGGCATGTCAGTAGCTGTACTTCATGAGGAATTTTTTGGAGATTTGGTATGACACCAAAAACTCCTGCAAATTTCTCTAGATGTACTGCCTGGTATCGAAGATTCGGGATCAACAGAGGCTGCAGGCGGTTGTAGACTCAGGCAGATCTAGACTGGGCACAACCCTCCCCATCATCGAAGACATCTTCAAGGCTGTGCCTCCAGGAAAGTGACAAACATTATGAAGGACTCCTGCCATTTGGGACATGCCCCCTTCTCATTCCTACCACTGGGGAGGATTACAAGAGCCTGGAGATCCACAGTCAGCATTTTATTAACAGCTTCTCCCCTTTGCTATTAGATTTCTGAATGGTCATGAACCCATGAACACTCCCTTGTTATTCCTCTATTTGATTATTCGTTGTAATTTATAGTAATACTGCCACTAAACAACAAATGTCCGTGGCAGTAAACCTGATTCTGATTATGATATCCCAAATGTTTAAAAGAAGGAACATCGATTTCTGACTGGTACTCACACATAAAATTAGATAATTAGAATGAAACCTTCCTGTGAGACAGAATGTCAGATGACTGAACACAAATTTTTTGACCAGCATTGTTTTGGGGTGAACATTCTTGGTCAGATAACCAACAATCTTTACTCCTCCCCGTACTCTAATTTCAGGCTCTCCTGGATTTTCACTGCAGGAGACTTCAGGAGAACTCGAGCCACTCACCCGCCTCTTTGCATTGACGACCCAGCAGTGGAAACTGCAAGCAGTTATAAACTCCTGGGAGTGCACATCAACCTCTCCTGGTCCCAGAGCACATCCTACAAGAAAGCTCATCAACAAATCTACTTTCTGAGGAGGCTGAAGGGAGCTGGACTGTACACACCCATACTCACGATATTCTACCGATGCGCAGTGGAGAGCATCCCGACAAGCTGCATCACTGCGCGGTACGGAGACCACACTGCGGCGGACAGCAAAGCTGTACAATGGGTAGTCAAAACTGCCCAGCGCATCATCAGCACCAGTCTACCCACCACCAAGGACACATCCACAGAAGGGTACTGGAAAAGGGCCCACCTGGAAGAATCCCACCCACCCTGCTCATGGACTGTTTGTCCCACTCCTATCAGGGAGGAGGCTACCTAGCATCCACACTAGGACTACCAGACTCAAAATAAGTTACCTTACCCAAGCAGTAAGGCTGATCAACACCTTCAGCCACTAACTCCACAACTACTGTATCATTTCCTGTCACTCACCTTATGTACAGACTAGCATGGACATACAATGAATCCATGTAGGTATTTATATTTATTACATTTTTTAAATTATTATTGAGTTCTTTATCTTTTGTATATTTTT
This sequence comes from Hypanus sabinus, assembly GCF_030144855.1. Classification (NCBI taxonomy): domain Eukaryota; kingdom Metazoa; phylum Chordata; class Chondrichthyes; order Myliobatiformes; family Dasyatidae; genus Hypanus; species Hypanus sabinus. The sequence continues at coordinate 51,309,670 of NC_082714.1, read as the reverse complement.
TTTGTGCTGCATCAGATCCGGAGTAACAATTATTTTGTTCTCGTTTAAACTTGTTCACAGGAAATGACATTAAATGATTTTGGATCTTGAATCTTAAAACTTGAGAAAGCTCACATTCACTGGAAGGAGAGAGGAAAATGAGGACAGGCAGACTCAGGGAGCCAGGAAATATCAAATACCACCAAAAAATACCTTCCCCTGTCCAACTCCCCTTTAGTTCACCAGACTTAGGGATGGAGATATCAGAGATAGTCATTCTGAAAAATTGGCCCAAGTTCAATGTCTATTTTGTTCAGGGAACTGTGAATGCACTCACTCGCCTACCTGTCGGAAAATTAGATCCAGTACTACAGGACTGTGGAAATTGTCATTTGGATAAAACACCTAGAATAAGAAAAGAGAGAGAAAATGAGTTAGGAGCTACATCACGGAAATATTAAACCCACATCTGAGTGTCTAATTGGAAATTCTCTTGACTGTTTTGTGGGATTTTCATTCATTACAGTAACCTTTTTTGAATAAAAGATCCCAAATTACATCAACAATTTTGTAACATACAGTATTCACCTCCATCATACTCCATCAGTATTCATGCTCAACATCAACGGTCTGAGAAATGAGCTATTACTACTCACAGAACAACCAGCTTTTACCAGCAGTGTGGTCCTTGCTTTTCAGAGTGGACACCCCATCCATGGAAGTGACCCTCTAGCACTTGGCATGCTCAGTGTAGGTGACCGCATCCCTGATCACATTCTCCAGGAAAATCTTCTCGTAGATCAGACTATTATCTCAGAGCTATGTTACTTAAAGGGCCAATTTTCCTTCTTTTAGTCCACTGGGTTCCTCGACTCCTGTAATTTGGCAGCCTATTTTTTTCTGTGGAAAGCCAAGGTTACACTCACTTATAGCTTTGTAAACCTGAGGCTGCTGCTGATTTCTGTCACCTCTCATAGCTTGCTGTTCTTTATTGCATTAGGAAGGTCACTCCATTCCCAAGTAGTGAAGACCAGTTACTTATAGCCTGGATCCTTATTGGTCCCTAACGCCCATTTGCACAAAGAATATGCTTTCTGCAGACACTATTCTTCAGAAGCATGCCCAGATCTCTCTGACCTTCTGGGATCACTCTCCCATCCCTTACCTTTCATTTGTACCATCTGTCCTTTAGACAGCAATGTTCAAATTTCAAAATCCTAAGCAAATTTATTATAAAAGTATGTATATGTTACCATATACTAACTTGAGATTCATTTACTTGAAGGGAAAAAATGAATGTTATGAAAAAATATACAAAGACTGATGAACAATCGATATGCAATGAAGACAAACTGCGCAAATAAAAATAATAGTGATCATGTGCTTTGTAAAGAGTCTGAGAAAGTGAATCTGTAGGTCGTAGAATTAGTTCAGAGTAGTGATTGGTGAAGTTATCCACGTTTGTTCAGAAGCCTGATGATTGTAGGGCGACAACTGTTCCTGAACCTGATAGTGAGGGACCTAAGGCTTCCATACCTCCTGTTGAGAGTTTGCTTCTTGCTTTGTGGTTTATAGCTAAATAGCAATAAATCAGGTTATGCAATACTGAAAATGACCAAGTGTGTATTGTGCAAAGAAACTTGACAACTCTGTTTAATGAAAATGACATTTGAAGATCTTTATGGAGTTTGAATGAGTAGAGCTCAGGTGATGCATAAAGTTACTTCTAGTCTTCAATATTCACAACCCCTAGGTCCTCATACCTCTTTACGAGCATAGATATTCCAGGGAACATTGCTGTAGGTGTAGCAGGCTTCACAAGGCTGCCCATGTAGTTGGGTCTGGATTCTCTCATCATTTCCAGTCAGTTCTCTGGAAATTGAGGCTGTAAGGAATAAATATCTTATTCTCATTTCTTCATGTTGCAGAGTTTATTTCAAGAAGCAGCTCACACACATTATATAACTTTCTGATATGTAGGTTGGTGACCAACATTAATGCACAGCACTACTGCACAATGGTAAGACTTGCTCTCTTTAAATAGGCCAACTGAGTCTTGGATATCCAGCGTAGCAGCTTTCTACTAACATACTTAGCTGTCAAATTCTGTATGAAAAGCCTGCCTTACAATATCCTCGTGTGTTTTATTATAAACCACTGAAACAGCCAGATGAGGGTAGACGTTTTAGCATTGATTTATTTTGCCCTTGACATGCTCTCCCATCAACCTCCTTCCCAACGCTCAAGAGTAATCATTGTGTCATTAGAGCTGCTATAAATCGGCCCAATCCATCAGTTAGCTCCTCCTTCATGGGGGTGGGGGGGGGGGGATGTCTGTAGCTTCCAAACTGGCCTTGTCTGTGAGCCCAGACCCCACAAAACTGAAATGGTAACAAGTCATTCTTGATCCTGAGGATCTCTAAGGATAACATCTAATACTCTCAGTTTTGACAAACTAGTAGAGTACTGAAATAAAGGGATGGTCTTGAGGACAGAATAACTTTTTATTGATAGCCCTTCAAACAAGCTTGTTTAAACTAGCATAGAACTATTGACTATAGCCCTTCAAACAAGCTTGTTTAAACTAGCATAGAACTATTGACTATTGACATATTGATGGCTGTGTTTACTACAGCACAATGCTTTCATTTCTAGATCCAATGAAAACTTCCAAAAGTGCTTCATAAACACAATCTGAGCAACTGTGACAATGTAGTTATTGCCGCAGTTATAGCCTATAACATTTTAAAACAAGGACTAGATATTCAGCTTTAATGGAGGTCTGCAGTTGTGGTTCCATCAGCAATATGGAGCAGCCACCTGTCCTGATATGGTTACTGAGCACGCACTGAGGAAAACACTGTGGCAAATTATGAAACTGTCCAAGGATGACATTTCCCCTTTAATTATTTACAAATTTTTTTCAATTCTGATTTTGGAAAAAAACTAGTCCATGTTTATTAATATTGTGAGTATACCCAAAATAACATCTTATGTTCTTTTAAACTTTCAAAAACAATATCATTTTTCTTTCTATATTGTTGGGATATCCTTTGTGCTCTGGGATTGAGCCCAGAGAACTCAGTTTTATTAGCTGGTTGGTTAGAGTGGGAATGTTACACACAGCCATAGTGGAGATGATTAGGTGATTTCCCTCTTAATTGATATTGACAATTAGATTATTGTAAGTGACAATATTGATTTTACACATATAATTCATTCTTCTCTACTCACTGCATTTGTCCTGCAGAAATTATCCTGCTTACTTTGGAAGAATTTGTTATAGATTCTGTCGTAAGTGACAGAAATTCATTAACCTATGGAATATACTGTTGGAACATGTCCTATTGTAAGCACCGTAGTTTTTTCAGAAATCCAGGGAATGAAGGACACTTACTGTACATAAGTACTAAGTACTTCAATTCAATCTCAGGTAATTCCAGTATCAACATTTGGCTTGAGTGACTGGGATTATCCTGTTTAAACAGACTCTGTTCAATGACTAAATGAATCTTCTTTGCAGAACAATGGATTAGTTGATGTGAGTTTAATCATGAACCCAGCCTTGCCTACAAATCATTGGCTGACCAATAGACTGTCTATTTTAAAAAAAGTTTTATGTAATTTTCCCAATACAAATTCTCTGATTGATTAGATCTGAACATTAGCTCACTGGCTCTCAACTTGGGTTTGAATAAGAGACAGCTTTTGTCAACGTCTTCTGAGAATTGAGTCAGTCAATGGAAGGGGTATTTGAGTACAAGTGTGGAATTTGCTCTGTGTGTGTTAAGTTCTACAATCTCCTATTCAAGTTCTTACTTTCCATTTCTACTCTATCTCACTATTTTTTAATTCAGCCTCTTGCTCTTGATTGTCTAGTCTTATCAACAGCTTCCAGCTGTGATGTGCTTTTTGGGTCACAAGCCATGGGAGGGATGTGATCAGAACTGGAGGACTGGTGTCGGTTGTAAATTGGTAAAAGGAAGAACAGAAACCTACTTTGCCTCCTGAGCTGTTCCGCTATTCAGTTAGACTTTGGCTGAAACAGAGAATTATTTTTACCCACCATGTTTCTTTAACCTTTAAAACCATTACCCAACAGTATCTATAAAGCTTGATCTCAGCATCATCAGCTTTTAAGAATGGATTATCCACTGAGTGAAGATTTGCTTCTTGTCACCCACCCTGAGAAGCCCAGGTCTAATTTTAAGGTCACGCACTTCATTCTATAGCATTTTTTTCAACCAATGAAGTAAATTCTATCAATTTCTACAAAAACCTTAAATGTTTCAGTCCAGTCACCCCTTAATCTTCTATTTGCAAGAAAGTAGAAGATCAGATTATGAAATCAGTTCTCATAATTTAATTCAGGGAACACTACAAGGTAAACATCTACAGTAATTATATGTATATGTAAATAATTTAACATTTAGAATGAATAAACTGCATCTTAGAATATAACATACTTCTTGCATGCAAAGCTTTTATTTATAGAGAATCTAGTACAACTACATGATGTTTATTAAACATTCAAAAATGCTTAATTCCAGGTACAATCCGTGTTGTACTTCACATCTTCCAAGAAGGAAGATAACGATTTGACTGCAAACTGGATAAATGAGCATTTGGTAGTATATTATCTCACAGATTGAGTACTAAAATTCTCAGCAGAAATGTAAGGTTTCAGAGCATATTGCACAACATTAGTATCAGATGAATAATCAATAAGCTGTGGGCAATTGAGAAGCAGATTCATTTTATCAGAAGCAGTGCATTGCAAATTAAGTAGAGTTGCGGTCTATTACTGACCTCCGGAGAACATAGGATGTCTGGCAGAGACAACTGGCATAGGGCGGGCACTGGCTTTCATTGCTGAACTAACTGGCCTCACCATGGCAACAGCTTCACTGGAACTCCTTTCGTTTAATCGAGCCGGTTGTGGTTTCTGTTTTGATAAAGTACAAAGAATGAGAAAGAACTCTATTCACTTCATTTTTTTCTCTACGCCAAAATAATCTCTTACTTTGAAGGGACTATCACACTGACAGTGCTCTCCCCGTAATCCTGCTCTCTGTGTGACACGTCCTCAACTTGCTTTGATACTGAGGAGAGAGGAGAAGCAGAGTGGCGTGCTGGATCCGGGTGTGTTATGAACTGAGTGAATGAAGTGGTGATTGGAGCAAATAAGGGGTGACTGGGGAGGGAGCTAAGAGAGGCTTATGGATTAGCAGCTAGGCTCTGGCTACCATAGATTTTGCATGAATTTTTGGAACGTGGACATCACTGAACAGGTAATTGAACATTTGTAACTGCCTTTGAGATGAGCCTGGTAAGCTGGCCTGATGCTTCTGCTTGTGCTGTGGAAATGAAGAAATGAAGAAACAGCAGCATTGTATTTCCAGATCAGGATAGTGTGCAAAGTGCCTGGTAACTTGTGGTTGGTGGTGTGCCCCTGTGGATGATGCCCTTGTCCTTCGAAGTGCTAGAAGTTATGGGTTTGCGAGGTATCGCTGTAGAAACTTGAGCTAGTTGTGATAATGCATTTTGTAGATGGTGCACACTTGTGGATTGGCAATGAACATTTTAAAGTCAGCTGTCTTGAATTGTGTCTGGTTTCTTGAATGTGATTATAGTTGCAGTCTTTGATGGAATTGGTAAGTATTCTGTTTTTGCCAGGAAGTGAAAAGGCTTTACCGAATCACTCATTTCAGGATGCACAATCTATGAAATCTCTCAGTTACCAAACTTATGTAGCTGGTTCTGATAAATATCTGTTTAATAGTGACCTGATATTGTTAATGACGGAGATTCCACTAAGAATCAAGGAGCTTTGCTTAGTTGTCCTGTGATTATGTGGTGCAAGTTGTCTTGCCTGAATGTTGTCCCTGTCATACTTCATACATACATACACAGATTGCTGCATTGTCTGATAAAATGAAAACAGAAATGGTCAATTGTACTCCTTCAGTGATGCACTGGGACTGAAGGATTGGTCTCTAACAAGCAGATCCTTGTGCCATGCATGATTCCAGGCAGTGGAGTTTTCCTCTTCGTGGGTGCCTCACATCATGGGTCAAAGTGCCTAATCCTGTGCTGATATTCTATTTTCTATGTTTCCATTGATCTCAATTTTACTCATGCTACTTGGTGCCACACTTCATTAAAACACTGTATCGACACAAAGAGTGGCCACTATCACTTCAGGTTTGGAATTTTGTCTTTTGCTCATCTTTGAGGTAAGACTGTATTGCTCACATTTCCCAGATTGAGGAATCTGTTGGTAATAAGTGTGCATCCGGAAATTGATTAACAGAAAGTACATCCATCAAACTGCCAAGGAAAGCCAAAGTCCAGGACTGTCTGCCCCTTACTGACATCCTGGCCAGCTTTGGCTTGGTATACTGCAGCGGTGTGAGGAGACATGTTGAAGATGGGCTAAGGTATTACATATACAACCTAACTCCCAGGTCTCACACTGTAGGTTTTTTTCAGAAAGGTCTCCCCATTTTCCAGTGTCTTGGATGCATATGAACTGACAAACAGGAAAATAAAATGTCAAGCCTGTGCAGACAGGCACCTCCCAGTTTCCACCCGGCTAACAGGAGTCACCTGCCACTCATTTCCAACTCATCACCTGCAGCCTATTTAAACCCTGCTCTCATCTACAGTCCTTGTTCACCCATCGAACCAGCCAAACTCTGCCAGTTACTCCTAGCTTTCAGTCGCCTTGTTACCTGTTGCATTTCGTATCTCTTCTCTCTTGTTTAGTGATACTCGTGGTTTGCTGTTTTTCAGTTTATTAGTAAAACATTGTTTACTGCTAAATTGTCTCCACTGCCCTGCTTTTGGGTCAAGCCGCCTCTGCATTTCCTGCTGTAAAGCAGTTTTAGAAAGACAATAATTTTAACCTATTTTCTTTTGGTATTGGAGATTTCCAATCAACTGCAGTTTCTTGCAACAACAATTAGTGAAAAATCACAAGTATCAGAGCCTGAAGGTTTAAAACTAATTTTTGTTGTAAAATAATAATAATCTTCACATCTAGTATCACAACCTTCTAAATAACATAGGCTGCAAGGTATTGAGATTGATGATGAAGTTCAATGCCTTAGCTCATGCTTCCTGTCCGTTCCTGGTACCCTTGTCAATTGCTTATAATAAATGCTCATGCCTTCATGCTCAGTGAACAACTAGCAATCTCATGGAATTACTAAGCACACAGCACAAAACATTTCACTCATTTACACCCTCATTTTATTCTAGTTTTATCTGTAAAACATTGATTTCCAAGACATTTGTCTCCTAGTTTAAATTTTAAAAGTCATCAGCAATGTAAAAAAAAAAGGCATGGAAAGAGGTATGGGAAGTTGCTTTACCGGAGATGTATATAGAGTTTTCTGTCTTTTCAGGATCGACATGGCCTCTTCATGTGGGTCTGTTTTCCTGGTGAATATCATACCACGTTCCTTTCTGACAAGAGGGAAACACAAATATTCAACCTTATTGAAGCGTGAAGCTCATGATCTATAGACATGTTTAATGTCTCTTTTTACAAAGCCACAGATCCATTTTGGCCCATAGACAATTTTGTGGTACAGTATTTCAATGGATTAATCCACAACCAATTTATCCCATTGTGTCAAATCCTAATAAATAAAACCATATTTGCTTTGTCTTCTACCTGAAGGGTGGCACAGTGAGACAGTTAGTAGAGCTCCAATCTCATAGCTCCAATGATTAGGTATGATCCAGACCTCCAGTGCTTTCTGCGTGGAGTTTGCATGTTGACCCTGTGATCATATGGGTTTACCCTGGGTGCTCTAGTTTCCTGCCACATTGCAAAGACGTGCTAGTTAAGGTTAGTTGGCCTCTGTACATTGACCCTAACATACAGGTGAGCAGTAGAGCCTGGAGTGTGGGGGGTGAATCCGGTGAGAACAAAAAATGGTAAGATTAGTGTAAAAGGGTGGGTGATAGTCATCTTGGAACCGGTAGACTGAGGGCCTGTTTCTGTGATGTAACTGTTTATGTATCTTTTACTGTCCAGTGGCTGAAATGTCCTTCCAAACACTCTTTGCCTTACAATAGACAATTGACAATAGACAGTAGGTGCAGGAGTAGGCCATTCGGCCCTTCTAGCCAGCACCGCCATTCACTGTGATCATGGCTGATCATACACAATCAGTACCCCATTCCTGCTCTCTCCCCATATCCCTTGACCCCGCTATCTATAAGAGTATCTAACGCTCTCTTGAATGCATCCAGAGACTTGGCCTCCACTGCCTTCCGGGGCAGAGCATTCCACATATCCACCACTCTCTGAGTGAAAAAGTTTTTCTGCATCTCTGTTCTAAATGGCCTACCCCTTATTCTTAAACTGTGGCCTCTAGTTCTGGACTCACCCATCAGCAGGAACATGCTTCCTGCCTGCAGCGTTTCCAATCCCTTAATAATCTTGTATGTTTCAATCAGATCCCCTCTCATCCTTCTAAATTCCAGTGTATACAAGCCCAGTCGCTCCAATCTTTCAACATATGACAGTCCTGCCATTCCAGGAATTAACCTTGTGAACCTACGCTGCACTTCCTCAATAGCAAGAATGTCCTTCCTCAAATTTGGAGACCAAAACTGCACACAATACTCCAGGTGGGGTCTCACCAGGGCCCTGTACAGCTGCAGAAGGACCTCTTTACTGCTATACTCAATTCCTCTTGTTATAAAAGCCAGCATGCCATTAGCTTTCTTCACTGCCTGCTGTACCTGAATGCATGCTTTCATTGACTGATGTACAAGAACACCTAGATCTTGTTGTACTTCCACTTTTCCTAACTTGACTCCATTTAGATAGTGATCTGCCTTCCTGTTCTTGCCACCAAAGTGGATAACCTCACATTTACCCACATTAAACTGCATCTGCCATACATTTGCCCACTCACCCAACCTGTCCAAGTCACCCTGCATTCTCATAACATCCTCCTGACATTTCACACTGCCACCTAGCTTTGTGTCATCAGCAAATTTGCTAATGTTACTTTTAATCCCTTCATCTAAATCATTAATGTATATTGTAAACAGCTGCGGTCCCAGCACCGAACCTTGCGGTACCCCACTGGTCACAGCCTGCCATTCCGAAAGGGACCCGTTAATCACTACTCTTTGTTTCCTGTCAGCCAGCCAATTTTCAATCCATGTCAGTACTCTGCCCCCAATACCATGTGCCCTAATTTTGCCCACTGATCTCCTATGTGGGACTTTATCAAAAGCTTTCTGGAAGTCCAGGTACACTACATCCACTGGTTCTCCCTTGTCCATTTTCAAAGTCACATCCTCAAAAATCTCCAGAAGATCAGTCAAACATGATTTTCCCTTCATAAATCCATGCTGACTCGGACTGATCCTTCTACTGCTATCCAAATGTGTCGTAATTTCCTCTTTTATAATTGACTCCAGCATCTTTCCCACCACTGACGATAGGCTAACCCCTCTATAATTCCCTGTTTTTTTCTCCCTCCTTTCTTGAAAAGTGGGACAACATTAGCCACCCTCCAATCAGCAGGAACTGTTCCTGAATCTATAGAACATTGGAAAATGATTACCAATGTGTCCACGATTTCTAGAGCTACCTCTTTAAGTACCCTGGGATGCAGACCATCAGGTCCCGGGGACTTATCAGCCTTCAGACTCAACAGTCTATCCAACACTGTTTCTTGCCTAATATAAATTTCCTTCAGTTCATCCTTTACCCTAGTTCCTTTGGCCACTATTACATCTGGGAGATTGTTTGTGTCTTCCCTAGTGAAGACAGATCCAAAGTACCTGTTCAACTCATCTGCCATTTCCTTGTTCCCCATAATAAATCCACCCGTTTCTGTCTTCAATGGCCCAATTTTGGTCTTAACTATTTTTTTGCTATTCACATACCTAAAGAAGCTTTTACTATCCTCCTTTATATTCTTAGCTAGTTTACCTTCGTACCTCATTTTTTCTTGGCGTATTGCCTTTTTTGTTATCTTCTGTTGCTCTTTAAAAGCTTCCCAGTTCTCCGGTTTCCCGCTCATCTTTGCTATATTATACTTCTTCTCTTTTATTTTTATACTGCCCTTTACTTCCCTCATCAGCCACGGCCACCCCTTACTCCCCTTAGGATCTTTCTTCCTCTTTGGAGGAAGCTCTGTCAATGTAACACTTGCGTAAACACTTGTTCTTTGTTAGAATTCTTAATGATAGTGCAAACCCACATCCTTGTACTGTGTGACACGGGTAACAACAGATTTTTTTGTGCTTTAATAGCCCTGCACTTGGAGGGGTGTAAGCAGCATTTGCCATTGTTAATTAGCAGACACCACCAATGAATAATACCATATGAGGTCCATGCTTAGAAAATATTTTTATTCAGCTTTACCTGATTAGCCCAGATTGCTTGTGAGTTGCTGGAAGCTCATATTGCTTTATGATGTCCTTAATGTTGTGTGTTGGCTCTGGAAAGTGCTCGGAGTTCAGTGTCGTGTGACGAACAGGGTCCTGCATTGCAATGTTGAGTTTTGGTATTTGGGAAGCTCCTGAATTGCAGAGAAAGAATAAATACAATGAATGTGTGTGGTATTCCCAGTACAATGGTTTCAATAACAAGAACAGTGTAGCTTAACAAAGCACTAAATTGTAGTATTATGATCTTATGTTTATAATTCTGAATTTTATGAATTCACTCACATAAGTGAACTACTAATGAAGAGATTTTATTGGCTCCATTTTGTTTGCTTTCTCTAATGGTCTTTTATAAAGGCCAGGGCTTGAAAATAATTTTAGCTCATCAAGGAGAGTGAATGGTGCACAACACATAAAGGGAACTGCTTTGAGAAAGAAACAAACCAGATTCTAAGACATATAGTATTTTCCATTTTAGACTCTCACGTTCAGTAAAACTCTGGTGTAGGAATTTAACCTTGGTTGATTATAAAAATGCTTATTGGACAGCCCGTCTGCTCCACTTCTGAAATTCATTTCCACTGATTTTAATTTTAATGAACCACACTCCAGAAAAAGAGTACATGTAGTGCTACATTCTTATATTAGCTGGAGTTGAATTTCTACTCCACAATCCTGTTAGGTTGTCCAAGCAACAACACCTGTGGATGAAGCAGTAATTGGAGGGGAACACAACTATTTCAGGTTCTCTTCTGCTTGATCCTGTCCTGGGGTTTCCTCAGACTAAAAGTGGTCAGACAGTCTGAGTTGCTGAGGTCAGAAAGGCCAGGCACTTGAGGGTCAGTGGGCAGACATCACTCAAGGAGATTCTTGTATTTGCTGTTAATGCAATGCATGAAAGCTGCAAGCAAAGACCCTAGGTTCCTTGCTGTTAACTGTTGGCTCTAAGGAAACTATTTTTTGATACAAAGCAGAGATACTTCAACTAAACTGCCTAACAAGATCACTGTCACCATGATTGGCAGGTGTCTAGTTAACCATCCCAGCTCTTTTCATGAGATCACAATTCCACTGATTATTATGTCCCAGGAGTTCTGGTTCACTGCTGGTGACTAGTGGTGTTTGCAGGGGTCAGTGTTGGGACTGCTTCTTTTCACGTTATATGTCAATGGTTTGGATGACAGAATTGACGGCTTTTGTGGCCAAGCTTGCAGACAATACAAAGATAGGAGAAGAGGCAGTTCGTGTTGAGGAAGCAGAGAGACTGCAGAAGGACTTGGACAGATTAGGAGAATGGGCAAAGAAGTGGCAGATGGGGTATAGAGTAGGGATGTGTATGGTTATGCACTTTGGTAGAAGGAAAACAGTCGTAGACTAATTTCTAAACTGGGAGCAAATTCAGAAATCAGAGGTGCAAAGGGACTTGGGAGTCCTTGTGCAGGATTCCCTAAATGTCACCTTGCAGGTTGAGTTGATGGTAAGAAAGGCAAATGCAATGTTAGCATTCATTTTGAGAGGAATAGAATATAAAAACAAGGATGTAATGCTGAGGCTTTATAAGGCACTGGTATGACTGCTCTTGGGGTATTGTGAGCAGTATTGCACACCTTGTCCAAGAAAGGATGTGCTGACATTGGAGAGGGTCCAGAGGGGCTCATGAGAATGCTCCCAGGAATGAAAGGGTTAATATATGAGGAACATTTGATGGCTCTGTGCTTGTACTCACTGCAAGTTTAAAAGAACAAGGGGGGAATCTAATTGAAATCTATTGAATATTGAAAGATATAAACAGAGTGGATGTGGACAGGATGTTTCCTGTAGTGGGTGACTCCACGACCAGAAGGCAGAGGCTCAGAATATAAGGATGTCCATTTAGAACAGAGATGAGGAGGAAATTCTTTAGCCAGAGAATGTGAATTTGTGGAATTAGTTGCTACGGATGGCTGTGGAGGCCAAGTCATTGGGTATATTTAAAATGGAAATTGATAGGTTCTCGATTAGTAAGGGCATCAAAGTTCGCAGGTTTGACAGGGATAATATATCACCATTATGGAATGTGGAGAAGACTCTATATCTTATGGTCTCAACAGCCCATGGTTAACGGAGACAGTAATTGGTCTGGTTACTATCTTTCAAATTGATACAGGTTCTGGATAAAAGCTGCAGATTGGAGGAAAATATGAGCACACTAGTTAAGAATAGATGGAGAGAGCAAATGGAGAACTCTTGACCTGTTAGACTTTCATAGGTGGTTGGAAAAACATTGGAATCTATAATAATGGATATGTTGACAAGACATTCAACAATGATGTATAATGGACCGAGTCAACATGGATTTATGAAAGGAAAATCATTTTTGAGTAACATTCTGGATCCTTTGTTGCTACGTGAGTAGAGTATAGGAAGGGTTTGGAAGGGCTACCAACTGAAGTGTTTTTTGTATTTCTGTTTTTCAGAGTGCTTTTGACAAAGTCCAAGTTTGACAGATAATGTTAAGATAAATGGAACTAGAGATAATACACTAGTGTATATAGATTGAGTGCTATTTACAGATAGAAAGCAAAGGGTACCAATTTATAGACCCACCTTAGATTGGCAGGCTGAGGTTATTGAGTGTCATAGGGCTCAGTGCTTGGACCCAAGTTATTCATAACGTATAAAGACAAGTTGGCCGAAGGAAGTTAAGTTAAATGGGATTGATTGTCATCAAGAGGATATAAAAAAGCTAAATGAGTGGGGTGTGGAATGCCAAAGGAGTACAATGTTGAGAAATATGAGGTTATCCACTTTGTAGAAGAAATGGAAATGATTAATTTTTTTTAGATTGTGAGAGAATGGGTAATGTCCTGTATATGTTCAAATGTGAATGTACTGATCAATGAAAGCTAACACATAAATGCAGCTTTTAGGAAGGTAAATATCTCGTTGGCCTGTAGTGAAAGAACTCCAACAGTCAAGGTACCTTTCCATAATTATATTGGGATTTGCTGAGATTACATATCAAGTATTATGCACTATTTTTACTTTTTAACCTAAAATCTACTTTATGGAATGGTAATATGAGAGATTAAGCAAGCTGGACCTCTGTTTTTGGAGTTTAGAAGAATAAATGGTGACCTCATTAAAACATACAAAATTTTTAGACTGCTTTAAAGGAAAGGTACTGGGTGGATGTTTCCCAATGAGTTTAAATCTAGGAGCACAGTCTCAAAATAAGGTAAAATAATTAAAATAAGGATAAATTTATTTGAGTAGTAAATATTTGGAATTTTCTACCTTGAAGAGTTCTGAAGACAGTTGTTGGGTGAAAGTAAATACTGAAAGGATTATGCATATTGCATAAAGTTCAACAAGGCTTTGTAGGGATAGGACAAAAAGTGGTGAGGAGGTTGATCGGGCATAATGTTGATGAGTGTTGGAGTAGACTCCAGAGAGTGATCTTATTTTATGTTCTCATGTTCCACCCCAGACCTCCCTCCCCTGGTGCTCCCATCAGGCTCCAACCCATGCAACCATCAGGCACTCTATCTTGTTCCCAGCTCACAACACACCATCACCATGGTCCCATTCATTTCCTCCCCAGTGCCTCTACTGGACTCCAGCCCCAACACTTGTCCTATCCCAGTTTGTGAATTCACCCAGTGAGCTTCAGCAGGCACCATGTTCAATCATGCCTCAGTTTTTCCCGACTCCTGGCTATACGCTCAGCCCATCACCATACCCTAACACAAAGGCATAAACTCTGCCATACCATCTCCAGCTCACTGCTTCATCTCCACTAGGCTGGCATAGGAAGTTTCTTTCTCACAGAGCCAGTACTCAACGTTGTGAAGCACCCGTTATACGTATGTGACATTAAGCTGGGGCTCTGGACGTCAATGTTCAGAGCTCCGGTGGATGCAATGGATTATTGTTCATTTAGCAGCCTTTGGTAGGATTCATCAAACAAGAAGATCTCCCCCTCCACAATTCTTCTGTCATTTCAAAGAAATGTCTGTGACAGAATTCATTGAGCACTCTGCCATCAATGACACACCCTCACCTTCCTGTAGAACCTTCTGTGGAGCTACAGGAGACACCACAGTTGTCCGTTATCTCCTACTGTTTCATCAATAACCTCGTATGATTTATTTGCACAGTATTTGGTTTAGACTGCTTTTTGCTGCTTAAAGATATGGTCTCCACATTGAGAAAAGCACATACAGGTTGAGTGACTTTTGCAGAACACCTCTGAGAAGTTTCAATATTCTAATCTGAGTTTCTGGTTGCCTGTCCACCTCTCCCTCTTGACCCTCTCTGTCTTTAGCTTCTTACATTGCTCCAGTAAAGCTCAAGCTTTCAGCATGTTCATTAAAACTTTACAGCTTCCTCCATCCATCCAGATTACAGTTTTCCGTTTGTTGTGGAAGACTGCCACTCTTCTCTCTAAGATACAGATTTCTGTCTTAGGTACAGCTATTGTGCTTAACATGGATTATGTTAACATCGGATACAGGTATCTAATCCAACTGATTTCCATGCTGGTCTGTTCCACTGTTAACCTAATTAAGATCTCCATTTAAAAGTGAGCACTTTTGTTTCTGTGCTGAGGGAGACTTACCGGGCGTGTTGACAGCTGGCTTTCCTTTGGCAGCATGTTGGGAGATCACTGGCTGGACGAAATCTTTGTTGGCAGCATTTGTCTGTAACACAGAGGAGGTAATAATTTAATATTCTATCTGCAACATAATTCTTACCTGGAAGAAATGATAAAAAAAAATTGCACACCATCCTATTGTGGCCTCCCTATAGCACTTTGTGTGTGTTACACCACTCTGTTCTGTTAGCTCTGGTTCAGTGTCTGCGTGTCAACCTGCAGACATAATAACTGTGGATTTGAGTGTAATCTCATCAATTGTAGTGTTAAAATATACTGCACTGTTGGAGGATAATAATGAAGGATTTTAACACTGTTAGAATATAATATTAAGGGAACTCCAAACTATTGCAAGGTCAGAACTCGGAGAGCTTGGAAGCCGTGCTTATTTGCACATCAGGTACGTTCAAACAATGGTGCCCCTACCTGAAGAGGGAGACCCACTTTTTGGTTTGGTGCACTTTGGTTGCTGTCAGTGGCTTTCATGGCAGTGCTGGGGTTATGGTTCAGGCTTCGATTATGGCTCAGCATGGCGTCCGGAGGGCCGACACTTGTCATTTGCTGTTGGAGAGCCATGGCCTGCATGGTCATTTGCTGGGCCTATTAGTCAATCAAAGATGTAACAAAAAATCTTTTGAATCCTAAAATCAGCATTGGGCTAGAAAGAACAAGTACTTATATTTTGATATCAATGTCAAAAATGGACTAAGTTAAATATCAGTTTGTTACAGCTGCAGCTGCAACTCTCTTCCATTTGAATCAGAACACAAGGTATTTGCTCTCGTCAGCGCCCCTCTTGCATTGTGGCGAAGTGGAAATTCTTTGTAGTGAGCCCAATCTGCAAATGTGGAAGAACAGTGTTGCAGCAAAAAGCATGCATCAACTTTAAATATTCTTCATCAGGATCACACACACCAAGATTATCACACCCAATATTCAAATAACCAATAGCAGTTTCACAATGGATTGATTAACTAATTACCAACCATTAGAAATACAGAGCTCTTCCATTTCAGGAGGTACTGAAGCCCGAAGGCACTCACTCAATGATTCAGGAACAGCTTCTTCCTCTGCTATCTGATCTCTGAATGGACATTGAACACTATCTCACTAATTTTTATTTGTGCACTACTTATTTCATTTGACTTATATATATATATTTTTTTTTCTATTATTATGTAATGCATTGTGTAGGCCTCCATTAATCTTGATAGACCAAGGATCTGTGCCTGGACAGGGTTTTTTTGTGGAATACTGACAGTTGCAAGTTGGAAGACCAAGCTGCAAGTCTCCCCTCTCCATGCCACCAATGTTGTCCAAAGGAAGGGCATTAGGACCCATATGGTGTTGTCACAGAGCAATTGCTCAAGGACACACATGCAGCCTCAACCAAAGCTCGAACTAGCGACCTTCAGTTCACTAGACGAACACCTTAACCACTTGGCCACGTGCCAACACATAATGCATTGTACTGTTGCTGCAAAGACACCAAATTTCATGACATATGCCGGTGACATTAAACCTGATTTTGATTCTGAAATTGTCAATGTTATCATTTAAACTCACCAGAAGATAAGCTTGCTGGTTTATGAAATCTTGCTGCTGGGCACTTATTTGAGAAGGATCATAGACTGAAAAACAAAATTAAGGAACAACAGAGTTAATTAAATTCCAGACAAGCAAATTTTCCTTGTACTTAGACATTTGTGTTTTCTTGCCTTTATGTCTAGGTATCTCTGCTGCAGAAATCTGGGATTGTTACTCGGCTGGCGACTGGGAATTGGACTGGATTCTGTTATCAGCTAAAAGCTCTGTGTCCAGTGCTGGAGAAAGTAGTAGGGCAATTCTGTCTAATGCAGCAGGAATTCCTTGGGAAACAGCTCTAGCTGTTTCTCCTTGCTCATTAAGTAAGCAAACCCACTGATGTTACAAACCTGTCAGAGACTGGCACCACTGTGAGAGCAGGTATCACTTGTGTTGTAAACGTCATTGTTTCACCTTGATTCTGGTGGAAAAAACACATTAACAAAACTTTCGGCAGAAGGCATC
Organism: Hypanus sabinus; assembly: GCF_030144855.1. Classification (NCBI taxonomy): domain Eukaryota; kingdom Metazoa; phylum Chordata; class Chondrichthyes; order Myliobatiformes; family Dasyatidae; genus Hypanus; species Hypanus sabinus. The sequence continues at coordinate 51,292,581 of NC_082714.1, read as the reverse complement.
ACACAAACAACACTATGGATACTAACCCGGCTGGGCTCCAGGCCTCTCAGCAAGTCCCTGATCACTCGGCTGCGATCTGTCTCCATTGCTAGGTCCTACCTTTCCGCCTCCCTTCATTCTGTCTGATACTAAGGAGGTTCGCTCCAAGTCCAAAAATGGAAAGAGATAACAAAATACTTAAAATCAAAACTTGCGGATAAATAAATCCCACCACTGAACTTACCACAGAAGTAAAATTTTAACAAATGCTATTCTTTTAACGCACCAGTTTAGCTAACATTTTAAGAATCAATTTAAATCTGCTAATCAAAAAAAATGGAAAATTCACCTCAATAAGATCTCATCAGTGAATGAAACCCTATGCCATAATCATCTCCACATTTTAACAAATCCTCAAGACTGAATTAAATTCTAATAACTAATAATACCTGTAAAGATATTTATTGTAAATGCATGAAGATATACATATTAATTTGAGGGTACTTCAATTGCTTAGTTGTTCAGGAGTGTTCAGATTCAAAACATAATACAGGGACAAAACTTGGGTTGTTTTCTCTAGAGCATCAGAGGCTGAGGGGAGATCTGTAAGAGGGTTATTAGACCATGAGAGGCATACACACAGTAGACAGCCAGCATCTTTTTCCCAGGATTGAGCAAACATGAAGGCATGCATTTGGGTTGAAAAGGGGTGAGTTCAAAGGAGATGTGTGGGGCAATTATTTTACTCAGAGAGTGGTGGGTGTCTGGGGTGGTGGTATATAATAGAGGCTCTTAGATAGTCACATGAATGTGCAGGAAATGGAAGGATATGGATATTATGTAGGTAAGTGATTAATTTAATTGAGCTTTTGATTACTGGTGTTATTAGTTTGGCACTAAATTGTGGGCTGAAGGGCCTGTTCCTGTGCTGTATTATTCCATGTTGGATGTTCTGATATTTCACAACATTTTGGGGTTATCCCTGTCAATATCCTTGTAGGTTTCCCCTGAGTCTTCCTATTTCCTCCCACACTGGTTATCAGATAGATGTATTGTGGAGAGCATTCTGACTGGCTGCATGTCCATCTGGTATGGGGGGGGGATGCGGGAGGGGGCTACGACACAAAATCAAAGTAAGATGTAGAAACTTGTAAAATTAGTCAGCTCCGTCGTCGGTACTAGTCTCCGTAGTACCCAAGGCATCTTCACGGAGCGGCATCCATCATTAAGGATCCCCACCACCCAGGGCATGCCCTCTTCACATTGTTACCATCAGGAAGGAGGTACGGGAGCCTGAAGGCACACACTCAGTGATTCAGGAACAGCTTCTTCCGCTCTGCCATCCAATTCCTACATGGACATTGAGCCCGTGGACACTCCCTCACTACTTTTAGATCTCTGTTATTTTGCACCACTTATTTTAACGTAACTATTTAATTTTATGTATATACTTAATGTAACTCTTGTTTTTTTTCTCTATATTTATTTATCAAGTATTTCATTGTACTGCTGCGGTAAAGTTAACAAAATTTCACAACACATGCTGTGATACTAAACCTGATTCTTATTCTAATTCTGTAACGTGTAGGTGGAGAAGGAAAACTCTGCTCTCAACCTGCCACTGCCTCGTGGCTTTACCCACCCATGGGGAAGGATTGGCCAGTAAACCCCCAGGGAAAAATTCAGTTGAGTTCCTAAGGCAGTCCTATGTTAAGTTCAATGCTGAGTGGCAACTCCTGCGACACTGCTGTTGCCAAACTCGATCAGTCTCTGCCGTTCCTTTGGGTTCATCAGTTGTGTGGAGAGGGGGAGCCCGCTACATGGGTAACAGCTTGCTCCCCAGCAAGCTTCCCAGGCTTACGTATCAAGACAGCCAAGATGCAATATCCAAGGTTGACTCTGACGGAAGGAGGCGGGCAGGTGGCAGTAGAATCAGCAGTAAGCTTGATGGCCAGGTGAGACAGAGTAGATCATAGGGCAAATAGTAAGGGATTGGGACAGGTGGGGATGCTCCAGGAGCTGGCATAGACTCAATGGGTGAAGGACCTTCTATTTCATGAACAAGTATCAGACATATAGTGGCATTTGCTCCATACCCTCAAATCACGGGGGCTGATTGGAAAACCTGCAAAGTTACTGATTCAACTCAAATACCATCAGAACACAAACATTGCACAGAAGTTGAAAGCACACAGAGTACGGCACCACTATGCCCCAGAAAAATGTGGTAATACAAACATTGTACAGCATACTCATGGCACATAAATACCCTCCAGGAAACATGGGTAACAACCCCTTCAGGATATTGGGATATCCCAAACACAGTGGTGACATGTAAACTTCCAAAACAACATTGAAGATACAAAAGTATGAGGCAGCTTAGGGATAATTTTGAATTGTTGTTGCGAAGACTAGGGACAAACATAGTGCTGTTCTTGGATGTGGAGAAGTCTGGATCTTTGCTGTAACCACAACACCAATTTCTCTCTATAGTATTCTATGGTTTTAGAATTTGTATCTCATCCAATTATTATTCTTAAATAAAAGATAAAGAAACTATTCTGCTGGAATTCCATTCCTGACTTCTTTATGATGAAATTCCTTTTAAGTGTTAATCTTGTTGGAGGATTTTTCATGCCACAGTTTAGTCATGAGCTCTGCAAATTATCGTCATACCCAATATCAAAGCATTATTACTTAAGAAGCATCTAATGTGACTGGTGATGTGGATCCTGTTAGGATACGCATGACTTTCCTTACCCCATTTTCATAAGATAAAACAGGATCAAACAAGCTATCAAGATAGCGGTCAAGTCCTTTCTGAGATCGACGTTCATTGAAGGCACCAGACTCTATTGAAGACAAGAATGCAAAATATCTCGAGGATAATTACTTCAAACACAAAACAAACAGACAAAATCATTTCTGCGAGCAATAATTACTGAATAGTAATTTCCAAATCACCTTGAGTTGTAATTACTGGGATAATAATCCCCATAAAAATATTATTCAACTTAGCAAAGGTAGTCGTGAGTAATCACAGCAAAAATTGTCAAAGCATTAATGCTCAGTTTCAAGCCTTAGAGAGTAAATTTCACATTTTTTTTAGTGACTTTTATTCTAAAACTCAGATTGAGCAATCTCACCTTGTCTAATGGATCCTGAGATATATCTATCTGAGTCCGGCAGAAAGATGGGTGCCTGGGTGACAGGGGGCGAAGGAATATCTTCATCCGAGTCAAAACCATGGCCAAAAACACTAAGCAGGAATAAAGACTTGTTACTGGACGTGCATCTAAACTTTTACTCAGTCCCAGCAGTAATCAGACAGCCTGTCTTCCTGGTGGGGCATAAAGCTGGAAAAGAGCTCTGGGACATGTAAGTACTTACTCAGAACATTTCCAGTTTCCCTTTACAGTCAACCTGCCACTACTTATGTATTCCATTATGGATATTAATGTTAAGACAGTGTGGAAAATTGAAGGTACTGCAGAAGAACTGGTATGTCACAGCAGGCTGCATGATGAGGGGAGAGGGTGGGGGGCTACTGCACAGGACCGAAAAAAGCTGCAGAGGATTGTAAATCTAGTCAGCTTCATCCTGGGTACTAGCCTACAAAGTACCCAGGACATTTTCAGGGAGCGGTGTCTCAGAAAGGCAGCGTCCATTATTAAGGACATCCAGCACCCAGGGCATGCCCTTTTCTCACTGTTACCATCAGGTAGGAGGCACAGAAACCTGAAGGCACACACTCAGCGATTCAGGAACAGCTTCTTCCCCTCTGCCATCCGATTCCTAAATGGACTTTGAACACTTGGACACTACCTCACTTTTTAAAAATATACAGTATTTCTGTTTTTTGCATGATTTTTAATCTATTTAATATATGCATACTGTGTAAAGTATACTGAATAAGATTTACTTATTTATTTAGTATTATTGTTTTATTTTTTCTTCTATATTATGTATTGCATTGAACTGCTGCTACTAAGTTAACAAATTTCATGTCACATGCTGGTGATAATAAACCTGATTCTGACTTTATTGAGTGTGCAAAGGCTGTTCACAGAACTCAGCAAGACTCAATAACTCCAATATAAAAGCCCCTAATTGTGTTGCTTTCAAAAGGAATGTTATCCTGTTTGTATATCACAGGCATAAAGGGATTTAAACTAATTCCATAAAGCTGGAGAAGACAGTGCTCAGCAAATGTCCAACAAATACTCACACGTTTCGACTCTTCCGGCTTCTAGTCTTTCCCTCAGAAGAAATCATAAAGAAGGATTTTTGCCTTGGAAACTCTGTCGGGAGTTCTAGGTCAGACACCAAGTCCATTACATAGTCGTGGCCTCCAAGCTCAGTCCATGCACCTTTATCCTTTCTAGTCACAGTCCACCCTCGCCAGCCTTCTGTAACATCTCTGCAATTTAAAAAATCGCATTATGAGTTCTGTGTATCTAAGTGTGCTCATGTATGTGGATGGACTTGTTTTTAAATGCTTGAATGTGTCTCTGTGCAGGACTGTGTACCTTCCTATATTTATGTGCTTGTATCTCTGTTTCTCTTTGTGTGTGAGTTTCAACGTTTAGTTTTGTTATTCTGTATCTACTATATGTTTCTGTGTGTATTTACGTTTGTGCATCTGTGTGTGTTTTTGTGCATATTTTTGCCAACTTTAGTACGTATGTGTGTATTCTGAGTGTGCATTCTTTCCTGTTTGTGGGCCTGTGCTTTCTCTAAGTCAGTGTGCTTCTGTGAGTATTTTTTTTTGTTTTTGCATAATTGATAATATGGTTTTCCTTGTGTGTGTGTGTGTGTTTGTGTGTGTGTGTGCGTGTGTGTGTGTGTGTGTGTGTTTGTGTGTGTGTGTGCGTGTGTGTGTGTGTGTGTGTGTGTGTGTGTGTGTGTGTGTGTGTGCGCGCGCGCATGCGCGCGCACGCCTGCTATGCTTGTCTCTGTCTGTATTTTGTTAATTTTTCCTGTATGCTTCTGTGTTCGTACAGAATATTTCAGAGACTGTGTTTCTGTCTCTTTTTATTCACTCTTTTGGGATTTGGGTGATGTTTGCAAAGTATCATTTAGCCTTCTTAATTACTCTGGGAAAGAAGTGACGAGCTGCCTTCTAGTTAAGGCTGTTCCACAGAGTTCCGTAGTGTGGTGTATCCAGCACATTCAATCACTACTTGCTACAACTTGAAATGAAATGAATTGTTGAATAAAATCCTATAGTCTTGAAACATGAATGGCAACAGCTAAATAGAAAAGGTGTTTCCAGAACATCTGGTCCTTCAACAGTGCAGTGGGTCCTAAAGCCTTTCTCTAAGTGAATTCAGAATTCTTGCTCTACAAGGGTTTGCAGTGGCTCCTCAAACCAATGGACAGATGTACCCACATCAGTTAGAAAATTGAAGATGTCGTCGATTACGTATATTTTCTTCTCTTATAGGTTTTCACAACATCTGCCATAAATCCTCTCTAGCAGATATGTCCCTCACTCAGTCTTTGACCTTAGACGCAGTCTAAGAGTCTAAACAGAAGAGGTTTTGCAGATGCAGGAAGTCCAGAGCAATGCTGGAGAAACTCAACAGGTCCGGCAGTATCTATGAATTCCTGATGAAGGGTTTTAGCCCGAATCATTGACTGCATATTTCCTTCCATAGACGCTGCCTGATCTGCTGGGTTCATCAAGCATTTTGTGTGTGTTACTCAGTCAATTTTGTCCTTTAAGATTGTGGGTGCCCAGTTAAGTCCGCCACCTATGTCTTTCCACTCAGAACTTCTCCAAGTGATGCTGAATATGGGGAAATCACTGATTCATCATCTGAAGGAACAGTATTATGCAGCAGATTTCATATTACCACGAGACTTTGCTTAGTCTAAAGCAAATAGTTTTTTACACCTGATATCTTTACATAGAAATTCAACTGCACAGCACACATAAATCTTCTATTTTAGATGCAATTTCTCGGCCATTAAGTCCAATAAGAGCAAATCTTTGCCATTTTCTATTTCTTTTGCTGACTCTAAAATCACCTGTGCCGCAGGAGATCTTGTCCCAGTTCTTCTCCTGTAGTCCAGGAATTCACTGGACACAGAAAATTCTTGCCTGCAAGAAATATTCAGGGAGATACTTAACTTGCTGACAGTTTGTTTACATCTTATGCTTCATTTAGATTGGGTAAATGTTCAGAACGATAAGGAACTTGGTGTGGTGCATAAAAACAAAGAAACGCTACTTCAAGCAGTTAGATTTGGGATAAATTCATCAGAGTTTATCAGGCAAGGTTTTCATACAGAGTATTATCAAGACTTGGGAGAATTATATCTTCAGAAACACAAGAAAATCTGCAGATGCTGGAAATCCAAAGCAACACACACAAGATGCTGGAGGAACTCAGCAGACCAGTCAGCATCTATGGAAAAGAGTAAACAGTCGACGTTTCAGGCTGAGACCCTCCATCAGGACTGGAAAAACAGATGAGAGGTCAGAGTAAGAAGGTGAGGGGAGGGGAGGAAGAAGTACAAGGTGGTCAGTGATTGGTGAGAATGGAGGGTGTGAAGTAGAGAGCTGGGAAGTTGATTGGTGAAAGAAATACAAGGCTGGAGGAGGGGGAATCTGATAGATTAGGACAGAAGGAAGAAAGGAAAGGTGAAGGAGCATGAGAGGGAGGTGATGGGCAGGTAAGGAGATAAGGTGAGAAAGGGAAGCATGAATAGAGAATGGTAAAGGGGTGGTGGGGAACAATTACTGGAAATTTGAGAAATCAATGTTGGCGGCTATCCAGACAGAATATAAGGTGTTGCTCCTCCAACCAGACTGTGGCCTCATTGTGACAGTAGAGGAGGTTGAGGACTGACATGCCCGATTACTTCTTGTGTAGTGCCTATCAACACTGATGAGAACTTGATGCAACTCAGTTAAGAAAAGCTGAATGTGCAGAAAATGTTTCAACGAAATATTTTTTAAGTAAAGTGATATCAAATCATGACTGTTAAATGAAATGGGGAATGAGGGGATAGTGGGAATAGACTGTTGCAGAGACTTGGAAGAGACAAAGTAAGGAAAATTAGATGTGGTGATGGAAAATAGGCGGTGATGGAAGGAAGGGTGAGATTAGACGGTGTGTTATTGTGTGTTATTAAAGGGTGTGAACAGTGATGTATTTAGAAAGTAATTTGATAGATTGAAATATTAAAACAATTTGGAAATTAGCAGACTGGGAAGAATATTAAAGGCCATGCAGGCTGCGATAGCATGGGGAAGGGAACCTGGAATTGGTGTAAATGGAATTTTGAATAGAATATTGCAGACGCTGCAAGTTCAAAACAAGAACCAAAATATTGTTTCACTTGCACTCCAACATGGCTTCGGCCTCCTACCCTGTTGCTTGGTCAACAGAAACATGAGAAACAGAATCTCATCTTCCTCCTAGCTACACGCTTCCCCTGAGATGCAATCTTGAATTTGAGGATTTCCCCTACAGCCCCCCCTGGGAGATGGTGGATATTTCAGTTACAATCTGTTCCCTTATTTATTTTCTCATCTGTCAACTGCCAATATATGAAAGTAATGATATTATGAAAAGTTTGGTCAGTACTCCAATAAAAGGCATTGGCTTTGTTCCCTCCATCCCTCCTCTGTTCTGCACTGATTCTCTCAGCTTTCCAGTCTTGAGGAGCATCCCTCACCTGAGACTTTACTCCTCCCTCACTCCCCAACCCCACAGCCCTGATGCTGTCTGACTTGTTGGGATAGTGTTGTGTTTGAACGAGGGTTGAGCTTGTGATTTGCTGTGAGGGATATGGAAAGGTTTGGGGAATGGGATTGGATTTGTTATTGGGAGATTAGATTATTATTGATTATTTGGGAGATGGGGGGGTGAAGTGGAGAACATAGTCCAGGTAGGATATTAAATGGTGAGAGAGCTACAAGATGAGGTACTGTATATTCCTTCTCTCTGTGGTCCCTTACTCAGCAAGCTGGGATTCTGATGGTGAGTGAGAGATGAATAGCATTAACTAAGTGCGATATTTAAACATGCTAGAGGGTATGAGATGAGTGTAATTTGACTGTGTGGGATATTAAAGACTATGAATAATGCAGTAAGGGAACAAAATATTAAAGGCTAAAGGAAGTAGGTATCGCCAGGGGACACCCAGTTAGATTGGATGGAATTGTACAGTATACAGGGAATGAATAGAGGCAGTGTCTAGGATGATTGGATTACAAGGAACATAAAGCTGGATTTTAAAGGGACTTGTGGTGTAAGAGAAGAGTGGGGGGGAATTTGTGCTTACTCTCTTTTAGTTGCTGTGTGAGTGGATTTGACACTATCAAGTGATTCGATTCAGTTTGGAGAATCTTTGCTCACCATCAAAGCAGGATACCTCAATTGCAATGTTAGCCTTCCTCTTGTTGCCTATCCACTCCAGCAGGCATGGTGGATAGCCCCTGGCTCCCTCAGGGCCATACTTGTTCTTATGCATTGCCTGTAGTAATTTATGCTGACATACTGACTTATATCCATTGTAACCATAATCCGACACAAATCTGGTGAATAAAAACAGAAAGAGAAGGAATTAAATCATGCATTTCCATCTTTAACTTGTGTTTCTGTAACACCATAAATCATAGGAGCAGAATTAGGACCCAACTGATCCCTGTGGAACACTATTAGTCACTGGCAACCAACCAGAGAAGGCCACTTTTATTCCCACTCTTTGCCTTTTGCTTGTCAGTCAATCGCCTGTCCATGCTAGTATCTTTCCTGTAATACCATGGGCTCCTATCTTGTTTAGCAGCCTTGTGCAGCTCCTTGTCAAAGGCCTTCTGAAAATCCAAGTAAACAACATCTATCGACTCTATATGTACACAACGCTGGAAGAACTCAGCGGGTCAGGCAGCATCCGTGAGAAAAGAGTAGCCAACGTTTCGGGCCGAGACCCTTCATCAGGAATGGGGGGGGAAGAGAGGGCTGAAGCCCAGTAATAGAGATAGGGGAGTGGTTGGGCCTAGAGGCACCAGGTGGAAAGCCAGTCAGAGGAAAGATAAAGGGGGGAGGGGGAGGGGATAAGCATGAAAGAACTGTAGAGATAAAGAAGCAGAAAATTGAAAGGGGAGAGAGGCAGAGAGGGACCTGGAATAGGGGAAGGGGGAGGGGGAGGGAATCACCGGAAATTGGAGAATTCGATGTTCATACCACCAGGCTGGAGGCTACCCAGACGGTAGATGAGGTGTTGCTCCTCTAACCTGAGTTTGGCCTCATCATGGCAGTAGAGGAGGCCATGTATGGACATATCTAGATGGGAATGAGAGGCAGAGTTGAAGTGGGTGGCAACCGGGAGGTCCTGTCTATTGTGACTGATGGAGCGTAGGTGCTCGACGAAGCAGTCCCCCAATCTGTGTCGGGTCTCGCCGATGCAGAGAAGGCTGCACTTGAAACACCGGATGCAATAGAGATTCACCTGCGAGTCTGCTGGAGTCGTCTATTGCATCCGGTGCTCTCGGCCCGAAATGTTGGCTACTCTTTTCTCACGGATACTGCCCGACTTGCTGAGTTCTTCCTGCGTTGTGTATGTATTCTTTGATCCACAGCATTTGCAGTTGTATTTTTGTGGCTCTTCTTTGTCTATCCTGCCTGTTATTTCCTCAAGGAATCCCAACAGCTATGTCAGGTAATATTTCTCCTTAAGGAACCCATGCTGACTTCGGCATTTTTTATCATGTTCTAACAAGTATCCTGAAATCTCATTCTTAATAATGGACTCTAACATTTTGCCAACCACTGAGGTTAAGCTAACTGGACTATAATTTCCTGTGTTTTGCCTCTCTCCCTTCTTAAAGAGTGGAGTGACATTTGTGATTTTCCAGTCCTCCAGAACCGTTCCAGAATCTCGTCGTTCCTTACCATGTCTTCTGGCACATCATGTGACAACCTGGCTGTTTCTTTAGCATTTTGGCTGTATTTTACTAGGCTGAGATGCTAGCTCGATGCTCAACCCAGCATGGATGGAAAACGTGCAAGGAGCCGGCCAGATTTGAATCCGGGACCACTTGCCTTGAAGCCCGGTGCAGATGTCAGTGTTCCGCCGGCCAGCTATTCCAGAATCTAAAGATTCTTAAAAGATCACAACTAATGCCTCCACAGTATCCTCAGCTACCTCTTTTGGAATCCTGGAATATTGTCAGTCTAGTCCAGGTGACCTACCTACTGTGCTTCAGTCCCTTCAGGTTCCTAAGCACCTTCTCCTTAGTAATAGCAGCAACACTCACTTCTGCCTCCTGATACTCTCGAAATTCTGGCATTTGCTGATGTTTTCCACAGTGAAGACTGATGCAAGACTTATTCATTTCACCTGCCATTTCTTTCTTCCCCATTTCTACCTCTCTAATATCATTTTCCAGCAGTCCAATGTCCACTCTTGCCTTTCTTTTATTTTTTATATATCTGAAAAATCTTTTGTCATCTTATTTTATATTATTGGCTAGCATACCCTCATATTTCATCTCTTCTCTCCTTATTGCTTTTTTTAGTTGCCTTATGTTGGTTTTTAAAAACCTCTCAATTCTCCAGCTTCCCAATATTGTATGCCCTCTCTTTTGCATTTGTGCCGTCTTTGACTTCTTTTGTCAGCCATGGTTGCCTCATCCTCCCTTTAGAATGTTTTTTCTTTTTTGGGATGTGCCTATCCTGCACCTTCTGAGTTGTCCCCAGAAACTCTAGCTATTGCAGTTCTGCCATCATTCCTGCTAGTGTCCCCTTCCAATCAGCTTTGGCCAGCTCCTCTCTCTCATGCCTCTGTAGTTATCTTTCCTTAACAGTGATAGCAATAGCTTCTCTCTCTCAAACTAGAGGGTGAATTCTTTCATATTATGATCACTGCCTCCTAAGGATTCCTTTCCCTAAGGATCTGACTTAAAATGGTGCTACCGAATTCGTGTGACAGCTTACTTAAGCTTTGGAAGCAAAGGAATTTGATTAAAAACATTAACGGCTCTTTCTTTGAAGTAAATTGTGGTAAATTATCATGACAAACAATGAAGAGGCGAGTGAGGACGAAGTGAATTTGAGGGATGTGCCCTGCTGGTGTGCTGCACAATTGAAGCACTTGGAGTTGGAACCTTGCTGGCTGGAGTGAACGATTTGGAGAGGAAGACAGGATGGAGGAGTTCCGACACCCGTCCAGCTGGCCCGGGTGCAGATGTGGAATGCTCTAAGTGCTGAGCCGATTTGGAGAGGTCAAGAACGGCTTCTTCAGCAGCAAAACCCAGGTCTGCAGTGAATCACTGGGCAGTGTTTTCTAGGCCCAGAGAGATTCAGCGCGGCGAGGCCCGGGTCCTAATGCGAGGTACAATATGCTGGCTGGACAATCTAAATGCCGGCCCAGATAGACTGGAAAGGCAGGGTGTCAAGAGACGGCAAGGTTGGATCGTGTTAAGCGTCGAGCCTGCTTGAAGAGCTTCTCCAATAGCAAAGTCTACGCCTGGAATGATTCATTGTTGTGGGGCCTGTCTCCTAGTGCGAGGTTCAGACAATTTAAACGCCGGCCTAGATACTCTGGGAGCTCCTCTCTTCATGACACTAAGGCTGTGAGACTGCCCCTGGCTGCTGTGCTTTGTGTCTGTGAACTTTGTAGTGACTTGCATTGCTAATATGATGAACTGAATACCGAGGCTTCGGGCCTACTCCAGGCTGCTCCAGGGGTTTGGATCTAAGGACTCAATTTGGCTTGGAATGCTGTTGTTGTTGATCATTTCTGTTGTTTGCATGATATGGTTTTTTTTTTCTCTCTTTGTGGGAACTGTGGGGTTGGTCTTTTTTTTTAACTTGGCTCCTTTGTGTTTTTTGCTTTGCCTGTAAGCAAACAAATCTCAAGGTTGTATAATTTATACATTCTTTGATAATAAATGCACTTTGAATCCTTAAGCTCCCCAATCAAATCTAGTTCATTGCATGCCAAATCCAGAATTGCCTTTTCTCTAATGGGCTCGATCAGAATCTGCTCTCAAAATCCATCATGTAGACATTCCACAAAATCCTTCTCTTGGGATCTAGTATCAAAGTAATTTTTCCAATCTATCTGCATATTGAAATCCCCCATGACCCCATAACATTGCCCTTCTTATGCGCTTTTTCTATCTCCTGTTATAATTTGTATCCATCATTCTGGACATATGCACAGAAAGGTGCTGGAGAAAAGGCCATTAACATCATGAAGAACGCCACCAGCCCTGCTCATGGGCTGTTTGTCCCTCTCCCATCCACATCAGAATCAGAATCAGGTTTATTATCACCGGCATGTGACGTGACATTTGTTAACTTAGCAAGAGCAGTTCAATGCAATACATAATGTAGAATTGAGGGGAGAAAATAAATAAATAAACAAGTAGGTCAATTATCGTATACTTATATTGAATAGATTAAAAGTGTGCAAAAAACAGAAATTCTGTATATTTAGAAAAAGTGAGATAGTGTCCAAGGGTTCAATGTCCATTTAGGAATCAGATGGTAGAGGGGAAGAAGCTGTTCCTGAATCGCTGAGTGTGTGCCTTCAGGCTTCTGTCCCTCCTTCCTGATGGTAACAGTGAGAGAAGACCACCAGACCCAAAAATTGTTACTCTCCCCAAGCAGTAAGGCTGATCAACACCTCTACCCACTAACCCACCACTGCTTCAGTATTTCTCATCAGTCGCCTTATATACTATACAGCCTAACACCACTTTATGGACATAGGGTCAATCTATGTATATAAGCTATCATACATATTTATATTTATTGTATTTTTAATATTATTATTGTGTTCTTTATCTTTTGTGTGTTCTTTCTGTTTCATCAGATCTGGAGTAACAACTAATTTATTCTTCCTTACACCTGTGTAGAGGAAATTACATTACTAAATAATCTTGAGTATTGAATGTTGAATCTATTCAGAGATCTGTTCCATGTTGATATATTTCCATCAGGATCTTCCCCTGACAAGGTTTAAATTTCTCTGTCACTGCTCCCCCTCTGTGATCTCTGCTGTCCTCTGACTCATAGCACCAATCACTTCCCAACTCTTTACTTCACCCCTCCCCCTCTCCCTGTTTCTCCTATCACCTACCACCTTGTACTTCTTCCATCCTTTCCTCCCCTTCTTGCTCTGACTTCTCATCTTTTTTTCCAATCCTGATGACGGGTCTCAGCCTAAAACATGGTCTGTTTACTCTGCCCATAGATGATGCCTGGCTTGCTGAGTTCCTCCCACATTTTGTGTGTGTTGCTTGGATTTCCACACCTGCAGATGTTCTCATCTTTTTACCCTTGCAGTTTCTTAACTCCAACCACAAGGATTCTACATCTTTTTATCCCATGTCACTTCTTCCTAAGGATATAATTTCATATCTTTTACCAACAGAATCACCTCACCCTCTGCCCATCCGCATTCCTTTTTGATAGGATGTAAATCCTTGAACGTTTAGCACCCAGCTGTGATAGTTTCAACCATGACCCTGCGATGCCCACCTGACAATTTCTAACCGGATTAAGTTCCACCTTATTTTGTATCCTGCTTGCTTTCAAAAATAATACCTTCAGTCCTGTATTCACCACACTTCTTCTCAATTTTGTCTCCACGTTGCCTTAAGTTAAATTCTCATCCCTTTCTAAACTTTCTGTCTTACTGTTTATTCTGCAGACTTTAGTAACTTCCCCACACTCTCCTTCCCTCTTACTTTATCCATACTTCTCCAAGCTGTTGAACCCACCTCCTATTATGTTTCAAATGCTGCCTTCCTTGGTCTAGAACAGGGGTTCCCAACCTTTTTTATGCTCTGTATGGACCAATGCCATTAAGAATGGGCTCCATGGACCCCATTTTGGGAACCCCAGTGGCAGTGGATGTCTCCAGTGCCTGTCTCATTCCTGTTTATACCAGAGGAAGATCCCCAGTATCTGTACAACACTTACCATGGGTCAGGCCACTCTGAGGAAGGGGAACAGCAGACTGGGTAGGGGAGGTACTGGGGTTAGAGGGAGTGCAGTGCTTGGCAGGGGAATCCTGGCAAACCTGTATGGATGTGTGGTGGAAAGTGTGCTGTCTGGCTGCATTTCCACCTAGTATGGGAACACCTGTGCCTTTGAGTGGAAAATCCTACAAAAGGTAGTGGATTCAGCACAGTACATCACAGGTAAAATCCTCTCAAACATTAAGCACATCTACATGAACGATTGCCACAGAAAAACAGCATCCATCATCAAAGATCCTCCACACCTAGGCCATGTTCTTTAATCATGGCTGCCATCAGGATGAAGGTACAGGAGCCTCAAGGGTCACTGGGTTCAAGAACAGTTACTACCCTTCAACCATCAGGCTCTTAAACAAAAAGGAATAACTACATTCATTTAAGGACTCTTGTTATTTTATGCCTGTTATTTGTTGTTATTTATTTATATCTGTGTTTGCACAGTTTGTTGCCCATTGATGCTGTTTACAGTTCTATAGGTTTGCTGAGTATGCCTACAGAAAAATAATCTCAGGGTTGTATGTGGTGACATGTATGTACTCTGATAATAAAATTTTCTTAATCTTTGAAAGAACAGGCAAATGACCCATGAAGCTAGAAGAGATCTGTCTCAGTGGAGAATGGGATAGTGGGAGACCAGGATAACAGGAGGATCAGGAAGAAGCAGGATAGTAAGTTTGGGAAGAAGCTCTTGAACACATAGAAAAATGATTAGCTAAGTTGCCATGAACTGAAATAAAGTAGTAATAACTCTTTTAATCCACCCTTTGTTCTTGAGTTATTCACCCATGAATATTATAGCAATGAATGCTTATTGTATTTCATAGGAGCTCCAGGTTCATCTGTATGAGGATCATTGGCTATGTTGAAACTTAGAGCAACAAACATAACAAAATTTGCTAGGAAAATATTTTTAAAATAGAGTAGCTAATAAAGTGATTGTAAATGTTTTTTATTAAGAGTTGGAGGGATCTCCACATGGTCCTTTTCCTAAATGGATAGTGTGTCTCTATGCATACAGGGCAAGATTAAACTTGCCTTGGCAACTCCAGTTCAAAAGGCTGCATACACCAAAGGGCAAAGTGCAAATGGAATCAACCAAGAAAGTGGTCTGGTGAGCTGCCGGGACAGAATTGTTAAAAAAAAAAAATATATATTTGGATAGCCTTTAATAGTATCACACCCAATTCCGCACGCCTGGCTTGGCTTGAACTGACCTACCTCACAGAATACTCACTTCAGAAGGTATTTGTCCATCATAGGAGAGGGTGCAAAGCTACTGAGACAAGTAGCCATTAGGAGCCAGCCTCTCTCTGCGTTCTTATCATTGATGTTTCTCCACACTTGATTGGCTATTTGAGAGAAGATTTCATTGCGGAGACTGGAGTTGGCCAAACCTATTTGGGTTATGTAATTACCGAAGAGAGTTTCTTGAGCTCCGTTCAGATGGGGATCCCCCATGAATCGTAGTATCTGAAAGAAGAATGCTATTATTATTCTGTTCTGAGCAATTTGCAAAGTGCAGAAACTGTGAGGTATCTCAGTTACTGAAATTCTCCCATTTTTATCTCCTTTCTTCTACCATTAGCTTTCTTCGCCACTCAACCTTCCTCCTTTCTTCTCCCTTTTCCTCTCCTCACTACCCCTCTTCCTTTGTCCTTCCTCTGCACCATAGTTCAGCAAGTACTGGAAGTCAAGGAGCAGTTTCATAAATGATCTGATTCAGGGAGTCCAACTGTTATGTTTTGTAACTTCAAAACATTAAACTAATTCAAAGGGGGGCACAGGAATCCAAAATGTGAGTCTAACTCGGTTCTTTATTTTAAGCGAGGCACACATGTATTTTGTGGTGCCGTCATGACGTATGCAATTCACGTATTTTTATATACAGCCCATATTGAATTATCTAAACAAACAAGAATGCTGAATTAGCAACGTATTCACAATGTTACTCGAACACTAATGAAGCATTAAGTGCACAACACCAACGGACTAGGCGACTGCTCTGTCCAGCACAGTCATCTGGAACTCCTGGTGGCTTGGCTTCATTTCCTTTGCTCTTCCCACATCAACTTGTCTACTCTTGGCCACCCCCAAATGTAAACTAAAACAGCACCTCATATTGTGCCAGGGTAGTCTACGACTCAAGAATGCAAATACTGAATTCTCCAGTTTCAGATAACCTGCTCCGGCCTGTTCTAAGCAAACTCATCGTCGAACTCTGGACCTTGTGAGTCAATGCCTCCCCCTGCACTTGGATCCTTGACTCCCTGACCAGCAGATCACAACACCTCTGACACAGTTATTCTTGACACTGGTGCCACACGAGGTTGCGTTCTCACCCCCGTACTCCACTCCCTGTGCATTCGTGAGTGCGGGGCCAAGTTCTTACTTGACAGAATATACACATAAATATATTGGAGCAGTTGCTTGGAAGCAAACAAAACTGCTGAGTGATTAAGCCAGGGTAATCAACACCTTATGACATGCTTCCAAAATAACAAATTCCCAAATTGATAAAGGTAAGTTTGATCCTTGATTACAAAACTAGCAAAGACGAATGATCTTGTAGTGATTAAAAACAAATAATGAATCTAAATTAGCAAAATAACAGTCTAACTTGTGGTCTAATAGTGATATTAGTGATACTAAGCAGTATAATAGCATAATCAGTGGTCAACAAAATAATCATTGCCTGTGGCTCACTCCCTGTCCACCAGGCTAAACTAAACTAAGACAAAGTGTGAATATGTAACTATACTCATGCCAAGCCCCAACCCATGTGACAAATTATCATAATAAACACATCACAAAATACAATACGGGCAGAAGGTAGATACCTGGAACCTTCACATTCCAAAAGCTGAGTTGTTCTCTGCTGCTTTACATTCTCACATCCACAGAAGTGAATGTATGGAGACAATTAGTACATAATCAGACCGATGTAAACACACAAAGATATGCAAGCACTTTCAACAGATCTCTTGTTTCCACCTGGCATTCATACACACCTGCTCACACATAAGCAAACACACCCATGCAAACATATGTAGTTGCATATAGGAAACAGATTGTGTTGATTATTCATAAAATAAGAACAAACCTTCTCGGTGGTCCAGGAGCAACAGCCAATTAAAGCACGAAGGTCTGGAAATTCTAGTGCACTCAAATGTGCCAGACATCACACTGAAATCACACCGGATGCCAATCCTGTTCTCTTCACTTTTCATCTTTAATTGCTACTGCTTCACATGTTTATACTCTGTTTTGTTTTATTTTAATGGTGTCAGTAACATTTTACTGTTTCACATAAAACATGCGCCTCACACTTAATGTCAACCTGTCAATCTTCAGGCCATGCCACTAAGGGACTTGTGCTGATATCATTTTGTGACTGCATGTACTGGACTGTATCTATATGTCCTGACTGTGACTGTATATGCAGCGTTTTACAACTTGACCCCAGAGGAACAATGTGTCATGTAGCTGTATACATGTGCATAGTTGATTGACAATAAACTTGAACGAGGGCAGGATTTCCTTTTTGGTCCAGGGTTACAGCCCGCTCTCCTGTTACTGCAAATCAACAGTTCCACTGGAGACTCAGACGGATTGTAGCATTGGTCGGCAGGAAGATTGGAGGCTCTTCGTTGCCAGTAGGATGGCTCAGGTTGTCAGAAGATTTGGATTTTGCCTTGTTCTATAACACCATAAAACCATAAGATATAGGAGCAGAAGTAGGCCATTCAGCCCATCGTCTGCTCCACCATTCAATCATGGGCTGATTCAATTTTTCCAGTCATCCCCACTCCCCTGCCTTCTCCCCATATCCTTTGAATTGTTCTACCTGAATGTATTATGTAATAATTTAATCAGTGCGAACAGTATACCAGACAAGCTTTTTGTTAAATTTTTTTTATGTGACTATAATAAACCAATACCAATACTGATATTAAAAACTGCTTCAGAGAGCAGTAGGTGGAGATCTGGAATGAGCAATTGCACTAATTGGTCACATTCTATGTATTGGTATAAAGGACACAAATAGTTCTGTTCTTTGGACCTTACCAGCTTGAAGACTGTGACAGCTTCTTGCCTTAAGTCCTCTTTGGTTTGGGTCAGTGCTTCTTCCAGTGGAGTAGTCAACATTCCAAATAGCTGGCTCTAGACAAAAGAAGGTGCCCATGAGGGAATAAGAAGAACAGTTGGTTCATGTAATCTGTAACCTGCAAAACGTTCCATGCATCACCTACCCTGAAGTGGGTCCGTACAAATCTGGAGAAAGGATAATTGTTGATATCAAGAGGCATTTTTAGCTGAAGCCCCAAATGCACCTTGGGAGTTTCAGTCTGTAGAATACAATCTGAGTGGATTTCTTTATTTACTGCAAAACAAAACATCAAAGCATGAACAGCTTTCTCTTGGATTAGATTTCTCAATTATAAATGTTTGAGAGAGAAAATGGAGACCGCTGATTATTCGTCTGTCCGTTGTCATTTGACTGAGTTCTAGTTGGGGGTTGAGGGTATCATTCTGTTTGGAAAGATTGAATGGAATTGAAAAAGGATCTAGTGCTTTCCCGGTGTACATGATGAATAAACTCTTCTCGGGCTTTCAGCTGGGTACAGGTATCAATTGTAGCCGACAGTTCGATGACAAACTCTTCCAGCTTCTTCAGGGACGATGCCTCGGTAAGTTTAGACTGGTGGTACTTATACCCCTGTATTCTATCCATCCTGATTGGTTAGTCTGCATCCAGTCAGGCTTCTGCTCTCCCACCTTGTTTATAATTCATTTCTCTAGAGCACTGCATTTGCAATGGCCATATGATTGACTTCAACAGCACAAAACTACTGTGCTGTGCCAATGGCTTTTGGGACTGCCTGGTAAAGGAAACCATTGAAATAAGACTAGAGAAAAAGAATTTTAACAAAGACAAAGATCTCGCCTAAGTAAGAACTGGAATTAAATTTGCAACAAGGTGGGAGAACAGAAACCAGATTGGATGAGTACTAACCAATCAGGAGGGAGGGACTATGTGGGTATAAATACCTCCAGACTAGACTTGCCCAGGCATCATCTCTGAAGAAGATGGCAGTTTGCCATCGAAACATGGGTTATAATCGACACCTGTACCCGGCTGGAAGCCCAAGGAGAGTTTATTCGTTGATGAATGGAATTGTAAGTCTAAAGCTCAACACGTGTGGAAACTCAATGTGGAGCAACGACCAGGGATGGGGGAAGCTTCAGGGAACTGAAGAGTTGACCGATAAGCAGACAGGTTGAGCAGAACGACTGACAGAGGAGTTGGAGCAGAAGTCAGCTGTCAGGGTTCAGTTGTCCCTTCAAGTTGTTATTGCCTGGGGTGGTAATGGGGACAAGCTTCCACTACTTATTAAACGCTCCCAGATATGGATCTCAAATAGCCTCTGACAATCAACTCCTGCTCCTGGCCTTCATGTGTGGCTTAGCTACGAAGCCTGGCGGAACCATTTCCACTGACAGGATAAGGGGAAAAGGCAGGTTACTGGCACCTTAAAACCAGTCACTTCAAGCAGATGTGGTTCATCAGCCATGGCAACTTATCTAGAAGGAAAACTCTGATCTCAAACCTCTGCAGCCTTGTGGCCATATCTACTTATTGGAAAGGCCTTAGGAGTAAACCCGAGCAAAAAATCCAGAGCTGGAGACTCTAAGGCAGTCTTACATTGAGTTCAACGATGATTGGCAACTCCTGTGATGCTGCTTGTGCTAATCTGTATTGGTCTCTGCCGTTCCTTTGGGTTCATCAGCTGCGTGGGGAGGGGAGACTTGCCATATGGGTAACAGCTTGCTCTCCATATTATACTGCCCTGGCTTGTGTGCCTAGGCAGCTAGGACACAACTTTCCTGGTTGACCCTGACCAATGAAGGCCTCAGGGTTCAATGGGGGATGAGGGAAATCTGTAGTAGGGAGTTTGGGGGTAGTCAGATTAAGGGATGGCTGTCAGAAATTGTGGGAGGAAATTTAATGGCATACTTTCCAGTTACACACCTGAATACAATATCTGCAATCATTTTGCTACAGTCGACGTATCACACTTGTTTACTGTGTAATACTTCCAATAGAGAGGCAGAGTAACAGAGAGAGAGAAAGTGTGAAGCAGAGGAAACAACAGAGGTTGAAAAATTTCAGTGAGTGATCAGCTGAAAGGTTTACCTGTTGCAGCTTGGAGTAAGGTCGCCAATTCGGCAGGAATGTCCAGATGAGCAACGTTCACCACTTCTCTCATTGTTTGTTCCTGAGTTTTAATGTAATTATTTTGCAATTAAATTCTCTCCCGGGTAATAATGGCAGTACAACTGGAGTTTCAATATGGTAATAACAACTATTTATAGAGATGAGCATTTTGGGATGTGGCACATAAGATAAGGAAATGGTGACTTTGGCCCTTTGATTCCCAAAAGCTGCAATTCTGCACAAGCACAATGAGCTATAACTTTTTTTTGTCTGGTAATTGCAATACTTTCAGAGAAGTTCATGGTCCTTTTGGTAAGATGATGATCCTAATAGTGTTGTTACAGGCTAAGGATCACAATGAGGATAAGGAGAGCAAGCAGATGCACACTGTGGATACTGCCAAGTGTATCGGGTAAATGTGCACTAAACTTATTGGATGTCACAGCAAGGGCGGCATGGCATGCTGCAGTTAGCTAACACTATTAGAGTGCGGGAGACCCAGGTTCAACTCCATCACTCTCTGTAAGGAGTTTGTACATTCTCCCCATGATCGCATGGGTTTCCTCCCACATTCTAAAGACATATGGGTTAAAGGTTAATTGGTCACATGGGTGCAATTGGACTGTGTGGGCCCATTGGGCCTGTTACCGTACTGAATCTTTAAACAAATGTCTAAAACTTTGGATTATATCCTAGTGAGAGGATGAAAGGGGTGCAAACCAAAGATGATATGGAAAGAAATCTGTTACCATCTCAATCCTCTCCCGTTTTTGTTCTCGGACCTACAAAATAAAGAAAAATGTGTTTCTAGGAAGGCAGTATAGCTCATGTTTTAGAAACATTTCATAGCCACAAGATTGATTTCCATGTAATTTATCTGACCTCAGTCACCATCACACCAGGCAACAATCTATTCAAATGCTGGAGAAAGAACTCTGAATCTACTTGCTCAGGTTTCAACACCCATACAGTGTTTTGGCGTGTACAGTTGATGGGCAGACCAGGATAGCGGAGAGACAAGTCTGATGAAAGGTATTCTGGCTGAAGCGTTATCTCTTTTCCCACAGACGACTTCCAACATTTTCCATTTTGATGAAGGCCCGAGTTGGCTGTAATGTATTATGTGACTATTCGTAGGTCAGAGTGCATATGACGTCAGAACGCGGGGTTTTTGTAAAATGGAAGTCTGGTGAATAAACGTGCGTGTTTAATACTGCGGTGTCCGAGTCACATTAATGCTACATGGTGTCAGAAGAAAGCGAAAAGGAAAGGAAGAGAAAACATGTAAAAAGATGTCACAGTTACAGCCACTGTCAAGTTTAAGCCTACGAGATAATATTGGTGGGAATTGGAAGGTATGGCTCCAGCAGTTTGAGCTGTTTTGCACCGCTAGTGGCGTAGATGACAAAACGGAGAAAGTGCAATGTGCTACGTTTCTGCATGTGGCGGGGGCAGAGGCAATAAAGGTTTGCAACACATTTGTCTTCCAAGAGGGTGAGCGAGATAAAATTGAAGTGTTGAAGAAGAAGTTTCAAGATTACTGTGAACCGAGAAAAAACCTACCGTACATTCGACACATATTTTTTACGAGGGCTCAAGGACCGACAGAGACTGTAGACGCCTACGTAACAGATTTGAAGAACAAGGCAAAAAACTGTGAGTTCAGACAACTGCATGATTCTTTAATACATGACAGAATTGTATACGGCATACGAGATGACCTTGTGAGAGGCAGACTGTTGAGGCGGAGCTTACATTGGAAAAAGCAATTGATATGTGCCGTGCTAGCGAGATCACGTTGAGTCAGGTTAAAATGCTTAATGAAGAGACTGAAGTATACAAAATAAAAGCTGTGAAAACTGACAAGAGTAGGACAAAGCCAGCTCCACAGGATAATCAAAAGGAAGTTAACTGCAACAGATGTGGTTATAAACATGGATACAGAAAATGTCCAGCCTTTGGTAAGACATGCAAATTATGCAGAAAGAAAAATCACTTTGCAAAGATGTGCAAATCGCAGGAGCAAGCAAGTAAAATGCATGCTGTGGAACAGAGTGAGTGCAACAGTGACATGTTCCTTGGAACAATTGAAATGGAACAAGAGGTATGCATCAAGAATATTGATAATGCAGAGGTGGATGTTGAAGATGAATGGACTCAAGATCTGATAATAAACAGGAGGAATGTGACATTTAAGCTTGACACTGGGGCGAAGTCAGCAGAAACATTCAGCTCACTGGACATCAGAGGAAAACTTGGAAAATCCACCTGCAAGCTTGTTGGATATTTTGGCTACAAGACAGCATCATTGGGAAAGAAAACACTCACCTGTGTGTATAAAGGACAGAAACACAAGATAGTGAGATTGTGCAACAGCATGTTTCGGCAATACTAGGCAGTGCAACATGCATAGAGCTAGGCCTGGTGAAGCGAATCTATGGTGTTGAGAAAGAAAATTACTTTCTCAAAGACTTTGCTGACTTGTTTTCTGGACTAGGATGTTTACCAGGGAAACACCATATCCAGATTGATCCAACTGTTGCACCAGTCGTGCATGTCCGAGGAAGGTTCCAGTAGCTCTCAGGGATCGAGTAGTGGAGGAGCTACACAGAATGGAACAGATGGGAGTCATAACGAGAGAAATAGAACCGACCGACTGGGTGAATAGTATGGTGACAGTGGTCACAGAGAAAAAGATTAGGATTTGCATGGATTCACAAGATCTCAACCGAGCCACCAAAAGAGAGCACTATCTGCTGCTCACGGTTGAAGAAGTTGTCTCCCGCATGCCTAATGCAAAATACTTTTCAGTATTGGATGCAAATCAAGGTTTCTGGCAGATCAAGCTGGATGAAGAAAGTTCCAAATTATGCACTTTCAACACGCCCATAGGGAGATATCGTTTCCTGTGTCTACCCTTTGGGATTTCTTCTGCATCAGAGGTATTCCAGAGGTCAGTGGCACAAATGATTGAAGGCCTGGATGGAGTGGTCAGTATCATTGATGATTTGCTGGTATGGGGTGACACCATTGAGGAGCATGATCAGAGATTGAGGAAGCTTCTGGAGAGAGCACGTACAACCTAAAACTGAACAAAAGTAAATGTAGGATCACAACTACAGAGATCAAATACATAGGTCATGTACTCGCGCTGATGGGCTAAAACCAGATAATGAAAAGGTCAGGGCTGTGGTACAGCTACCACCACCCGAAGACAAGCAAGGACTTTTGAGGTTCATGGGCATGATACTGTATCTCGCCAAGTTCATTCCCAACTTATCGGAGGTCAGTGCTCCACTTCGAAAGCTACTAGAGAGCAACACTGAATGGCATTGGGAAGATGCCAGTTGGTTACCAATGCACCAGCACTCAAGTTCTATGATGTCAATAAACCGGTGACAATGTTTGTGGATGCCAGTTCAGAGGGAACAGGAGCTGTTATACTGCAGGATGGGAGGCCTGTGGCATATGGATCACGAGCACTTACAGACTGTCAATGCCGATATGCTCAAATTGAGAAGGAATTACTCGCCATAGTTTATGGGTGTGAGAAGTTCCACCAGTATGTATATGGCAAAGAAATCCAGGTTGAGAGTGATCACAAACCACTTGAGAGCATCTTCAAAAAGCCACTTCATCAAGCTCCTATGAGGCTGCAAAGGATGCTTCTCAGGCTACAGAGGTACACTCTCACAGTCACCTATAAGCCAGGAAAAGAACTGTACATCACTGATGCTTTGAGCCGTGCTTACCTCAAAGAGCAAAAGGAAGAGTTGCTAGGAAGAGAGCTGGAGGTCAACTGGGTTACACCTCAGCTACCCATCTCTGAGGAGAAGTTGAACATGTTCAGGAAAGTGACTGAAAGATCCTGAAATGCAAATGCTAAGAGACATTACAATGAATGGAAGGCCAACAGAAAGAAAAGATGTTCCAAAAGAAATACAGAAGTACTGGACATTTAAAGAGGAAATTAGCTATGCATCAGGACTAATGTTCAAAGCGGCAAAACACATAGTACCAAATCAAATGAGACAGGAAATGCTCAACAGAATTCATGAGTCACACCTGGGGATAGTGAAATGTAAAGAAAGCAAGGGACATTCTCTATTGGCCAGGTATGTCAACTCAGATAGAGGACATTATGTCTCAGTGTGCTGTTTGTAATGAAAATAAAAATAGCAATCCAAGAGAGCCTTTGCTTCCCCACCCACTACCAGGAAGACCATGGGAGAAGCTTGGCACAGATCTCTTTCGCTACAATGGTGCAGAATATCTGCTTTGTGTGGACTACTATTCAAAATATCCGGAAATCACCAAGTTAAGTGACACGTCCCGTCAAGGTGTCATTACCGCAATGAAGTCGACATTTGCAAGACAAGGTATTCCAGATATTGTCGTCAGTGACAATGGTCCACAATATGCCAGTGGTGAGTTGAGAGAGTTTTCAGAAAGCCGGGAATTTCAACATGTTACTTCCAGTCCTGGGCACGCTCAGTCTAATGGACAAGCTGAGAGATCTTAACAAACTGAGAAGAACATGCTCAAGAAGGCACACAGCAGCAACGGTGACCCGTACATTGCTCTGCTTGAATACCGCAACACACCGATTGAGGGTGTGGGGTTCTCTCCTGCACGGCTGTTGTTGGAATGTCGGCTGAAGTCCAAACTGCCAACATCCACAACTCTACTGACTCCTGAAAGTTATGCTCAAGTACATGACAAGCTAAAGTACAAGCAAATAAAGCAAAACAGCTACTATGACAGACATACAAGACAGTTACCAGATCTGCATATTGGTGAAGATGTCAGAATACAGAGAGGAGACACTTGGCAGCCAGCTGTGGTTGTGAACAGGCATCAGCAACCAAGATGCTTCATAGTTCGCACGCCGGATGGAAAAGTCTACAGGAGGAACAGGAAGCATCTGCTGAAGACAGGTGAGAGGGTGTTTCCACGTACAGATACACAGGACATTTCCACAGATACAGACATGGAAACAAACGACACCAAGAGTGAGGGGCGTGACGAAACCCCACGGCGCAATGACAGTGAAAGTTCGGTGCAGACAGACCAAGGTGGAAATGCAGACACAGAGGTTACTCGAGAGACTGACTCTGAAGGACAAGCACAGTCACAGTTCTATCGCACAAGGTCTGGGAGACAAGTCAAACTTCCAGCTAGATACAGAGACTAGATCTACCTACAGTCTTGCACAGTTTGAGACAAAATCACACGTTGTAAGTTCCAAGGTGTGAAATAAAAGGTTTATTAGTCTATGTTAGTAAAAGAAAATATACTGCTGTTAGTATTGTAAGATACAATGTAGAATACAGTATAAGAAGTTAAGATTTTTATTAGTTTATGTCATGGCTATTGTAATGTTAGAAAGTCATACCCAGAGGCATTGTTTTGGTAATTCACAGTATTGTAAAAAAAACTTGAGAAGCGGGATGTAATGTATTATGTGAGTATTTGTAGGTCAGAGTATGTATGATGTCAGAACGCGGGGTTTTTGTAAAATGGAAGTCTGGTGAATAAGCGTATGTGTTTAATACTGTGGTATCCGAGTCACATTAACGCTACATTGGCAACCTTGTACACAACAAATTGAACCAAGAATAAAATGAATGTGTGGCTTGTCCTGACTAAGTTGGCCAGGCTCTATCAGATAGTGGCTTGTAATTGTCCATATCCACCTGAACCATAAGTGGACAAATATCAACCCCAGTTAATGTGGAGTAGATCAACTTGGTGGATGGAGGCCAAGTAAACCAAGCAGATGCATGCCAAGTGGACAGAGATCAAGTGTATCAGCTAAATATGGACTAAATATATTGGGTATACTTTGGCCTAGTAGATAAAACATACAATGGCAGATTAGAAAGAAAGTAAATAAATGCAATGAAGTAGATCAGGTGATCTTTGTTCAGCGAACAAAGTGAAAATGGATAAGATTGGCTCGGGAAATCAAACCAGTTGAGCCAGATACACATAAATCAGATAGATTTCAAATAAGTAAATTAGACTGACACAGACAAAATGGACTATGTATACAGAACTGGGTGGACAACAGATGGTAGACAATGTGAGTTTGGACACAGCATCTATGATACTGCAAGGTGAAATGACTACTTGGTGTTCAAACTCACCCTGAGGTATCTCCTGCGATTTGTAAACATGAAAACAATGGATCGGACTCTGATGAAGTTCTCCTTTAACTTTTGGAATTTTTTCCTTAAAGATAAACAAAGAGAAAAAGAATATATGAAGGTTGATTTTCTCCTTTTGGTCTCACAATGGGTTTGGACATAACTTCAAAACATAACGCACTGTTTAGTAAGTCCTATAGTCTTTGGGAAATTGTACTTAATATTCACAAAACCTAACTGACATCTATGCAGATGACTTCCCATGTTCTCCTCTCTATAGCGTAACTATGCCTTGGGCAGGATGTTTAAATTGGCTAAATACAGGGTCTGCCATTGAGAGTTAAATACTTCTGGCCCAAAAGACCAAGGATACCATTTTTTAAAAACATATAATACCATTGTATATTCTTTATCCTCAAAAATATTGTTGTCTTAAGGAACAAGTCCATTCCCTTGATATTAGACTTGCAATGTTGCAGTCTCCCTTACTGAAATATTGGAACAAGAAGTGATCTTGGGAAGGCTTAGGTATGTAAATTTCCAA
The DNA here is from genome assembly GCF_030144855.1 of Hypanus sabinus. Taxonomy (NCBI): domain Eukaryota; kingdom Metazoa; phylum Chordata; class Chondrichthyes; order Myliobatiformes; family Dasyatidae; genus Hypanus; species Hypanus sabinus. The sequence continues at coordinate 51,265,684 of NC_082714.1, read as the reverse complement.
GGATTGGTGTGCTGACAAGTGTCCATTTTGTACTGCCACTGGTCATCCTCTTGCAAACTATTCAGCTTTGATCATCAAACTTGAAGGTGTCAATGGTCAGTACACATTCACTGAATTGTACCATGAGGCCATTACACAAATATAAGACCATACAAAATAGGGTTCAGAAGCAGCCATTGTTCTTTATTGATGCTGTACCATTTAATAAGATCCTGGCTGATCTAATTGTGACATGTATTTCATATTTCAGTTATATTTGAGTAATATTGTAAATATGTTGTTTGATCAAGCATTCTTTGTTTATTTAAATAATTCATTATGGATTATATGTAGAAGTACGTGAAAGGCATACGTCATTATGTCTCCACATCACATGTATGTGCTTTAGTAAAGTAAAACTAATTACGCACACATCTCCGGGCTCCTGTGTTTGTCTTTTATTTAGTTTTGGAGTTGCAAAACATAACAATGGTGAAGAGGTAGTTTTAAAGTGAAGCTGAGATGACTACCTACCTATTGAAGTACAGCATGATTTTTTTTCTTCACAAGGGGAGAGAGACACATACTCAAGTTGAAAAAAAAGCACAGCAGGTGTTTCTTCAGCAAGGGGAAGAGACAGTCAAGTTAAAGAAAGCAGAAAACAGACAAAATTGCAGGTTCATTAACAGTGTGTATTGAATGATAATGATAATAAATCGGAAAAAAAAGCAGAAATAGCTGGTTGCATTGGAATGATAGACACGTTCAATTGCACAACAGGTAACTGAGTGATGTATACTGAATGAATTGAGCAGTATTTTGAAGCAATTGAAATAAACAATGAAAAGTGAGAGCCAGTTTTGCTGAGTATAATTGGTGGAAAAATATACAGTTTGATTGGAAGTTTGACTGTTCCAACCAAACTAACCGAAATCAGCTTTGCTAATACCATGAATGTAACACAGGAGCATTTAGTACTGAAACCATTATTGATTGAAAAATGCTTTAGGTTTCATAAATGGAATCAAAAGAAAGGGGAGTCCAGTTCAGCTTGTGTGGCTGAATTGAAGAGATTGTCTGAGAATTGTTAGTTCAGAGATAGGCTTAAAGATGCACTGTGAGATCGTTTATTTTGTGGAATTTTACAAGAAAGCATCCAAAAATGGCTCTTAACTGAAGCACAACTCACATTTTAAAGAGCAGTTGAAATCACTATATTAATGGAAACGGCAACCCGAGATGCAATTGAGTTGCAGTCAGGAATGAAAGTGAGCGTGAACAAATTTGCAATGTCTAAACAGAAATTAGCCTGGCCAAACAAATTGTGTTACCATTGTGCCAGGGGCTCACATACACCAGACCAATGCAGATTTAAAGGCAAACTTGCATAAAATGTAACTAAGTAGGACACATAAAAAGAGCATACTGGGCAAACAAAAATAAACAGACTGCACAGGGAAGAGAAAAAGATAAAAAACAGTCACTGCAGTTTCAAAAGGAGCAGTAATCTGCATATTGTTGATGAAAAATCTGATTATGATAGAGTCATGTAGGGACTGCGTAGCCTTAAGATTTACAATATGAAAACTAACAAGAGACAAGCAATATGGTTTATACAAGAAGTAAACTGCAAATTAATTAAAAAGGAATTGGACAATGGCTCAGCTGTTTCAGTCATTTCACGAAATGAGTTTGAATGGCATTTCAAAGATACTGAAATGAAGCCTGCAGATATCCAACTTAGGACTTATACTGAAGAAAAGATAACTCGTGTGAATGACATTCTTAACAGTGAAATACAACAACCAACAAACTACATTGGGCTTGTATGTGGTAAAAACAGGAAGGCATCATTGTGGCATCGTGATTGGCTGAAACAACTACAACGTGATTGGAGAGCCATCCACCATTTTCATGCCACATCCCCTGCAACAGAGTTAGCAGAAAGTGAATTAAGAAAGGTATAGATGACGCCATAGCAGTGTTCAAGGATGGCATTGGAAAACTCAAACATATCAAGGATAGAATAGTGTGAAATGAAGATGCTACACCCAAGTTTTACAAATCCGTCCTGTTCCTTTTACTACCCGCAATAAAGTGGCCAGTGAGCTAGATTGCATGGAGTTTTTAAAGAATTCTTTCCAGGGTAGAATGGAGCCCATTTGCAACACCTTGGTCCTAGTAGCCAAGAAGGATGGGCCTGTAAGGATCTGTGGGAATTTTAAGGTCATCCTTTTAGTCGACATGGATAGGTTTTTTCCATTGAGAGTATGGGAGATTCAAACAAGAGGACATGAATTGAGAATTAAGGGACAAAAGTTTAAGGGTAGCACGAGGGGGAATTTCTTTACTCAGAGAGTGGTAGCTGTGTGGAACGAGCTTCCAGTAGAAGTGGTAGGGGCAGGTTTGATATTGGCATTTAAAGTAAAATTGGATAGGTATATGGACAGGATAGGAATGGAGGGTTATGGGCTGAGTGCGGGTCAGTGGGACTAGGTGAGAGTAAGCATTCGGCATGGACTAGAAGGGCTGAGATGGCCTGTTTCTGTGCTGTAATTGTTATATGATTATATGGTTATATCATCAACCCAGTACTGAAAATAGATCAATACCCTCTGTGAAGAATAAAGGATATCTTTGCAAACCTTTCTGGAGGGAAAAACTTCAGCAAAGTTGAGTTAACTGAGGCCTAACTGCAGATGGAGACGGAAGAAGAGTCCAAAGTGTTTCTCATCATAAGCACTCATGAAGGGTTTTATTGCTATAACAGACTTATTTTTGGAGTAGCATCTACACCTGCACTGTGGCAGAAAGCTATGGACCAGGTGCAGCAACACTGCCCAGGCACTCAGTGTTACCTGGATGACATCATTGTTACCAGTGATGATGACATGGAATGTCTCCAAATTATCAAGGCAGTGTTAAAAACATTTGAAGATTATCGGCTCAGAACACAATTTGACAAGTGCGAATTCTTTAAACAAAGCATCACTTACTATGGTCACACTATTGATACATAAAGGATTAAGCAAGTGTGCTGAGAAAATTCAAGCAGTGGTAGATGCCCCAAGGCCAGAGGATGTGTCACAGTTGCTGTCCTTTTTAGAATTTGTCAATTACCATAGCAGGTTCCTGCTAATCCTGGCCACTGTGCTCCACCCCTTGAATTTATTACTATAGAGCAGAAAGAAATGGCAATGGACAAAGCAGTGTGAGGTAGCTTTCCTCACATCAAGGACCAAGGAAATGGTGATGTCAGACACTGTACTCACAGATTATGATCCACAATATCTTGTGAGTTTGCCTGTGACACCTCACCTTATGGTATAGTCCTTGTGGACAGTCATGTCACGTGTAACGAGTGATGGAAGTGAACATCTGATACCCTTTACATCATGTCCCTTACTACTGCAGAGAAAAATTATGCACAGATTGACAGAGAGGCCTTGAGTCTGGTCTGGGGTGTAAAACGTTTCAATCAGTATTTGTATGGGAGAGGAGTTTACCCTCATTACTGATTGTCAACCACTGGAGTTCTTATTCAAGCCACAGAATAATGTTCCATTAGTGTTCCATGGGCTCTGCTTCTTGGAGGACACAGCTAAAATATAAAATTCAAGAGGACAGCTAATCATGGAAATGCTGTTGGATTGTCCTGTTTAATCTTGGAAAAGAAAATACCTGAAAAGTTGACAAAAGAGGACATTCCTCTTGACGTATTCTCCCTAATGCAAATTGAAAGCCCCATTATGGCAGGCGTGATCCAAAAAGATAACCAGAAAAGAGCCCCAACTATCTCAGGTCTACATGGTAACCCAAAATGGGTGGAATATGCAGCAGAAATATCAGTTCCCCCATTTTTACCAGCTTGCCATGCACTGTTGGGCTGCCAATACATCCAGAAAATGTCAAGAGCAGCACCTCTCTATCCTTGGGAATGCCCTGCATTGCCCTGGTAGACAATTCATGTAGAGTTTTCCAGATCATTCAATGGCACAAATTTCTTGGTAGTAGTGGATGCAGCTACAAATTGGCCCGAAGTATAGCCTCCACTACAGCCTCACACACAGTTGATGTGTTGAAACACCTCTTTGCAAGGACTAGAGTTGCTGAACACTTAGCCAGTGACCATGGACCACAGTTTGTGGTGGAACAGTTTCAGTCATTCCTGAGCATTAATGGAATAAGACACAGCACATCTGGACCGTATCACTCACAAATGGCTTGGTGGAAAGGTTTGTCCAGAGCCCAAAGAACTCACTGTGAGCAATGTCAGCAGAACACACCACACTGACACTGAATCAGAAGCTCACTAATTTCCTTCTTGCATATTACAATGCAGCATATTTCACAACCAACAACTCACCAACCATGCTGTTCCTGGCTCATCCCTTGCACTCACACTTGGCTCTCCTTAAACCCAACCTCAGAAGGAGTATGCTGGACAAACAGCTGAGCCAAACTGAGAGCTCCTCAAACAAGGAGGTTCAATGTTTCACTACAGAGGTGATCAAAAGTGGGCACTTGGGGAGATTAGGGACCACGGAGACCACTCTTACACCACGGAGATTGCGTCTGATGTAATCTGGTGATGACATGTCAATCAGTTGAGAAGTATACAAAGGTATACATATAAGATGACTAGAGAGCAATACATTACATATTTGAGTTGAGATACATTCTATATTGAGTTGGAGTTTATAAGTATGCAGGGTGGAGTGTTGTGTATTTAATAGTTAAGTAATATTGGAAATATATTGTTTGATTAATTGTTCTTAGTGTATTTACATAATTCATTATGGGTTATATGTAAAAGTATGTGAATGGCATACATCATTATGTCTCCATGTCATATATATGCACTCAATATAGTAAAACTAAGTACACACGCATCTCCTGGCTCCCGTGTTCTTCTTTCAATTAGTTTTGGAATTACAAAACACTCCATTCATTTTTTTTCTTTCAACTTGTTTATGATGCTCTGTTCTAACACAGATTAATCTCTCCATTTTGGATACAGGATTTCTCTTGTACCTGGTAATGTAGCCTCTGGCTGAAGCCTGCAGCAGTATGATTGTTCTCCGGAGTTCTGTATAACGTTTCCTGGCAAAGAAACCACGGGCATAGCGTTGCAGAGTTAGAGAGGCAATAAGCATGAGGCCGTCCCGTTTACTGTCTAGAGTGTGGTACAAGTTCTCCTTGATAAATATCTGAAACACATCCAGATGGCAGTTTGTCACTCTTGTATTGATAGATGTACGGCTTTGTAAAATTTTATTTTACCTCGCCACCCTTTCCTGTTTAAATGCTAATTTAAGTTTTCAATGGCAGTATTTACAAAAACGTAAATGCTTACCAACTTTTGGATTAGATCAAAATTATTAATTCCTTGATCTTCAGGATCACAAAAGAAGAACGGTCCCTTAGTTAGGTGAAAAATTATGTTCTTATTCCCACTGACATCATCACAACAGCATCAAAATGTTTACTGAATTTGTACCTTGTTTTGACCACACACCTTGTTTACTGAATTTGTACCTTGTTTTGGCCTCTGGAACTATATGTGAGTGAGACTCTATATATGGAACTAAACTCCACTGAAAAATGCGTGTTTCATATGCCTATGCAGTGCATTTAAATAAATGCACTACATTGGAGTGGTATTGGCATCCACACCCATTTATCCACCAGTATAGCCCAGTTTACAATCACGATCGAGAAGCACACGTTCTCCTCCCCTTTGGCTGCAGGACAAACAATTGTGAGTAGGGCAGCAACATGCGCCTGTGGAATGATCACATTAATGGGAAGACTCTACCTCCGGCGACTGATCAGTAAGGTGCTGGATGTTACGGAATGCTGCGGTCCGCCGTGTTCAGTGAGTCTCCAGTTAGGTGGATACTCTCATCACGGACCATCCATTGGTTTTGCTGACAGTTATTTGGAGGAGAAACACAAAAGGCAGCCTCCACGGAAAGGACAACACAGGTACGTGTTTGCAAACATGAGGAAGTCTGTAGATGCTGGAAGTGCAAAACCACACCCACACACACAAAATGCTGGAGGAACTCAGCAGGCCAGGCAACATCTATGGAAAAGAGTAACCAGTCGATGTTCTGGGTACACGTTGACACATTTATCATGTCTGGAAGGCCAGAAAGGCTGGGAATTGGTAGGGAACACACTACCTTTGTACTTCTCCAACCTTCTGCAAAACCACTAATGGAGCCAAGAGCCCATCTTTGGCATGGGGGGGGGGGTGAATTTCTCCGATGTAGTAGTTGTTACAGCAGGTTTTAACCTCCATGGAAGCACAAATGAAGCCTATCCAAACTCTATGTATGTCCCAGTGGAAGCTAAGTACACTCGTATCTTGGTGCTAGTCAGCTGCAGACAGCTACTATCAGACGTTTGTAATCAAATAGAGGCATGGGTTTGGAGACACAGAGAACAGTGGTACATTTCCAGACGTCTGTAAGGCAGCCAATGCCTAACCCTATTGGAATGGAAGTAGTTGCATAATACAAAAATTACATACTACCATAATCTTTTCTACTGTTTTAGGATTTTTATACATCCATATCCATGAACTAAATTCCAGTGATAATCTCTCTGTGGAACTATATCCCATGTAAGAAACATTAATTTTTGGGAATTATACTTTTATATCATACTTTCTTGTATATTTTTTGGACAAAAGTCAGAAGGAGTTCTTGGATTTTATTTGCATCAATGGCAGGTTATGTTTTGGAGGTCACTACATTATGTGTGGTCAAAATTCAGTCAAAGATCTGGGATCTCAGAAGCAAAGTGGAGAGACACAAGGAAAATATGCGCAGAAATGCTGGAAGAACTCAACAGGTCAGGCAGCATCTATGGAAGGAGATCAATAGTCGGCATTTCAGGCTGAGACCCTCCATAGATGCTACCTGACCTGCTGAATTCCTCCAGCACTTTGTGTGTGCTGCTCAAGAATTCCAGCATCTGCAGAATCTCTTGCGAGACACAAGGGGAAGTAATTTGGCCCAGAGAAGGATGCACGTTGTTTTACCAGGTTCCAGCACAGTCTTGATGGGACAATAGCTTCCTCCTGTACTGTAATAATTATTTAATGCTATACTCCAATGAAATTCTGTAGAAACACTGCTGTGAAAATCAGTGGCTTCATTAGGAGGGAAAACTAGCTTCAACTGGTTTTGGTCTATGGAGAAAAATCCCTCAGCAATCAATATTTTAAGAAAACTAAAATGAAATGACGGATTTTCTGCAGGAAAGGCAATGTAAAATAATATGCCAATGCACTTAAGTTTGCTCAGTAGTGAACTTGTGACCCAACCTTGCTAAGTCCGATGCTGTACATTCCCCTGCTGACTGGAACAATTTGTTTCAAAATGGCAACACAGTTTTCACCATCTGCCTTTATTTGATTTGTTAGTCCCAATAAGATTTTGTACCTGCAAGAAAAAAATAGCAATATTAACAGTACTCATTTTTCACAGCGGCTGTATGCCAAATTAAAATTCTGTCAACAGAGGATGCTTTAAAATGCAGGCCACTTGGTCTTTGATTGGTTTGGTATCCACTTAAATTTCTTCTCTATCATTACAGATTTCTCAATTCTTTTATCCCCTGTTCTTATTTAGAAAGAAAGACTTGGATTTAAGTAACAATCTTGTGCTGCTTCAGAGATTACCTCTCTTCCATACTAAGATCAGAACTGAGGGTATTTAATGATTGGGCAACATTCAGTTCTGTTCACAACCTCTCAAATAATGAAGTGAACTCATATTGAACACAGCAAAAGGAAGCATCGCTCATACAGGCGTTTGTATAAAATTTGTGCCAAGAAGTGCCCAATGAAACACAGCCCAACCACCAAAATTCACCAGCATTATAAAATATATTGTTTATTAATATATGTAAGGTTTGTATTTGTAGCACATAATTAACTATGGACTATGTATATGTTGCATTGTTATGATTGAATGGACTAGATTTTGTCTGTGAGGAGTGACACAGCTAAGAAATGTTCTTTGCTTTCCTGTACATCATCTTGTTTGAGAAATCAATTCATGAATTTAACTTGCAGATGCTGAAAAATCTGAGATGAAAACAGAAAGTGCTGGAAACACATAGACTGTCTGTCAAAAGAGAAATCAAGCTAATTTTTCCTATCAGAGATCTTTCTCTTCTAGGAAAACTAACTCTGAAGAGGCTCTCAGCTCTCCACTACAACTTCTGTCTACTTCTTCTGCTTTGTTTATCCCGAACTTCTCTTTTCTTCCAATTCTTTCCCTTCTATTCTGAGTTTGAACAAAAGTCATGAGTTCTGACAAATGGTCTCTTACCTGAAACATCAACTCTTTCCACAAGGTGCTGAGAATTTTCAATATTTCTTGTTTTTATTTATATTAATGCAACTTACTGGTGGTCCTGAAGCATTATTACAGGGAGATGTCATCCACCATCTCCAAAAGGTACCGTGGAAACTCACCAAGGTGACAAGCAGCACCTTCCAAACTGTGATTTCCAGCACCCAGAAGCACAGGAGCAGCGGTTGTATGGCAATGCCGAATGCATGTTTCCTTCTAGTCGCATGCTACCCTGACTCACAATTACATTGCAGTTCACACAAAGTGCTGGAGGAACTCAGTAGGCCAGGCAGCCTCTATGGAAAAGGATTCAGTCGATGTTTTGGGCTGCGACGCTTCATCAGGAGTCCTGCTGTAGGGTCTTGGCTGGATTGCCAACATCTGCAGATTTTCTCTTGTTTATACTGCAGTTCCTTCATTTTTGCTGGATCTAAATCTTGGATCATCCTATCACTAGCATTGCGAGAATACCTTAACCAGATGGATTGGAGCAGATCAAGAGGGTAGCTTTACATTATCTTTACAAGGACAATGAAGGAAGAACAATCATTATCAATCTACCCCTCCACCTTTAACACGTATTGTATTCCAAGCATGCAATCTAACCAATGATTGACCTCATATTCTCCACCTGTGCACTTTGGACTGAGATTTTTAATTGGGTGTATTATTAAAATTTACAATGACTACACATGGCACTAAAAACACCATACACTCATTTTGCTTAATTATCAAGAAAAACTTATTAAATCCCATTTATATTAATTCATATTCACACCACCAAGAGAAGTAATCAGCTAATCGCTGAGGCCTTCCAAGTGCTAACTGTTTTACTGGCACTGGCCTTCATATTATGGAAGTCTAATAGAAACATGAAAATGGACACAATTTAGATACAGGATCTCTGAGTGCAGATGGACCCCATACAAACCTCTTGATGAAATTATCAAAAGTAATCCTCACAGGATAGCCCTCCTTACGGATCCGGATCGTCTCCAGAATCCCAGAATATCGCAACTGTGTGCTTACAACATCAACCTCAAAGAGTTCAGGCTCCTGTGGAAAGAAAGTTTTCAACATCAGTTTCTCACACACCTTCCATGCACATCCAGTCTTAAAAAATTGTCTTCTGACTGGGAGGACACCCCGTGGTGGTCTTCAGCCTGTTGCCCAAGTATTGCTTGGTGCCACAGCACCTTCCCTACACAGTTAACATTCAATGAGGATCTTCCCATCTATTAAACCCTCTAATACTCGAAGATTCAAAGTACATGTTGTGGTGAACTATGTGCCTGTCGGGACACGCCCCTGCTGACTGCTCCTGTGGCTCCTCCCACAGGCCCCCTGTATAAAGGAGACCTGCGGCCTGAAGATCGGCCTCAGTCTCCAGGACCTTGTATGATAGACACTCACTCCTGGTTCCTTCTTCCAGTCAATAAAAGCCGATATCTCGCCTACGTCTCAGTGTGAGTTATTGATGGTGCATCAATTTTATTGACTGGAAGTTTTAAAACATGGAACCGGTTTTGCGTCCGGACCGGTTGGATTTGGACCCTCAAGACCCTGACGCAGCTCTCGCTTTTGAACACTGGCTTGCATGCTTCCAATCGTACTTGGCGGAGCTTCGTGCGACTGAACCCGCCGTTATGCACAGAATCCTACTCTCGAGGGTCTCCTCCAAAGTTTACTCCTTTATCCGGGACCTGCCGACCTACGAAGGGGCACTGGACGCCCTCAAACGACAGTACCTGCGGCCGGTGAACACCGTCTACGCAAGACATCGTTTAGCTACCCGGCAACAGCGGCCTGGCGAATCGTGCGCTGAGTTTCTCCGAGCACTACAGACACTCGTCCGAGCTTGTGACTGCAAGACGCTCATGGCAGAACAGCATGCGGAGCTGCTGGTGCGAGACGCCTTTGTGACGGGACTGAGGTCAGTGTACATGCGCCAGCGGCTGCTGGAGAACTCGGATCTTACCTTAAGCTCGGCGATAGAGAAGGCCAACGCTCTAGAAGCTGCGCGGCATAACGCCGACGCTGTCCAGTCGCGCGATTCCCCGCCGGTTTCGTGGACGCCTCAGACCCCGCCACCGCCGGCTCCCGGGAGCGAATTCGCCAACGCCGCCGCCAGTCGCCATTCCACGAGCTCCCCGACCCAGACCACGGCTGTGGCCCGTAAGAAACTCGTGCTTTGTTATTTCTGTGGCCAAAAGAAACATCCTCGACGACACCGTCCAGCGCGAGAAGCGACCTGCTCCAGCTGCGGAAAGCGGGGCCACTTCGCCAAGGTCTGTAAGACTCAACCTCGAGCGGAGTGCAGCGCTGCGGGTGAAACGTGGGGGCCGCCATCTTGCATGCCGGGATGTGGGCGGCCATCTTTGTCGACGTCAGCACGCCCCGCCCCCGATCCTCGGATGCTGACCGGGTACCCCGGATGTGAGCGGCCATCTTTGTCGACGTCAGCATGCCCCGCCCCCGACCCTCCGATGCTGACCGGGTACCCCGACGGCGATCCAACTCTGGCCACTGTGACTCTCGACCAAAGCGCCCCACACCAGCTTGCAAGGTCCATGATGGACATCCAGGTGGAGGGGCATTGGACTGGATGTCTGTTTGACACGGGCAGCACTGGGAGTTTTATTCACCCGGACACAGTGCAACGCTGTGGACTTGCTACGCGGCCGGTCAGTCGGAGGTTCCATTTGGCCTCTGGGTCGCAGTCCGCAGACATCCGGGCGGGTTGTGTAGCGACTTTGGTGGTGCAAGGCACAGAATATCGGGACTTTGAACTGCTGGTCATGCCTAATCTGTGTGCACCTGTGCTATTGGGGCTGGACTTCCAGAGCCATCTCGAAAGTGTGACTATGGTATACGACGGGCCCCTCCCACCACTCACTGTCAAGAATCCTCAGTTTTGTGGGACTTCTTCACATACCCCGCTACTGACCACACACACACACGGACACACACATCCCATCCAGAACCAGGCCAACAGCTGCGCTACCGACACTTGCAGCCTCTCCACTCTCAAGATCCCTCCCCCACCGCTGTTCGCCAACCTGACCCCCGACTGTAAACCTGTGGCAACCAAAAGCAGGAGGTACAGCGCGGGGGACCGGGCCTTCATTCAGTCGGAGGTGCAGCGGCTGCTCAGGGAGGGGATCATTGAGCCGAGCACAAGCCCTTGGAGGGCCCAGGTGGTTGTTGTTCGGACTGGGCAGAAAAATAGGATGGTGGTGGACTATAGTCAAACCATCAATAGGTTTACGCAGCTTGACGCATACCCCCTACCCCGCATCGCGGATATGGTCAACCAGATTGCTCAGTATAAGGTGTACTCGACAATAGATCTGAAATCCGCTTATTACCAGCTCCCCATCTGCCCAGAGGACCGCCCCTACACCGCCTTCGAGGCGGGCGGCCGGCTCTATCACTTCCTGCGCGTCCCTTTCGGTGTCACGAATGGTGTCTCTGTCTTCCAGAGGGAAATGGACCGGATGGTGGACCAGTACCAACTGCGGGCCACATTTCCCTATCTGGATAACATCACCATCTGTGGTCATGACAGGCCAGATCACGACGCCAACCTCCAACGGTTTCTCCAAGTGGCCGCAGCTCTGAACCTTACTTATAACAGGGACAAGTGTGTTTTTGGTACCACCCGCCTTGCTATACTTGGGTATGTCGTGGAAAACGGGGTTATTGGGCCTGATCCCGAACGTATGCGCCCCCTGTTAGAGCTCCCTCTTCCCACCACTCTCAAGGCCCTCAGACGGTGCCTGGGGTTTTTTTCCTATTACGCCCAATGGGTCCCCCATTACGCAGACAAGGCTCGCCCCCTGGTCAAGTCTACCTCGTTTCCCCTCTCTGCTGAGGCCTGCGCGGCCTTCAACTGCATTAAAGCGGACATTGCCAAAGCTACGATGCATGCAGTGGACGAGACCGCTCCCTTCCAAGTGGAGTGTGATGCCTCCGATTTCGCTCTGGCTGCTACCCTTAATCAGGAAGGCAGACCAGTAGCATTCTTTTCTCGCACCCTCCAAGGCTCTGAAATTCAGCACTCCGCGGTGGAGAAAGAAGCCCAGGCCATAGTGGAGGCTGTTAGGCACTGGAGGCACTATCTTGCTGGCAAAAGATTCACTGTGCTGACCGACCAGCGCTCGGTTGCGTTCCTGTTCAGCAACCAACAGCGGGGCAAGATCAAAAATGATAAGATTTTGCGGTGGAGGATAGAACTCTCCACCTACACCTATGATATCCTGTACCGGCCTGGCAGACTCAATGAGCCCCCTGATGCCCTATCCCGGGGAACATGTGCTAGCACACAGCTCGACCAGCTGTACGCCCTTCATGCACAACTTTGCCATCCGGGGGTCACCCGATTTTACCATTTTGTGAAAGCTCGGAACCTGCCGTACTCCCTGGAGGACATCAGGACGATGACCAGGGACTGCCAAATTTGTGCCGAGTGCAAACCGCACTTCTACTGTCCTGACACGGCACAACTTGTCAAGGCCACCCGCCCTTTTGAACGCCTGAGTGTTGACTTTAAGGGCCCCCTTCCCTCCACTGACCGCAATGTCTATTTTCTCAGTGTTATTGACGAGTTCTCACGGTTCCCCTTTGCCATCCCCTGCCCCGACACCACTGCCACGTCCGTCATAAAAGCCCTGCGCCAGCTCTTCACTCTGTTCGGGTATCCCTGCTATATCCACAGTGATAGAGGGTCCTCCTTTATGAGTGAGGAGCTGCGCCAGTACTTGCTAGCTAGGGGCATTGCTACCAGTCGGACCACGAGTTATAATCCCCGGGGTAATGGCCAGGTAGAGCGGGAGAATGCCACAGTGTGGAAGGCCACACTTTTAGCCCTTAAGTCCAAAGGGTTGCCGGTCTCTCGATGGCAGGAGGTCCTCCCTGAGGCACTGCACTCTATCCGCTCTCTGTTATGTACGTCCACCAATGCCACCCCTCACGAACGCCTATTCTCTTTTCCCAGGAAGTCTGTCACTGGGACCACCCTACCAGTTTGGCTGACGTCCCCAGGGCCAGTGCTGCTCCGGAAACATGTGAGGAGCAATAAATACTCCCCGCTGGTGGAGAGGGTTCACCTTCTCCATGCGAACCCCCAGTATGCTTACGTGGTCTTACCTGATGGGCGGGAGGACACGGTCTCCATCCGCGACCTGGCACCCGCAGGTGCAGCAGACCACTACCCTGAAGGCTCTCCGGTAACTGTGAACCCTGCACCAGAGGTGACACCGTACTCACCAGGCCCTACACAGACTCCTCACGACACTTGTATACCGGGCATTTCGTACGCATTTATACCAGGCGCCTCGCACATGCATGAGGGATCACCGGCACCTAGTGGGCAAGAACACGCGCAACCCCCATCCCCTGTGCAATCGCCAATGTTGCCGGCACCTATGCGGTCACAGCCGGTGCTACGTAGATCGCAGCGACAGATTCGACCGCCTGATCGGCTTGACTTGTAAGAACCTTCGCTACATGAGGACTTTTTCAAACGAAGGGGGGGTGAATGTGGTGAACTATGTGCCTGTCGGGACACGCCCCTGCTGACTGCTCCTGTGGCTCCTCCCACAGGCCCCCTGTATAAAGGAGACCTGCGGCCTGAAGATCGGCCTCAGTCTCCAGGACCTTGTATGATAGACACTCACTCCTGGTTCCTTCTTCCAGTCAATAAAAGCCGATATCTCGCCTACGTCTCAGTGTGAGTTATTGATGGTGCATCACATGTATTATCAAAGTATGTATGCAGTATACAACCCTGAGATTTGTCTTCCCACAGACAGCCACGAAACAAAGAACACCGTGGAACCAGTGAAAAAGAAAAACATCAAATCTCCAACGTGCAAAAAAAATAGAACAAATCATGTAAATGGCGAAAACAAGAGTGGAAAACACAGAATACAAAACACTGAATCAGAAGATATCGAAAGAGTTCAGGCACCTTCAGTCCAACCCAACGCCGCTATCTGAAGGCCACAGTGCCAATCTGCCAGCCAGATCAAAATCGCTCAAAACAGCAACAACAAAACCAGAAATTAGAAACACGTCACAACGTGACACACAGAGTCCAATCCTGAAACTGTATCGATTAAACCTTGCCTAATACCCAGGACTCCAGCAGCATTGAGTGAGAGGGAGACGGTGAGAGAGAAAAGAGAGAGAGAGAGAGAGAGAGAGAGTAAGAAAAAGAGAGAGAAAAAAAGAGAGGGAGAGAGAGAGAGAGAGAGATTGAGATTTAATTAAGGTTTAATTGACACAGGTGCACAGCACTGAACACCCTACCACCCCTACCCTCACTGACCCCCAACCCTTTTCAATGCCTTAATCAGCAGGATCAGCGAGAAATGGAGTCGATTGTGGAGCCTTCAGAATTCTTGGCCTCCAGGCTGCATGCTTCGCTTGAAACCTCGCCAAACTCCGGAGACAGCAAAGTGTCAGATCACTCAATCCGCCAAAAAAACACATCACCATAGTGTAGATCACAGGCTCCAACAGAAGCAGAACCATATTTGAAAGAAAAAGATGAAGTAAACAAAGTGAAAGTAGTAGTTTTGTGAACCATCTGAGGATGTTACCCTTGGTCGTGTTGCTCACTGGCGCCATCTACTGAGACAAACAAGGACATTGAACAAAAATGGAATAGTCCACAAGGTTCTTTGCCAGCTGGTCATTCATTTTAACAATCTTTTTCTGCTTTTAACAATATCTTCATTGTGCTGAATTTTAAGTGACCTGTCTCAATGCTAACATCGTCCATCACAAGATCTCAAACTACACTGCCACTTGCAGTGGCTTCTGAATTCTTTGCAATGCAGATTTTTAAGATGCCCGAATTTGTATTGAAAAATATAGAACAGAAACGACTGCAACAGGCAAGGCAGGAAAGGACCGCAATCTCCTAACGTGATTCTGACAAAAATGCATGTATTTCTCTATTTTGTTGAACCTCCCTAGGCTGCATCATGGTCTGGTATGGAAATTCAAATGCGCAGGAAAGTAGAGAACCCAATACAATATATCAATGGCACCTCGCTACCCACCAATAGTAGTGTCTACATGAGACACTTCCTCAAGAAGACAACATCGATCATCAGAGATCCCCACCACCCAGGCCATGCCATCTTCTCATAGCTACCATCAGACAAAAGGAACAGAAGTCTAAAGTCCCATCCTATTAAGATCAAAACCAGATACTTCCTTTCAACTCTTTAGTTTTTGAACAGACTTGCACACCCCTAATTATGAACTCAATATAGCAACCCTATGACCACTTTGTACTATATGGTGGACTTTGCAATTTTTCCTTATTTATGTCCTTTCTAGTAATAATATTTGTATTATTTCTGCTTAATTGCTGTTTTTCTCATGAATATTGTGCTTTTGCTGCTCTGTACCAGTGGTGCTGCTGCAAGTAAGTTTTTCATCGCACCTCTGCACTCAAGTACTTGTACAGATGACAGTAAACTCAACCTGGACTTTACCCAGACATGTACGGCTTATTTTACTGCCTGTACATATCTACTCGAACCTATGTCTTTTTATCTAGGAGGTTACAGTCACACAAGGTGGAAGCAGGCTATTTGGCGCACCCTGCCCAGGCTGACTCACAGACATCCATCCATATTAGTTCCGTCTTTCCGCATTTGGCCTCTATGCACAGGTGATTTACTCTAAGTACTCGGCTTACACTTCCTGAATGTTGTCAGTGACTTTGCCTCCATCACTTTCTCCTCGGTGTGTCCCAGGTACTCACCACGCTCTGAGTGAGAAAGGTTCTCTTCAGATCCCCTCTAAGTCTCTGACTCCTTTCACTTAAATCTCCGTCCTCCAGTGTTATCATCAATACATTTAGTTACCTCCTCAAAATTTTTAATCAGACGTGATCTACTTTTTACAACTCTATGCTGGCTACCTCAAATCAAAGCCTGCCTTTCCAATCTTCTGCCAATTTCCAACATACTGCCTAATTCACTAATCTCATAAAATTAACACTTATATCATTTTTATTCGTGCTGGTGTGGTGCAGTGTAGGATTTGATCTCCTGGTTTAGCATTCTCCTAAATGACATTGGCAGAAGTCGACCAAAGAAAAAGTCACAGTGAATTAAAATGCCCTCAGACCCAATGATTCTACTGCAAAACTAAAATACAGAGGGATGCTGGAAGTACTCAGAAAGTCAGGCAGCATTTGTGGAGAGATTTAGTGTCAGAGCTTACAGAAAGTAATTTGCCTGATATGATCTCCCAGTTTTCCGTTTGACTTTTGCTGTCTGATCTGCTAAGTAACTCCAGCCTTGTTTATTTTTAATTCCAAACAAGAGAGAATCTGCAGATGTTGGAAATCCAAGCACCAGTCAACCTTTCAGGCCGAGACTCATCAGTCTCGATGAAGAGTTTTGGCACAAAACTTCGACTCTACTCTTTTCCGTTGATGCTGCCTGGCCTGCTGAGTTCCTCCAACATTTTATGTGTGTTGCTTTATTTTCAATTCATTACTTTTATTAATTCAATTAAAACACCCTTAAGATACAATTTCACCTGTTCCCAAATAGTTGAAAAGGTCTTTATCTCTACATTAATGCACTCCAGACACGAAGGTCAACACCTAAGCTCCTGAGTTCGGCTTACCTTTTTGTTATTTGGCTTGATGCAACGTACAAACAAAGGATTGCAACTGAAAAATTGGAAGTGTTATATTAATTATTAACAGTTTATCAAATCAGCGATGCACCCTGCAAAAATATCAAAGGTTTCACATTTATAATGTAGCTTAGCTGATCTCAGAAATGGTTTAGAACATTTACCAAATGATTGATGAACACACAGAGGTAATGTGTGTGGTGGTGGGGTGTTGCGGGGGGACAGTATGTTCATCTGTTTTGGTCTTTGCTTTAAATCGCCTGATCCCAATCTGGGGTCCAGGGACCCTTTGGTTCTTGGTATTGGTTCATGGCAGAAGGTGGTTGGAAACTCTTGGTTTACTTTTGGCCAGGACTCAGGATTTTTTTTTTTGGGTTTTCTTCAAACACACTAGGGGATATTTACTGTCCACCAGAGCCAGAGAAAAGCCAATAAATGTTAGATTAGGGTCTATGGCTGGGTTCGGATTATATGCTGAGGGCTGTTTCTAGAATGGGGAAGGGAAGTACAATTTTAATATTCCAAACTGACCTTTCCATCTTCTCCACAAGTTCCATCAGAGACTGCTGGAATTTGGCTGCCACGGTGGGAGCATACCTTCGGCTGATGGTACTGTTCTTAGGTGATGTCATCTTCATGGCTTGTCCCATGAAAAGGCTGGTCAGAATCTAGCAAGCAAAGGAAATGCATTCTGTCATTAAATTATTTCTGTTGTTAAATTTGACAGTCCATAAAGGTTCGGTGGTGGACTAGAATTAGGAGTGAGGAATGGTTTGGGGTGTGGGGAAGACTAGGCTAAGAGTTAGGATTTGGGTTGAGATAGGGTAACATTAACACTTAGAGTTTGGTCTGAAAGCAAGAGGGAAATTGCTCTTCTTTTGATGGTATTGTCATCTTTATTTCACTAGTAACTGTTTAGTTAATGTTTCCCGACATCTACCTTCACTTGCCATCTTCCATCTCGGCTAAAGATTTTTTAGAGTTGTTTATGGCACATACCAGCTTTTCATATGAATATATATGTATTTGAAAGAACAGTGGCGCTTAAGCACAAGGATAAAAGTATTTAAGGGTGAAGTTTTGGGGTTAGAGGCTAATAGTTAGATATAATAGCTTAATGTTAGGGTTAGTTCTTTGATAGGCTGAGGCTGGGGTTAGAAATAGAGCAATACAATAGGATTGCACTGGGTTTAGGAATAACATTAGGATTAATGTAGGTCAGGGAGTGATGCATGGTGTTGAGCAGTTTCTCTCCAGGAATTATATCAGCTGATTAGTGTTATGGAACATCACAAAGTAATTTCAGATGAAGGGGACCATTCAGTACTCAAGTTTATTTCTTCAGTGTGAACCCAAGTATTCCCATCATAGAGAACAATTGGTTCCTGTATGGACAATGTATTGACTGGCTGCATCATGGCCTGGCGTTCGAATGGAAACACACCAGTGCGTTCGAATGGAAAATCCTACTAAAGGTAGTAGATCCAGCCTAGTAAATCACGGGTAAAGGCCTTCCAACTATTAAGCACATCTACATGAAATGTTGTCATAGAAAAGCAGCATCCATCATCAAAGATCCTCACCATCCAGGTCTTGCTATCTTCTCACTGCTGCCATCAGTTAGAAGGTATAAGAGCCTCAGGACTTGCACCACCACGTTCAAGAACAGTTACTACCCCTCACCCATCAGGCTCTTGAACAAAGGGATTAGTTAGACTCACTGGACAACCCAGGCTTGTCAATACATGACACATCTCCTAAAAGTTAATTTTCACGTGTCAATTAGGCAGGAACCCTCAGATAATTAAACATCTCTGTCATGATTCAGAACAAAGAATTTCAGCAATAGCTGTTAAAGGCCAACATAACCAATGGATTGAGTTGAAGCTGTCAAATAAATAAAATCTCCCAACTCACTTTTATTTTGCTGTTCACAAACAATTCTATGACATCCTGTCGAACCTGATCATGATTTTTCTCCACAAACTTCTGGACCTGTTAAAAAGGAACGGGAATGAAATAGAGCCCTAGTCAAACCTCTTACAAAATAAGGAATGATGAAGTAAGGGACTGCTAGTCCAGAAGCTTTTTAATGTGAAATGTATACGCTAAGTGGTCCCTATAGTGTTATTTTATCTCTCAACATAAAGATTCTCCCCCCTCCCTACTCTTTCCTGATCTGTTTACACCATTCCAGGTCTATTACATTATATCTCAGAATGGTATGGCATAAACAAGTGGCTATTCAGCCCATCATGCCCCATGCTAGCTCTTTGATAGAGATATCTAAAGTGGTACACTTCCAATAATCTTTCAATTCCCTTTTGAATTTAACTGTTGGATTTGCTTTTGTCACATACATGCAGTGCATTTGCATTATAATGTGCTGTGTAAAAGATATGTCTTTGTGTTCTCACCTGCACTTTTGCCAATCACCTTAAATCTTTGTCTTTGGTTCCTGACCACCATCACTCACTCCACTACACCTCCTCCCCATCCCACTCCCCCCACCATCTGGACACTGGAAACATTTTCTCCTTATTTATGCTATCAAAACCATTCATGATCTTCAATCCTTCTATCAAATCTCTTAATCTTCACCGGTCTAAGGACAACCATCTCAGATTTACGAGTCTTTCCACATAACTGAAGGCATCCATTTTGCAACAATTCCAGCAAATTGTCTCTGATTATCTTCCCTAGAGTCCCCCAACTTGAATAAAATTCCTAAAAAATGTTCCTTAAAGTTTAGCATAACTTCTTTGTTTTAGTAAAGTGTGCTTCTGCTAATAAAGCCAAGGTGCCTTTTAAAAGCTTTTCTCCTTGTTCAAAGTTTTGTCTACATACACACTCCCCAACTGCAGCGTTGCTTCAGTTGTTTACGATTGTACCATTTAATTCATACATTCCCTCTCGTTCTTTCTATCAAAATGTAACACTTCTCATCTTCTATATTCAACAATCTGATCTCATTTTACGTTCATTGACAATGTGACTTTAATGATAAAGCAGCACAAATAAAGAAGATAGTTACCTGGTATGTCACTTTCCCAGCGTAGTGCTTAATGGTGAATTCAGGCAGAGGCATCTTTGGCTTTGAGTACAGAGGATTGTTGTCATGGTGATAGTGACATTTTTGTAGGAAGGTGTGGTCAGTTGCCTAAATTGTAAGAATTTTGTGATCAAACTGCTGGTCACATATATCAAAAAATACATCCTTTACCTTGAAAATGGAGTTGACTTGGCTTGAGTTTAGCTAATGTAAATATCTGGTCACCTCACTACAGGAAGGATGTGATACTATAGAGAGAGTGCAGAGGAGATTTACGAGGATGCTGCCTGGATTGGAGAGTGTGCCTTATGAGAATAGGTGAGTGAACTTGGCCTTTTCTCCTTGGACTGACAGAGTATGAAGTTCATCTGATAGAGGTGTATAAGATGATGAGAGGCATTAACCATGTGGATAACCAAAGGCTTTTTCACAGGGCTGAAATGGCTAACACAAGGGGTCATAATTAGAAGTAGGTACAGGGGGGATGTCAGAGGTAAGCTTTTCACACAGAGTGGTGGGTGCGTGGAATGGACTGCCAGTGATGGTGGTGGAGGCGGGTACAATAGGGTCTTTTTAGAGACTCTTAGACAGGTACATGGAGCTTCGAAAAACAGAGGGCTATGCAGCAGGGGAATTCTAGGCAGTTTCTAGAATAGGTTACATGGTCATCACAATATTGTGGGACGAAGGGCCTGTAATGTGTTGTAGATTTCTATGTTCTATATTTTATGTTCAGTCCACTTGTTTCATGACAGGTGTTTCATTGAATTAAAAATGAATTTGACCCTGTCTGCTATTATATTACATCCTCTCATGGTTACTTTCTCTAGGGTTCAGTTTCTAAAATTATAACATAGTAGTAGTTATTATCGCAGGAGTACAGTTTCTGATAGTTTTAGATTATGTAGATTCACATTGGGGTACAGCTCTTTAATGTGTACTGGATACCGCCCCTAAAGATGCTTCCTTTCAGTGTGTACATTTCACATTGTTGGTAATATTCGTAGGCATGCAGCTTTCAGTAGAGTACCCTTTGTGAAGATGTCGACTCTTTCTGTCACACTACTCCAAGAGTCCCTGGCCTCCCCAAAACTTAACACCTGCTCACTAAGATACAGTTTTTAAAGTTGGTGACTTTTGCTGTGTAGAAGTTCCTGAGGATGCTGATTCTTAATGGGTACTGTTGCTAAAGTTAGTGACTATCACTGTGCTACAATTCATTAAGGTGTTGATTCTCACGGGAGTGAGAATCCAAAGCTGCTAACTATCACTGGGACAAACAAGGAAATCTGCAGATGCTGGAAATTCAAACAACACACACAAAATGCTGGTGGAACACAGCAGGCCAGGCAGCATCTATAAGGAGAAGCGCTGTTGATGTTTCGGGCCGACAAATTTGAGTTCGAGTCCTGACGAAGGGTCTCGGCCCGAAACGTCAACAGTGCTTCTCCTTATAGATGCTGCCTGGCCTGCTGTGTTCCACCAGCATTTTGTGTGAACTATCACTGGGGTCCTGTTTATGAAGTCATCAACTCTTGTGCAGAACTCATCACTGAACAGCTAGACAGAGATTATCAATGGACAATTGACTCAAGATATTTATTTTGAACCTGATCTCAGCCTTTGCCCTATGTAATTCCCCAGCCAAACTAACTTTAAGAGCAATCTTGGCTTTTCCACCTCTGCTAAGATCCAGTAAATCAGGGACTCATTTTGGACTTCTACCAAGATTAGACGAAGCAAGCTTATTGGAACTGACAAGAATCACAGACTTCACACAAAGACCAAGAATGAAAGAGAGGAAGAAAAAATTAGACAAAGACAGATATGGAGATAAGAAGCAGAGAGATGTCAGCTTAACATACTGTCCTTGAGCAAAGTATCAAGGACACTTTGACAAGCAGGATCATAGGAATGACCCTGACCTGTGGGAAAGAGCTTTGATCATCCAATATCCTAAGGATTCCATGAGGCTTCTGAGAAATAAGATCAAGGCAGGGTTGGTTGTCACTGAAGGTAATATGTTTCCAGTCAATATGTTCTTTGATATATTCCTCCTGTAAAATGAAAATACACATTCAAATCAACCAATTAAAAAATAATTAGCCCCTTCAAGCAGAACTCCAAAGGTGAATTATAAATAAAACACATTTTTGTTCTGTACAGTTTTCTTCATCCTGTTATTATAAATGCTAGGGTAATAGTGACAGCTTCTAGGAAAGTCCTGAATGATTTCAACCCCATGGCCAAAATTGGTGGCTGTCACTATTGCAAAAATCACTAAGGTGCTGATTCTGACTATCATAAAGATAGTGATTATTAAAGTCTATTACAGCACGGACAGGATAATTGAATCAATTCATTCTGTCTGAAGTAACACGTGCAACAATAACCACAGGTGCTTTGGGTCATCAATAATGTGACTTTGTGATACATTTGAAATGGGATATTTACCGAGAAGCAATGGCACAATGAGCATTTTTGAATGAAAAATGAATCTTGTTTCCAACTTTCAGGACAGCTCTGTATCTGGGACACATTATTGCTAAGTCAGTGACCATAATTCCCCTCTGCTTATGTGTAGCTTTCGGTGACTTTCTGAAATATTTTTCTTATTGGAATAAAACAGTACTTGATTTTGACTCATAATGTGAAATCCATTGAGCCAAATGTTGAACTCGCCTCATAAACAGCGGAAATTCTGCAGATGCTGGAAATTTCGACCTGAAACGCGGACTATACGTTTTTCCATAGATGCTGACAGGCCTTCTGAGTTCCTCCAGCATTTTGCGTGTGCAGCTGAACTCTCCTGTTGACTATGCTATATCAGGTGCAGTTGATGTATTAAACTCGGTTTTCTGTATGTCAAAGTGCAATGCCAGAGTGATGCAGATGCAGAATTCCATTTTGAGGAGGTCAGTGGCAAACTCCACTTAGACTGGTGCTGTAACAGTTTTCATTGAAATGATACATGACTAGAAAGAATGGCACATGCACAAAAATCACAAGCCATGGAAGCAGTGAGTAGCTCTTATCTTCCAATTCAGCTCCTGTAGTGGTATTGCTCCTGAAATATGTTAGGTAAAATGAATTCCCTAAGAATAAAAGATCACACGTGTTTCCTGATCTCTGGATACACAAATGAACCATGAAATTCAGCAACAGGAACGTCCCTCTGCTCTTTACAAGGCTAATTCCAGCCATTCAGGAAATTCATTACGAGGCTGCTATTGAAGTCACAATGGTGTGCAGCCCCTCAGAGCAGGAGCATGGCTGGAGAGTGAAGGCTGCTGGCATTTATTCTGCTATGCCTTTGTGTCCTCAGCCATGAACGTGCTGCCTCTGACACCTGGATGCTTCTCCCCCGAAAATGAAATCAGTGGAGTGTCTGTCAATGCATCCACTTTGCAGAGGTTTCAAATACAGGCACTCCAGGGGCACCGAATTATCCATGTAATAAACGTCCAAATTACGCAAATGCCTCCATACACTAAAATCACTTTTCAGGGGAGTGGTAATGACTATTTAATGATTGATGGTGTTCATTAATAACTGGATACAGTACTGTTTGTATTCCATTACTTTAATAATAGATAGTGTTAGGATGATAATTCAGCCAAAAGAATGACAGCAAGTTAGCATAGAACAAAATGTTCATGGGATGTGGAAATACCAGCTGATTGACATATTTCAGAAACAGAACTCTTCCATAACCCAGGAGCTGCCCCTACTGAAATGGCAGTGGTGTTCACCTTGAAGTATGGTAGGTGATGTGAATACATTTCTGAATGAGAAATGTCTTGCATGTGCCCTGCAGCAGACAGCTGTAGTAAAGACGTGAAATGCGAATAGTCCTTTAAATGATGCTGTAACGAAGCAAGCAGCCCTGGCTGGGTTCAGTGCCACTTACAGACATGCTTTGGGGCAATATGACCTCATCTCTATCAACAATGCCCAAAAGTTGGATTGCATAAAGAATGATGGTATTAGAAGCTCATCTGATGCAGACATCAGAGGGGGTAACATGACCAGATGTATATAGTGGAATTTCTAGAATGGCACAATTTGACTTTTTGACAAATTTGACAATTTGACAATTAATCACATTTCATTCTGCAGATAATTGATTCTCACTGTAGCATGACTTTGTTCCAGGCATGTATGCTAGCATACAGCTATGTCTCTATCCTGGTAGCCCTGATCCAATAGCAGAGTGGGAAACTTCCAGCAGATGAACTCCAGCCATTCAAGGCCATGAATCACCACATCTGCCAGGCCAACAAGGGGTGGGTTGAAAATTGCAGCATTGCCAACAATGTTCACATCTCACAAAGCAAATAATATAAAAACCATTATCAGGCCTCAAAGATGGAGGTGGATGGGTTAATGAATAATACAACCATGGGACTGAATAGGGACAGTACGCTGGAACAACAGTCTGAAGGAGGACTGGAATGGTATATCGACATAGTATTATGTACTCGTAGGCGTAATTTCAAAGCTGGACTGACCTTCCCATTGCTGACAAAATGAGATAGAATCCAGTAAATTCATGGCCCCCTCATTGTTCTTTGAAATGGGGAAGAAGTGTACAGAATTTCTTTTGCTATCTAAAATTAAAACTAAAACATGATATCCTGTACCTGCTCCAATTTGAAGATGATCTTATTGAAAAAGTATTGTAGGTATTCATTAGCATAATTAATGCACAACTGTTCAAAACTGTTTACAGTCAAATCCTGGAAATAAATTGATACATGGATTAGTTAAATAAAGGTTTGATACATCAGAATAAAGTGTGAGCAGAGTAAACAAGGACTACTATAATTCAGAGAAAATTCTAAGTTTTGTTCACATCCCTCTAATCTTTAATTTGGATTTTATTGCATCACATTTCTGCTTTCTGCCTTCTGTTCTATATAAGACCTGCAGGGATGGCATAGAGCTGAGTACTATGTTTTAAAAAAATAGAGAAAGTTTTATGAATGGGAGAGGCATGAACACTGGCAAAAAGAAAGGACACATTAAATTGGATCAAGTTAGAACAAAGTCTGGACAAAGTCCTTTTCAGTCTGGCTCCAGGAAAATATATTATCAGGCTCCAAATATGTTTATTTTTACCATAAAGAAATTCAGGATGGGATTGAAATCAATGTGTAAAAACGTGAGCAAGACCAGAATAAACTAGGTTTCCATTCAATTTTCCGTTTGGCCTATTTGTGCAGAGTGGGAACCCACACTGGTGATTGGTGAAGAATCATATGATGGAAGTCCTGCATCAGCCTCTTTAATGGTGCCCGGCAAAGACTTATTCTAACTCTCCCTCAAACCTTACATTGTTATGCCATATAGAAGTGAATAGGCTGAAGAAACTGACTCCCTAGACACAGGTTGAATATCCATAAGAAATGCCCTAATACAGGCCATTAGTCCTACAGCTGTCAAAGGTGTTGACAAAGAACATGGTATGTCTATACTAGCGGTTTTTTAAAAACTTGAAATCCCAAAATTACTGAAAAGAAATTTTTTTCTATGGGCCCAGACTGATTAAGTGTTTAAAATCTCCATACTGGCCTCTTTCTTGGTAATGACTTACCTCAAATCCATAAATATCTAAGATGGCTATGGACATGGATTCTGTCTTTGGAGAAACCAATGTGTTTATTCTATCAGTGAGCCAATTGAAGATCAGTGAGTAAAGGATCTTGGCAACAGCATCTCTGCAAGAAAAGAAAATGTATCCTTAAGTTAAGCCAGGTTATCAACTGGAGAAGATTCTTGTTTATTTACATTTGCACTTTGCCATTTAATCTACAGATAAGCAGGTGCACAGATACTTGAACATCCCCAGGTGCAGCTTTGCCTCTGATGTCCTCGTAGCTTGACTGAGATCAATGCGATGAAACACAATTTGCAGTTAAGTAAAGGGAAGACTAAAGGCATTTCTCTCAGCCTAAGGTCAACATGTATTGCCTCGCCACTGAATCCCAACCCTTCCTGAACCATGGTCTCAAACTGAAAAAGAATTAACTCCACATCCAGTCAGTCAGCCACGATTGTCTCTTCCCAGTTTTGTAATACTGCCAGCCCTTATCCTGGATCAATGTAACTATTTTAATAGCTTGCAGATATGACAAATCTGGTGCCTTCATAATTGGCATCTCATTTTTTTTGTAAACTCTGGTCTATGCCAAAGCTTTACTTCTGTATGCTAATCAGCATCAACCCAGTTTTCACATCATTATTGTTCTTGCCAACCTACATTGGCTCCTGATTTTCCCAGGGTCAAACGTACAATGTTCAATTATGGCTTTCAGTTCTTCCATTATCCTACCTTTCTCTATTGCTGTGACCTTCCTAATGTACCCCCCCACCTCCCATTCACAAGTAACATCCCTCACAACCTTCAATGCACCCTGCATATTTCCTTCATTCACTGCACTTCATATCACCTCCACCTATATAGACTACTGTACAGAAATCTTAGGCACATTGGGCCAGCTAGTGATGTAATCAGCAATGGATTTGAGGTGGATGGTCTTGAGTTCGAATCCGGCTGGGTCTCAACCTAGGCAACAGAAGAAAGGCCTGGCAATCTACTTCCATATCTTGCCATGAAAACCCTGTGGTCATAGGGTCGCCAAGAGTCGTCAACAACTTGACAGCACCCAACAACAACAACAGAGTGCCTAAGATGTGGAGAGGAGAGTGTAAATTTGGCAAGAGCAAAGGATATTGGGAATGGCAAGGGTGGAGGAGGAGGAGTGTTGGATGGCAAAGGCCATTTCATTTCCTCCCAAAGAATTGATTTATTGATTATTACAGAATGTCTCTCTGGTACTTCCTGCTCTCTCTTCCCTTTTCCCAACCCTTTTGTGTATTGTATACTGTATATTGTATATGTCTTGGACTTTAGGACAGATCAGTACATTTTGGATTCTATACCTTTCATACCCCCTCTCTCCTACATTGCATACTTCACACCTTCTGCACATTCAATTGGCCCTGAAACACTTTGTGCTTTTCCAGTTCCATACATTAAAGCAAAGGTCTGATACTGTTTTAGTATCTTAGAGCAGGGGTTCCCAACCTTTCTAATGTCATGGACCCCTATAATTAACCGATGGGTCTATGAAATCCAGGTTGGAAATTCATCACTTAAAGACGTGGAGAGAAATACCACACACTAATATTTCTAGTTTACTATGATCAACAGGGGCTATGACTGTATATTCTATAAATAGTGGTTGCAAATCCTTTGGCAAGATATATCAAGTGTAAACATGAAATTGATCAATGTCATATTTAATTTTCAGCTGCTGCTGCTGCTAATCTTCGCGTCATGTCCAGGACCAGGTTTGGATTTGAGTGCTAGTTGATGGAGACAGAAGCCAACCACCTGATCTCTGAGCCACATATGACCATGTCTTCTAATTGGATATGGCAGGGATGACTCAAACAGAGTTTTGTGTGAACTCCTCTTGTCTTACACACACACACACACACACACATATATCTAGTCCACTGAGTGTAGAGACTGCAAATGTAACCCATATACCATTGGCCAATAAGACAAAACTGCTGTGCTCTATATAAAATTGAGATGACTACTTTATCCATGATATTATTTTCCCACAAATGATCAAACATCAACTTATAAACTATTTAAAAACATAAATCAGTCTCAATATAAATCAACATCAAACAGAAAATATTAATGCTTTTGATCTTACCTGGCATCAACTGCACTTTCCACTGTTAGCGGGGTGAAAATCTTCTCTCTCATGGTTTCCTGAGAGGAAGAAACAATAAAAGCTCCTTGGAATTCAATGTCAATGTGTAATATTTTGTTATTAAAACACTGTACATTGTATGTGCTATCAGGACGAAAGGGAAATCGAAATGGATCCTCCCTAGGCTGGCTAGTGTTAAGATCAAGCAGTTGGGCTCAGTTCCTTGGACTGTTACTTGGAAAGTGGAGAACTGGGTGGAGAAGATGACTTCCATCATCTTCAATGGGATCCTACCACCAAACACATCTTTTACCTACCCCCCCACCAATCTCCACTTTCCACAGGATTCACTCAATTCCTTTGTCCATTCACCCCTCCCCACTGATCTCCTCCCTGCAAGCAGCACAAGTGCTACACCTGCTCATTCAGAGCTCCAGATAGCCCTTCCAGGTAAGCAACACTTCACCATCGAATCTATCAGGGTCATCCACTGTATCCAGCATTCCCAGTGCAGCCTCCTCTACATCGGTGAGACCCAATACAGATTGGGGTCTGCTTTGTTGAGAACCTTTGCTCTGTCCACAACAGGCAAGATTTCCCAGTGGCCAACTATTTTAAGTCCATTCCTCACGCTCATTCTGACACATGGTCCATGGCCTCCTCTACCTACCACAATGAGGCCACCCTCAAGCTGGATGAGCAACACCTCATGTTCTGTCTGTGTGGCCTTCAACCTGATGGTATGAACATCGATTTCTCTAACTTCTGGTAATTATTTCCCTCTCCCCTTCTCTCTTTTTCCATTCCCCCCTTGCCCCTTCCCTTCTCTACACTTGCCTATCACCTCCCTCTGGTGCTCCTCCTCCTTCCTTTCCTCCCATGGTCCACTCTCCTCTCCTATCAGATTCCCTCTTCCTCAGGCCTTTACTCCTTCCAACTATCACCTCCCAGCTTCTTACATCATTCCCCCCCGCCCCCCCCAGCCAACTTACCTTTCCTCCCGCTTGGCTTCTTCACCTATCACCTTCCAGCTTTTACTCCTTTTCTGCCCCCCCGCCCCACCTTCTTGCCCTTTCCTTTCTAGTCTCGATGAAGGGTCTCAGCCTGAAACGTTGACTGTTTTGTTCCGATCCACAGGTGCTGCCTGTCCTGTTGGAGTGACAGTGCAGAGGATGGAACAGAAACCAAAAGAAGTTGCACATTTAAAATCCTGAGGTGAAGCTACGGTATTCAAGGACTTCAGACTGCTAGGGGGCATAGTTGAGAGAGTGGTGCTCTGTTTTTGGCTGGACTTTAGTTTGAGAGGAATAGTGAAACGGTCCTGGAACTCTCACAAGGGCAACAGTTTGACAGTATTGCCCTTGAACAGGAAACACTAAGGAGATGTGGTGCTCCTTCAGGAGTAGTACTGAAAAATATGGCATTGTTCGAGGGTATGCAACATGGAAAAGCGAGCTGAGGGTGCACAGCAATGGCAGGAGTGCAATGCTGAGGGAACAAGCATGCATTGTTGGAAGGGCAGTACTCCGAGAGTGCTGCACTGTTGGAGGGTTCTGAGGACGCTCTGCATAACTGGAGAGGCAGTACAGAGACCACAGTACTGTTCGGGGAGCAGCACCTCTGGTATATGCAGAGGAGATGCTGCACTAAGGCCCTATTTGAAATCTTAGCTAGAAGGAAGTGGTTTCAAGGCTCCATCTGAAATTGAGCAGTGTTCCACCAAATAAAGGAACTTTACTATTCGCTTATAGTCCCGCTTGGGGGCGCGATAATATTAGCGCTGGACTCTGGAGCAAAGGTTCCCGAGTTCGAATCCAAGTCGGGTTGAGCGTCGAGCTAGCAACTCGGCCTCGTAAAAACAAGAATAGCTCGCTACGGAAACACCATCATGATGGTGCCCCGATAACTCCATTGCCGAGTTAAGGGCTATTCTTCTTCTTCTAAACTATTCACCTATCATATTTGTTACATCAATCAACAGCTGAGTTTCTTATATTACAGCGGAGACTTCATTTCAATGTCTGTGACAGTGTTGTACATCATTACACCATAAAGGATTCTATTTCTAACAAGTCAGTACTGGAGATTTTACGCAACCTCTGTTTCTCAAAGTGGGATCACAGCATGAAGAAATTGTGATGAATTCTGTTGGATAGTAATGGGAGGCAGAGGAGAGATAAAATAGGCTAAACACAACCACTTTGGATATTGTCCATAACTTGGATTGGTTTACCATATTTTACAATGAAAACACATCAAGATTCCATAGAATTGGGATGAATGGCATGGACCCGAAAGGAAGTAATGACATTCAGAAATTTAACAGGGTGATTGGAGTTGGAGCAATAATTGATAAGGCAACAAGCATTGCGAGTATGTTGCTGAGGAACAGAATGAAAAAAAAGAAGATAAGCCATAAGACCATAACACATAGGAGAACCTCATTGTCCCTAAGAGGACAGTTTATCTTTGATGTCTGGTTAAATCTCTGTTGACTGCTTGTAAAGAATTTGGGGCAGCGACTGATCAACATTGAAAGTGTTAAGTCAGATGGAAATTATGGCAGATTTGAAGATCCGGGCACTGCTTGTAAATTAGTGATTTGCATGCATACAGTGCTAAACTTGTACCAATCTTTAATTCTAAAGGTGACTTTTTGCCTCTTGCTGCACTCTGCTGAGTTAGATAATCGTGGTACGGATTTCCCTTTGTCTTTCAAACAGATCATGGTTTGGTTTAATATCTCGTGTGTTTAGTAAAGTGAACATCAGACTGCCGGAAAAGCTGCTTAACTGCTTGATCATTCCACAAGGAGGTTGACTCCAGAGAACTTCACTGGGGGCAGAGTCAAAGAGCATGACTTACCGTCACTTTATATGTGATGGATCTTTGCAGACCTTCGGGAGACACTTGTAATAACTCTGCCACAACTCGGATCTCATGAGCACTGACTACTGATGCCACTTCTTGTGAATCAGTCTGTAACAGGGCACAACCAATAGTGGACAAATTAAAATACTACAAATGCTATAGGGCTGCTTTGAATTGATGGACTGGACTGCATTCAGGAAATCATCTTTGAATCTGGATGAGTATGCTGCAGTTGTTACCGACTTCATTAGAACCTGTGTGGATGAGTGTGTGCCTATGAAAATATACTGTACATTTCCAAACCAAAAGCCATGGATGAACCAGGAGGTTCGTTGTCTCCTGAGGGCTAGATCTGTGGTATTTAAGTCTGGTGACACAGGTCTGTACAAGAAAACCAGGTATGACTTGCAAAGGAATACTTCAAGAGTGAAGAAACAATTCTCAGTGAGGATGGAGGTGACATCGGATGCACGTCAACTCTGGCAGGGTTTGCAAGACATTACTTCCTACAAAGCGAAACCCAATAGTATGAATGGCAGCGACAATTCACTACCAGAACTCAATGCCTTTTATGCCCGTTTTGAAAGGGAGAATATAACTACAGCTGTGAAGATCCTGTGATCTTTGTATTGGAGGCCAGTGTCAGGCTTTCTTTCAGGAGGGTGAACCCTCACAAGGCAGCAGGCCCTGATGCAGTATCTGGTAAGGCTCTAGAAACTTGTGGCAATCAGCTGGTGGGTGTATTCAAAGACATTTTCAACCTCTCAC
This sequence comes from Hypanus sabinus, assembly GCF_030144855.1. NCBI lineage: Eukaryota > Metazoa > Chordata > Chondrichthyes > Myliobatiformes > Dasyatidae > Hypanus > Hypanus sabinus. The sequence continues at coordinate 51,234,239 of NC_082714.1, read as the reverse complement.
TGCTGCTTCAAAAGGGCAACAATTATACCAGTGCCCAAGAAGAGTAGTGTGGGCTGCCTAAACGACTATCGTCTAGTAGCACTCACGTCTACAGTGATGAAATGTTTTCAGAGGTTGGTCATGGTTAGAATCAACTCCTGCCTCAATAATAGATCCACTGCAATTTGCCTATTGCTAGAATAGGTCTACGGCAGACTCAATCTCAATGGCTCTTCATGTGGCCTTAGATTACCTGGACAATACAAGCACCTATGTCAGGATACTGTTCATTGACTATAGCTCAGTGTTTAACTTCATCATTCTTACAGAACTGATTGAAAACCTACAGGACCTGGACCTCTGTCCCTCCTTCTACAATTGCATCCTTGACTTCCTAACTGGATGACCACAATCTGTGCAGATTGGTGATAATATCTCTTCCTTGTTGACAATCAACACTGGCGCACCTCAGGGGTGTGTGCTTAGCCCACTGCTTTACTCTCTCTATACCCATGACTATGTGGCTAAGTGTGACTCAAATACCATCCATAGATTTGCTGGTGGAACAACCATTGTTGGCAGAATCTCAGATAGTGATGAGAGGGTGTACAAGAGTGAAATATACCAACTAGTGGAGTGGTGTCGCAGCAACAATCTAGCACTCAATGTCAGTAAGATCAAAGAACTGACTGTGGTCTTCAGAAAGGATAAGATGAGGGAACACAAAACAATCCTCAAAGAGGGATTAGAAGTGGAGAGAGTGACCAGTTTCAAATTCCATGGTTGTCAAGATCTCTGAGGGTCTGACCTGATCCCAACTTATCGACACAGCTGTAAGGAGTTTGAGGAGATTTGGTTTGTTACCTAAAACACTGGAAAACGTCTACAGATGTACTGTGGAGAGCATTCTGACTGGCTGCATCACCATCTTGTGTGTGTGTGTGTGTGTGTGTGTGTGTGAGGGGAGGGGGGGTGCGTGGCTAGTGCACAGGATTGAAAGAAGCTACAGAAAGTTGTAAAATTAGTCAGCTCCATCACTAGCTTCTGTAGAATCAAAGACATCTTCAAGGAGTGGTGCCTCAGAAAGGCGGTGTCCATTATTAAGGACCCCCATCACCCAGGACACACTTTCTTCTCATCGTTACTTTCAGGAAGGAGGTACAGAAGCCGGAAGGCACACACTCAACGATTCAGGAACAGCTTCTTCCCCTCTGCCATATGATTTGTAAATGGACATTGAAGCCATGAACACTACCTCATTTTTTTCTGTTTTTGCACTATTTTTAATTTAACTATTTAATATACATAACTACTTACTGTAATTCATTTACTTCTATATTATCATGTAGTGTATTGTACTGCTGCTGCTAAGTTAACAAATTTCATGACATATTCCAGTGATAATAAACCTGATTCTGTTTCTGATTTGTACTTCCCCAATGAGATTAAATCCTTACAAGGGTACATTATTCTATTCATAAAGCTTTTAACACTTTGAATTAGATTGTGGTTTCTAATTTAGTTCTGCAAAATCAACAATTTTGCCTACCACCTATTAAAATCCAATTAGATTGTAGTCTTTCTCTGTACTAAAGAGATTGATTATTCTGTAAATATAACTGTAATATCCTTAATTCAGCTCTAGCCGGTATTTCATCCTCAGAACATCAGGAGCCAAAGAAACAAGAGTGGCCAGTGGCAGAGATCAAACATCACATTGATACACCATCGTCACAGAATTAACTTGCACAGACAGAGCATGGTTCTGACAAGTTCTCCACAAATGCAGCCTGACCCAGGAGCGTTTCAATAATTTTTCTTTCATTTCAGTATAGATGTTAATGCTTCAAAAGCAAACCTCATATTTCTCAAAGTAGACGTTCCCCAGGTGCAGAACAGAAGAGAGAATGCGGAAGATGCTGTTCTGTTCATCTGGACTAAAGCCAAGCACTTCCATTGAGCTGAGCAGCCGAAGGAAGTCCTCCCTGTCATCCTTCCCCCAAATTTCACAGTTTCCACCCTGAAAATACAAATATTGTCGGGATGTTTAAAATATATATTGCAGTCTGAATAACATTCATCCACCCTCTGGCCTTATTTCACTGATTCTGATATGAATTGTTTGTATCCACTGGACTGAGTAATGCCTATGGATCCTGACTGTAATGGAGACCAGTACGTGAAAACTAACCAAGATATACTCATTAGTCTGCAACTTCAGTAGTTATCTAACTATTTAACCGGTATTATAGATGTGCCTTAAGCAATCTGTTGTGGTTCAAGCACCCCTGAAGACAACATAAACCTTATCAGACAGTTATCTTTACACCAGGAATCATACTTATTCGTTGATCGATGAATACTGGTATCTGAATTTTTAGAAACTGTACCTGATTCAGGTAGTAATATGTCTCAGCCTCCTGCAGGTAGAACTTTTGCTTCTGCTGACTCGAGAGTCCTGCCAGCATCTCATAGAAAATATGGTAATTTCTTTCATTTTTGGCCTAAATATTAAAAAAATGAAGAAATAATTCTACTATGTTCATTTTTTTTCTTACATTGGGATAAAATTCCTCATCATTCTCATACAACTAACAACTCCCATGTGCCCTGGCAAATTTGAATGTATTAGTGGTTTAATTTCCATAAAACATAGGAATAGAATTAGGCCATTTGGCCCACTGAGTCTGCTCTGCCATTCCATTATGGCTGATCCCTTCTCTCCTCCTCCTCGGGCTTCTCTCCATAACACCTGATGCTGTGTCCAATCAAGAACTTAGCAATTTCCACCTTGAATACACTCAACAACCTGGCCTCTATAGCTGCCTGTGGTAACAAATTCCACAAATTTACTGTCCTCTGGCTAAAGAAATTTCCCTGCAACTCTGTTTTAAACCTGTAAGTGTCCTCTTTATAGGTTGTATTTGCTGATCCTGACTGCTTTATACAATGAGTGAAGCATTGAGCTGTATCATCCTAATCACCATTCAGTCATTTCAGCAGCATGGTCTAACCTTCAACACTAACGTGATTCACCCTCTATGTGGTACCTCTGCCTGCACACAGCAGACTCCTTCATTGTTCATTCCCTTGTGCAACTTTATAAGCTTCTGGTTAGGCCACACCTGGAGCATTGTGTACAGTTCTGGTTGCCCCACTGTAGGAAGGACGTTGAAGCTTTGGAGAGGGTGCAGGAGAGGTTCATCAGGATGCCGCCTGGTTCAAAGGGCATGTGCCATCATGAGAGGCTGGATAAACCTGATTTGTTTTCTCTGGAACACTGGAAGCTGAGGGGAAATCTGATGGAGGTTTACAAGACTTAGAGCCATAGATGGAGTGGACAGAGAGTATCTGTTTCCCAGGGTTGAAATGTCTAATACCAGAGGGCATGCATTGGGAGATGGGAGTGACAAGTTTTTAACTCAGGGAGTGGTGAATGCCTGTAGTACGCCTCATGGTACGGTGGTAGAGGCAAACACTTTGGAGGCTTTTAAGAGACGTTTGAATAGGCACCTGGATGGAAGGATGTGGACATGGAGTAGGTAGCAGGGATTAATGTTTGTGTGGTATTTGGTTTGCTTGTTAGCTGATTGGGTACAACATTGTGGGCCGAATGGCCTTCCTTATGCTGTACGGTTCTATGTGCACTGTCCACAGTCTTTATGAACAGTAATGATGTCATCCTTAAAGGCATACTCCTTAAAAGTACACCAGTGGTTATGAATAATATTAGGGTGAGGAAGTGAAGCTTAAAGTTCTGATGAAGCCTTTGGATGTACATTTTCATTTGCTTGTGAGCTAACAAAATATAGTTATTTCTGGTGCTTTATATAGTTTTATTTGGTCTGCTGGCATATAAATGTTGTTGAACACCATTTATCATCTATAGTTTCTCCCTTATATAAAACTGCCCTGTTGTTATTTCTGTGCGTATCTGATTTTAAATTCTGCCAATACACAGTGCTGGTGGCTTGTGACTATTACTGAGATATTTTGCAATCTGTTCCTCAATCAGGGTCCTCACTCTGAATAGCATTTGCAGAAGCAGATGGAGGCCAGGCACATTTATTAAACTAATTTCGTGGTTTCAAAGAGTAGAAAGGTAGGATAATATAAGATAGTGCTCAAAGTAGTGCTCCCGATGTGGCCTCCACTATCTGTTGTAAATTGGGGGACTGTTTCATCAAGTACCTCTGCGCCATCCTCCAAAACTGGAACTTCCAGTGGCCAAACTTTTTAATTCCCATTCCCACTCTGACATGTTGGTCCATGGATTCCTCTTGTGCCTCAGGGTGGAGGAGCAATATCTTGTATCTGTCAGGGTAGCCTCAAATCTGATGGCATGAATATCGATTTCTCCTTCTGGTAAAAAGTTTTTCGCTCCCCCTCCCCTCTTCTTCTGTTCCCCACTCTAGCTGTTTACCTCTCCTTATCTGCCATCACTTCACCCTGGGTCCCCTCCTCCTTCCCTTTCTCCTGTGGTTCATTCTCCTCTCCTATCAGAGTCCTTTCTCTCCACCTATCCCACCTACCTGGCCTCACCTAACATCTTCCAGCTAGCCTCCTTCCCCTTCCACCACCTTTTTATTCTGGCATCTTCCCTCTTCCATTTCAGTCCTGATGAAGGGTCTCAGCCTGTAACATCGACTGTTTATTCATTTCCATAGACGCTGCCTGACCTGCAGAGTTCCTCCAGCACTTTGTGTGTGTTGCTTTGGATTTCCAGCATCTGCAGACTCTCTTGTGTTTAAGATAATAAATTATTTTCTGCCCACTTGTATAATACACAGTGTTCTCAGGGTTCTCCGACTGGCCATTATTCCACATGCCAAGGGTTTGGCCTGAGAATCTCAATCGTGTTCAGAAGCCTCAGATCTCGGGCCTCTGGAGATGGGCGGATCGAGGGTCGGTGTCACAGCAGGAAACTTGTGTGTTGTTGGGGAGGCCGGAAAATCTTTCGCTGTGGGCCCGAAGACCTGAGGTCTTTTGCAATCTTCGGACACAGAGCTCGAAAAAAGTGATGATACGGACTTTTAACATCATAAATCAGCAGACCATTGTTATGTCTCCTGCTCGCTGTAAAAATGGGGGACACCTCCCTTTCCCCTGCCCGGGAAAGAAAGAAGCTGTGGGTTGTTGAATTTCAGATGAAATGTGAAGCTTTTGGGGTAACTTTGGTTTGTGTCTTTGCTATTGCTTTGCCCATGCTTGGGCTTGGCGGTGGGAGGAGGGGTTTGTTGCTCGCTGCTCCTTATGCACGGGAAGGGGGAGCTGGGGAGTCTTTGGGGTTCTTACGTTTAACTGTCATTCATTCTTTGGGGCACTTCTCTGTTTTCGTGGATGTTTGTGAAGAAAAAGCATTTCAGGATGTATATTGTATACATTTCTCTGACATTAAATTTGACCTTTGTACCTTAGAAACTGTGGAAGAAAAATAGTAAGACATTGTGACAACCGTTAAAGGGTTAATGACCTTCTTCTAGTATGTGAATTCAAAGTCTGTGATCACTTACCTGCGTTTAATGTACACTGTGTGACTGAAATGTGCATTGTGGATGGGATGGGAAAATAACTCTGTCTGTGCTTCCTTGTTCTAAGAATCATCACATGCGCTTGGGAAAGCCTGATATACTGTCCTGAGAACTAACACTTAAGAAAATGTGTAACCACTCAAGGACATATAGTGCAACTTTGCTATTCTAACGAGTTGTAGTTGAAGTTCCCTCCTTTTTCAGATTTAAGTGCTTCTTGTCTAAATAAAAGTGTATAAATAAAAGTGTAATCCAATATTGAGCAGAGCTGTGGAGCTCCGCTTTAGGAGTCTGGGCTCTCCATGATATCATGTAATAAAACCCTTTAGTCTGAAACGATTCTCTGAGTCCACCTGATCTATTCTGTCTGCTGCTCCTGAGATTTTTTTTCCACAACAGAAACTTCAGAGAGTACCTATCTGTCTGGTGAATCTTCAATGCACTGTCTCTGTTGCACACAAATAGTTCCTTCTGTAGAGACATCAAACCAATACACAATATTCCATCTGTGGTCTTGTATCAGAAATAATGAATTCATTAATTCATGAATGAATAATGAATGCTCAGAAAAATTTTCTGTCATTTCACATCTATTTTGCTACACTTTAGTCTCAAAAATTTCTACTAAAACCACTTTTATTTTAGCACTGAAATATTCCCCTGATTATTTGTATTACCCTGATGTTTAAGTATGAATTGCTTCCTGGGAGACAGATCATTTGTCTGTAAGCCTTTTGGCCATGAAAGGCAAACTTCTCAATTTATAGATGAAAAGTGCAAAGATCAGGAATGGAGGAGCGGTAGTGTCAACGAGGGTGATCAACTATTGTGGCAAGTGCAGCAGGTAATCGAGAAAGCAAATCGCCTTTATTGGCAAGAGATTGGAATTTAGAAACAAGGACGTTTTAATATATTTCAACAGGGTTTTGGTGAGACTACACCTGGAGTACCGAACACAAAATTGATCCAATGAAAACACAAAATGCTGGTAGAACTCAGCAGGCCAGACAGCATCTATGGGAGGAGGTAGTGACGACGTTTCGGGTCGAAACGCCTGATGAAGGGTTTCGGCCCGAAACGTCGTCACTACCTCCTCCCATAGATGCTGTCTGGCCTGCTGAGTTCTGCCAGCATTTTGTGTTTTTAGTTATTTCCAGCATCTGCAGATTCACTCATGTGCCACAAAATTGATCCACTTGATTAATCAAAGGTTCAGTAGCACTGAAGTCGGTCCCAAGGAGATTCTCCAGGTTAATTCCTGGGATAGAGAATTGCCCTAACAATAGAAGTGAGATGAAAGTTCATTTTGTTTGAAGTTTAGAAGAAGTATGACTTTACATGCAAGATCCTAAAGGGCCATGATGTAGGGCATTAAGATGTTTTCATTGGTGAGATAGCTTGAGCAACAGGGCTTCAAGGTGAAGGGGCAATCATTTAAAACTGAGGTGCTTAGAAATCTCTTCTCACAAACGATAGAGAATTGCTGGAATTCTCTACCCTTGAGGCGTGTGAATGCTAGATCATGGAATTGAGGGCTATGGAGATCTGGCCTTAGGAGAGGAGTTAAGCCCCGGGTCAAATAAGCCATGATTATAGTGAGTGGTGAAACAGGATTGAGGGGACAGGTGGCCATCTTCTGCTCCTATTTTCTTGTGTTCTAGGGTGAACTCAATGATTGAGAGTTTTTGAAGTTATTTAAGGATTGAGAGCATTGACATTTGACACATCAAAAGGTTGGTGGATTAGTGGAAGTGCATGCCATTGCAGAACCAGGGCAAAAGTGGTTCACGACGGCAAATACTACCATACTTGCCAGTGGCAAATCAGGTGTTCTAGCTCAATTAGTTGAAATAGCACAGGCAACTAACTGAAAGTACAATATCTGACCAAAGATGTTAAAGGTAGCAAGCAAATGAATGCCTTCTGATGGGTCATAGAATGACACATCCAATAATCTAGACGTAATATGTGAGAAAGACTGAAGTAGAAAACAACACAAAGTTGACATGACTGAGTGGAAAACCAAGCAGTTCATTTTCAAGAATGAGTTAGCTCTATTTCCACTTTCAACCAGGCAAATAAGTTTAATGTAAATGTTGTTGATTATTTTTATGTGTCTTCCCAATAAATAGCAATGTAATTGGCTCAATTATGTCTTGTGCTCACATTTTTCCCATCTCAATATATACTTCTACTTTAATCTCATCTCCTTAACCCTATTTATTTAACTACACCCCATTATCATGTCCCCAACCCCAGTTCTTAACATCTGCCTGCTTTATATTCTGCTCCTTTTAAATATACTCGTTCTCCTCCACTCTCTTTACTCCCAACCCCTTTAATAGACACTGAAGACACTCTCCTGTACGGTTTAAACCACGGTACCTTTACACTCCACCCACATGTGGCACATACCTAGCATACCTTTTGACTATATTTTTAGTTTCTACAGCATCTGGATAACTTTGGTTTCTGCAGGCTCTTGGTACACAGCTAACGACAGTATATCATCAAGCAAGTTAGCCTGCTTGACCTGAGCCATGTAGAGCAGAATCAAAGAGTCACAGAGAGAGATACAACATAGAAACAGACTCTTCAACCCAGCAATCCACACCAATGACCAACCACCCATTTGTGTAAATATATTTACATTAAAGGTAGTGAACACACCTGAAACACAATCCTTGACTTTTCAAGAAGATACTGTGAGGTTATGGCACCACATATCACCCCGCTGCAAAGAGATATTGTTATTAGGGCTGAGATAAAATAACCAGTAAGCTTCCAGCACTCTTAGCACAGGGCATTGTAGGAGCAGAGGGGGAGATGTCGGGAGAAGGATGTTCCATTGATAAGAGAGAGGATGAGTGGGGGTTAAAAGACTAGGAGAGTATGCAGGAAAGAGTATATTGAGTTACAGGTGAATGGTTATTTAGATAACAAGAACAAATGAATGTTTGTACTTACTCCTGCAAAAAAATTTCAATGTATTTCCCAAACCTACTGGAATTATCATTTCGTACAGTTTTGGCATTCCCAAATGACTCCAGAAGAGGCGTGGCTTCAAGAATCTATTCAGAGATAGGGGAAAATAATCAGACCACTGAAATTAATACAATATATCAGCTCAAGGCTCACTTCCACTGACTCACTGCCTCTGCATCTTATAAATGTTTAAACCCTGACTTTGCCAGACCTGATGAAAGCTCATCTCTTTTAAACAAAAGTTGGTTTAACTCTCACAAGTGCACATGGCTAGTTGAATATTTCTAACACACTGTGATTTCATTTCACCTGAAATGATCTATTGTAAAATATTGTTTTACCAAGACAACACCCAACTTCATCCCTTTAAGCAGATTTATAGTTTCTCACTGTACCATTCTAACTTTGAGAGTTGTAATTATCCCAAACCTGACCCAAGAATGATTATCACACGACTGTATCTGTTAATGATACAAATGAAATGAGAGAGTTTCATTGAAGCAGGTGGTTGAAGTAAATCTCTCAGTACATTATTTTCTGCACTTTCATTTAAATGCTCAAAATAGCACAAAAAGTTCAAACTTCAATTAGCTTTCAACAGTGGAGATACAGAGGACCACAACCTTGTTGTTGGGGTTGGAGGCTCAAAGACCTGGAGGCTATGTTGGCTGGAGTCAGGGCCTTGTGCTTTGGGTCTTGGTAGGGTCACCCATGCCACACAGGTCAAAGGGCAAAGCCCAGACTTAGAGTGGTTCACTGTTCCTCCAGGTTCAGGGGTCCGGCTCAGGTCTAACAACCCTGACTGGTCAAAAAAAATTGTTATGGAAACAGCAATGAAGAATCCTTCTATATCTGTGTGCAACTATATGGACAAACAGAGATTGGGCACCTTCATTGCTGCCCTAAACATCAGAGGTGTAACGAGCTGTATGTAAGATACAGAAAGGACTATCCTCCCTGCACAAAGATCCTCAAATATGGGAAACACACAGCAGGTGAGGAGCTAACCTTTGATCGATCTTATTTTATTTCATCTTTTTTTTCCAGAGGTACAGCACGGAACAGGTCTCCACTGAGCGAGCCATGATGCCCATCATTTAACCCTAACCTAATCACAGGACAATTACAATGGGCCAATTAACCTACTAATTACTACATCTTTGGACTGTGGGAGAAACTCAGAGTGCATTGGTATCATGTGGGAATTCAAAAAAAATGAAAAGTTGGCTAATTGTAACTGAAAGTTATAAATCCTTTCCCAATTGGCTGAACAATTACAATTGACCAGACAATTAACAATGACAATTGATTAAATTCCTGTGGAAGGTACTATCTTGCTCTGAATTTCCATTTAAAACAACTTTTCTTTGTGAATATTGACAGGGCTTGTGCAATTATTTCAAGTTTCCAAGGTTTCGCAGACACTTTTCAAAAATGATGTTGCAATCTCAATTGTATTTGAAATAATTGCCTGAGTTTGAAAATGCAGCAGGTCACTCTGGCTTTTATGAAAGGTACAAACAGCAATCAATACTTTACCTCAATCTTCACAAAAACCATGGAACAGTAGTGAGAAAAAGAGGAAAAAGATATAAATAACACTAACAATAGGATGCAAAGCACAAACAATTCAATCAAAGACATTCAAAACAATAAAAACATTATTTTGTCTTTTCACAACACACAGTCCTGATGAAGGGTCTCGGCCCGAAACGTCGACAGTGCTTCTCCCTGTAGATGCTGCCTGGCCTGCTGTGTTCCACCAGCATTTTGTGTGTGTTGTTTGAATTTCCAGCATCTGCAGATTTCCTCGTATTTTGTCTTTACCATGACTCTGTTGAGGCCTAACTTGAAATATCGTATCCAGCTTTGGTTTCTGACATGTTGGATGAAATTGGAGCTTTTGAAGACTTGGAAGGGACAGGAAAAAAATTTCCCTGCTTAACTTACTAAAATTTGGCCTGGAATTTTATCAGATTTTAAAATATCTCTCTGGAGAGGTTCAAAGAAGAAGGGAAGTGTACATATTGTGATATACAAGGTATCAGAACTGTGTTGGAGAAGCTGGAAGAACTGAAGATCGCTACCACTCTGTCACCATTTGAAGAACATTACGCCATTCCCATCTGGACACATCTGGATCAGCTGTAGTTGCATGTCAATAGATAAACAAACAAATAAACAAATAAAATGAAAGCAGGAGCTTTGCATTTTTGGTTTTCCTTGATGTTTACTCAAATTGTTTACCATTTTAGTCACATGTGTTACAGGGACCTTTCTTTCCAAAAGGAAATGGATGTTGAGGCCAGCTGAAATTAATAGAATCTTGTTGAGTGGGGATATGAAACAGATGTGGATAAATGATGGTGTAGATGGTGAATTGGACTTTCGGGTTGGGAGGCTGAATCGCCTTCTCCCGTTCTTGGCATTTGATCAATGATAAACCCCATTAGCTACATTTTTTTGGAGGAATAATGGATAAAATGCAGCATCAGAAGTCACGTTGCATGACAAAGTACTAGGTTCAATTGTGAGTTCCTGATTTCAACCAGAACAAAGGACTGTATATAAATGGCGTTAGTGCGTGAAATTAAAAAGAGTTGATTTTGCCCATGTTGTTGTTTGTAGAGGCAGATAGTAAATTCAGAATCTTTCTCCACTCTGAGTGCAGATAGGGTGGTACAGTCTGAAATACTGCAAACATCAATGAGAACTCGTTGCCATGAAGAACAGTCACTGCCAACAGACCCCCAGCAAAGGGTATGACCACTCGTTAACTTGGACCCTGTGAGTACCCTTAACCCTGAGAACTAGTGACTTCCATAGCAAATGCATTGGTGGCCAGAGCTTTGAGAGTGGCATCATCACAGACATTAACCTGCTAAAGTGCTTGCTACATGATAGAAAATGTTAGAAGCATTAAAATTTAGTTATAGCTCAAATTGCACCTGAAGAGTGCCTATATGAGAAGATGACTAATTAGTTTAACAGTGTTAACCTATTTGAGCAGATGATAATGAAGTTTAACTGTGTTAACCTATTTGAGAAGGTGACTGTTAAGTGTAACAGTGTAAATCTACCCGAAAGTATTTTGCCTGTCAATATACTTTATCAAAAGTTGCAGGAAATTACCTGATGGGTCACACTATCTTTGTGACTGTGGTGCACAGCAGCAAGATAGCGGAGGACCAGTTTGGTGGCTTCAGTCTTGCCTGAACCGCTTTCACCACTTGAAAAACAGAAAGGTAGATAGTAAATTCAGAACCGTTGTCCTCTCTGGGGGCAGATAGGGTGTTACAGTCACAGTTACTGTGCTAACCTGCCCACCCAGTGACAGGCCAAAAGACGGAAACCAAACACACTTAGACTGATTACCAAGGGCTAATGTTACTGCTGCTGTAATTACCTGAGGGGTGGGATATTTCTTTTCTAATGACTGGGAAAGTTGGTTAAATGACCTAGAGAATAAAAAAGTGGCAAAGGAATTTCTGAGTGTTGTTACAAGGCAGAGATAGAATTTCCAGAGGTTTCATCATGTTTCCTAGTCTGAAAACCTTGCCTAAAAAAAAACAGCTTTTGTGGTCCAGTCCTTCCTTCCTAATTGGAAGACAGCCTGCTACTTGTTCCATGTTGAACTATTCTGTACAGTCAAACTGCTTTTTCTTTACCCTCTGACAATACTTTTCTAACAAACGACAGTGTTCAAAGAAAATGAAAGACATGGAGTCTGCAGCACAGAAACAAGCTAGTGGATATAATTTCAGAATTTTGGTGATGAATACCTTTTTTGCTCTCTCAGCAGAGCTTCTCTTTCCTTTTTAATGATAGTGGCCAGAATTGTTAACAATACTCCAAAGATTCACTACTAGTTCCACTTGATATCTATCTAAAAGCATGCAGCAAACTATAGACCACAAATTATAGACTAAAACTATAGACAGGTGAGTCAGTGGTACAGAAGCGACTGGAGAAGATTCTTAGGGATAGGATTAATGAGCAACTGGGAAGCCATAGCCTAATTAGTGACTGTCAGCATGACTGTGAGGTAATAGGCCTAGCCCAGGTGACTGACCTTTTGGTAGGAGAACAGTTAGGTAACCAAAATCACAAATCCTTAAGTTGTAAATATGAACATTGTGGGACAGTATCAAATCAGGGCAGGGCAAATTACCAGTGTATTTTGCAGGAACTAGGGAGATTTACATAGGAACAGTTGTTTTTGGGCAAGTCTATGTATGACATGTGGAGGATATTTAAGGACAGAGTACCAGACAGTCATGCTAGGGTAAGAAGGAAGGACAAGGATGGCAAGGTAAGGGAGCCTTGGATATCAAGAGAGGTGGAGCATTTAGACAAGAAGAAGAAGGAAGCATACATAAGGTTTAGGAAGCTAAAATCAGAGTTCTTGAGGATTACAAAGAAACCAGAAAAGAACTCAAGAAGGGAATTAGGAGAGCCAGGAGTCAAGTAGGACAATTCCAAGGCATTTTACACATAAATCAAGAGCAAGAGGGTGCTTAGAGAGCAGGTGGGTCCACACAAGGATAAAGGGGAGAACATGTGCTTGGTGTCAAGAACGTGATTTAACTGGAATCTGAAGAGTTTGATGATCACATGGGCTTCGGTCTCTTTGATTAAGTACCATGAAGCATTTGTTACAAATAAAGATAGAAAGTAAAGTGGGATTTACAGGAGAGGGTTCTTATGGATGGGATTTATGAGCATTCTGAAAACTATGGCCTAATTAGTGACAGTCAGCATGACTGTGCTAGGAAAGTCACATCCTGTCAGCTTGTCTGGGTTTTTCAAGGAGGTGATGAAGGTAGAGGTGTGGATGTGGTCCACATGGATTTGTGTAAGGTGGTTGACAAGGTAACTCATGGGAGGCTCATCCAGAAGATAAAGATGCATAGGATTCATAGTAAATTGGCCATTTTGGATTCAGAATTGCCTTGTCTATAGAAGACAAAGAGTGTAGTGGTCAATGGGACTTATTCTGGCTAGAGGTCGGTGACTTGTGGTATTCCACAGGGATCTGTACTGGGACATCTACTATTTGTGATATTTCTAAATGATGAAAGTGTAGATGGGGTGGGTGGGGTGGGGTGGGGTGATATGAAGGTCTATGGTGCTATGGGTAGTATAGATAACTGACAAATGATATGCTGGGGCATACAGCAAATGCATATTGTGGATAAATGGAACAGGAGATCAACCTGGTCAAATGTGTAGTGTTGGACTTTGTCAGATCAAATGTAAAGAGATAGCACTCTATTAATGGCAAGACCCTTGGTAGTGTTGATGAGCAGAGGGATCTTGGGATCCCTGAAAGTAGTGACACAGGCTGATGGTGTGGTGAAGAAGCCAATGGCATGTTTGCTTCTATTAGTTGAGGAACTAAGTTCAAGAGTTGGGAAGTTATGCTGCAGCTTTATAAAACCCTAGTTAGGCCACTTCTGCAGTGCTACATTCAATTCTGGTTGCCCCATTATACCACGGATGTCAAGGCTTTGGAGATGGGTTTACTAGAACATTGCCTGGATTAGAGGGCATGTGCTACAAAGAGAGGTTGGACAAACATGGGTTGTTTTCTCTGGAGCAGAGGATGCTGAGGGGAGATCTGACAGAACTTTATAAGATTATTCAAAGCATTAATTGAGTAGATAGTCAGCATATTTTCCCCAAGGTTGAAATGTCCAATACCAAAGGCCACGTATTTAAGGTGAGAGGGAGTAAGTCCAAAGGAGATGTGTGAGACAATAGTTTTTTTGCACACAGAGTGATAAATGCCTGGATCAGTAGCAGAGGCAAATATGTTGGAGGTGTTCAAGATGCTCCAAGATAGGTATATGGATGAGCAGGAAATGGAAGGACGTAGACATTGTGCAGGCAGAAGGGATTAGTTTAGCTGGGCTTTTGATTACTAATTTAATAAGTTTGGCACAATATCATGAGCCAAAGGGACTGTTCCTGCACTGTATTGTTCTCTATTCTATGCTCAATGTAAAGACATGCTTAGATGCTGGAAATGTGACATGCAAGCAGCACCTGTGAGAAAAGAGTTTCAGATATAAAACTTAGATTCAAAGATACAAAACAATGGAGAGAACAAAGAGAAGATCTGAAATGTGGAGGAAACTAAATGACACAGATAGTGTTCTGCCAGCTGACAGAGGGGGCAGCAAGCTTTTTTTTAAAACTTTTTTTATTGCATTTTTAAATGGTTACAAAGTATGAAAAAACAATGTATATAACCCTTACCCCCTCCCCTTAACCCCTCCCCCCTAACTGCCCTATAGAAAAAAAGAAAGAAAGAAAGAATGCCTGGTTGTTGGAAGATCTCCACATGCTCCATGGAATTCGTAACAACTTTAATATGTATATTTATTTCTTTCCCCTAATAACCAATTGTTTCATCTTCAGAGCATCTATATATTTAATCCTGTCTTTTGTAAATAAGGGCTCCAAATTTTCAGAAATGTTTCATATTTATCTCTTAAATTATAAGTAATTTTTTCTAATGGAATACAACCATAGATTTCTTTCTTCCAAGAATCTATTATTCAGCAAGCTTAATAATTCCCAATGATCTGTCTGGAAGAGGTATAACAGGGAGAACAGAGGATGGAAAGAACAAGAGTTAGGAATGGAACTTGAAATATAAATCTGCAGAAACAAAACCATGGTAGTGTAGCAGTTAGTGCGATGCTATTACAACTTGAGATGCCGGAATTCAGAGTTCAATCCTGGCACACTCTGTAGGGAGTCCCTGTGGACTTTCCCGAGGTCCCCTGGTTTCCTCCCACAGTCCAAAGCTGTGCCAGGTAGGTGAATTGGTCATTGTTGATTGTCCCATGATTAGGTTAGGATTAAATCGGGTTTGCTGAGTGGTGCGGTTCAAAGAACTAGAAGGGCCTATTCCTCTCTGTAATCACAAAATAAAATAAAGCTTTGCAGATGCTGAAAATGTTGATTTAATCTGAGTATGTTGGAAACATGGGGTTTGGACAGGGAAGAAGGTGTAAAGTAAAGGGTTAAAGAAGCAATTTAGTTGAGCATATGGTCTCCATCTGCTCCAGTTACTTGTGTTACTTTTAAGATCTTATGTTCTCTTCCCCTATTCCATCCTATATTGTTGAGACCCTTCACTGTGTACATTGTTGCTGTGACACCTTATACTCTTGAAGAGGTATTGACTTACATCTGAGCAGCTGAATATTATTGCTTAATAGGCATATGAGATGCTTGAGGTGCATTGTTTGCCAGTGAGTAAAGTAGCAACTGTAGGCTATTCTGAGTAATTATTTTGTTTCTGTCATTCTAGATTGATGTGATAGAACCAACTACAAAATATATGAAGTGTGGGACGGGGCACTGTTACTTTGTGAATGATCCCCATTTTGAGACACTTCAAATAAAGTCAGACATTGATGGTCATAGAGAAATGACTTACCTGATAATAATACATTGATTGTGTTTGGCATCAACCATTTTGGAGAAGGCTGCATTAGCAATGGCAAAGAGGTGGCTGCAAGAGAAAGAGTGGATGCTCTAATAGTATATACAGTATACACAAAGATTTATTATGTCTTGATGCTGCTAGCCACACATTTTCAGCTGGAGGTCTGGCTTGACCAGAGTCAAAACATACCAATTGTACTCTAAAGTTGCCCACATCGCTCTTTTCCATTTCTTCTTCCCTTTCCAGCTACATGAAAAGTTCAAGTGTTGATAGCACTTCAGGAAGCTTTATGCTTAATTATGCCACCATGGAGGTAACTCCAGCTAAATAGTATCCCGGTGTCAACACACAGAGTTGTCTGTATTGATCACTGAATGAAAATCAGCAGGGGAGCCCGAATACCTCCACCCTTCCTCAGCCTGGTGACACTCTGCACTTGAACTGTTTCCCACAATGTCCTCACTCATTATCTACACTCAGCAGCCACTTTATTAGGTACACCGGAACACCCGCTCATTAATACTAATAATCTAATCAGCCAATCGTGGCAGCAATGCAATACAGACATGGTCAAGTATTCAGACCAAACATCAGAATGGGGAAGAAATATGTTCTCAGTGACATTGACCATGGAAAGATTGTGGTGCCAGACAGGTGTCATAAAGTCAAAGAAAATCACAACATGGAAACAGGCCCTTTGACCCATCTAGCCCAGGATGAACCATTAAAACTGCCTACTCCCATTGACCTGTGGCGGAGCCATATTCCTCCACACACCTACCATCCATGTTGCCATCCAAACTTCTCTTAAACGTTGAAATCAAATTGGTTTGAGTAGTTTAGAAATAGCTGATCTCCTGGGGTTTTCACGCAGTACAGTCTTTAGAGGTTGCAGAGAAGGGTGTGAAAAACAGAAAAAAACATCCAGTGAGTTGTAGTTTGGTGGTGAAAATACCTTGTCAATGAGAGAGGTCAGAGGAGAATGGCCAGACTGGCTCAAGCTTTCAGGAAGGTGTCAGTAGCTCAGATAACCACGCGTTACAACACTGGAGTGTAGAAGAGCATCTCTGAATGCACAACACGTTGAACATTGAAGTGGACGGGCTTCAGCAGCAGAAGACCACGCCGGTTCCACTCCTGGTACCTAATAAAGAGGCTGCTGAGTGTATATCATAAAACTGAAAGTACCCCACTGCTTACAGCAGACACTTACGGTGGGTTGTCCATAAATGACTTCCCTTTATATTTCAGCACGGAGTCAGTCCCATAAATGTTGTACATTCTATATGGATTCACAGATAAAAGGATGCTGCCAATGTATGTCTGTAAGAAAGAAACAAGTTTGTTTATAAATTTGTTATGAAGGTCACTCTGACTTACTAGATATAAGTACAAAGAAGCAGCTATATTCACTGTTACTCAAATATCTTTGTTCTAATTCTTTGAATTACATCCTTAATTATTTCCGTTCTTCATTCTTGAACTGAAATATTTCAGTTCTCCCAGTACAAAATTAGTTACTTAACTAATTTGCTTAGTGACAACACTGGTTGGTTTTGCAAATGAAGTATTGAGTGGTAAAGTGAGGAAGCTGGAACAACGTAAGTAGGGATAGTTAGTTTCCTGAATTTATCATAGTTAATAAAAGATTGGGAGACTGGGAGGAGCAAAACTCCTTAGTTAGAGACCCTCCGAGTTAATTATTGCAAGAGGTGATATTGAATAGCAGTGAATGGGATCTGGATTAACGTTACAGATAATCCACAGAACAACTCAATGGAAAAGAAGGGTCATTGAGTTGTAGACAGGCATCCATTTAACGAGGGTGTTGATTTAACGAGAGTTTAATGAATGACTAAACAAGGGTGCTGGATTAACAGCTCAAAATAGACCCTCTCCCTTTGAATTCTGCTCTTCATTATGAAGCCTAGGCTCCGACAAACTCTGAATATGGCCTGGCACTTTCAGTATTTTATGTAGATATACAGCCGGGTTCTCCTGTTCCTGCACATCCTACAGATCTGTGCCATTCTGCCTCGGTTGTCTCTCCCTCATTCTTTCTGCCAAACTGTATCAGGTCACACATTTTCTGCATGAAGGTTTGCTTATCAGCTCCGTCCATTCAGCCAGTTTATCTGTATTTTGTTATCATCTATATTTTGTTATCGTCTGTTACAATCCTCCTCACTGATTACTACACTTCCATGTTTTGTATTACTTCCAAATGTTGAAGTTCTACCCTCCACACTCATAGCGAAATCATTAATATAAATCGGAAAAATGCAGTAGTTTCGTACTGATTCCTAGGGAGCCATCCGCCAGCTGGATAAACACTTAATTATCAGGACTCTCTCATCTCTATTCCTCACCAATTTTCACTATTTATTTAATCCCACATGCCATATGTATCTGTCCATATGAGATTGACTATATTATTTCCATCAAATCTCTTTTTTAACTCATTAAGTAAATACAAATAAGGATGATCAATCAAATTTTACCTTTTCCAATTTCTTGTTGATTCATATTTATTAACTCAAACTTCTCCATGTAATTTTCTTTCCTGATTGTTATTTCTATATACACCCCAATAACCATAGTTAAACCGATTTTCCTGCAATTGCTGGCCATATCTTTATACCCTTTTTGAACAATTGTGTTACATTTGCTATTTTCCAGTCCTCTGTTACTTTTCCTATATCCAGGAAGAACTGGGAGATTAAGTAGACTCTCTGAAATGTCACAACCTTAAGACCTAGTAATCATTCCATCTGGCCCAGGTATCCTGTTTGAGCAAAGAAAGCCCTTCTCATTGTTATTGATAATAATGCTCTTATTGCTCTTCATAAATATTAATCTTATTGGTTTTGTCTACTCCCCACCCTCTTCTTCTTAGGTAGTCGCTCAGGATCAAAGCTGACTTGCTTCTACTTCCAATTTTGAGGTCCTAAGGTGACTAAAGAGGCCAATGTGGGAACAATATGTCCTTCCACAGATAGGGGTGACCAGTGGACAGACTGATTGTAAAGTGGTGCACTTCTCCCCCTGCTTCACCTTTTCTGTGCTCCTGATACTTGGCCTCAAGTTTCTTAAGACTATCCGGAATGTTTCCTCTTTATTTTAACCAGTCAGAGTTTTGAAGAATGTTGAGAATATGTTAAATCAATGCTGGGAGTCATCCATAGCTACCTTATTCACTGGTTATGCCTGATCTACAAATATAAGTTGTTTAGCTCCTTTTAACTTCACAAACACAGAATAGTCATTACAGTACTCACGTATATCATTTTCTTTTCAAACCTCTTCTTTAAATTGTACAACACTGCACCATCATGCAGGTCTCTGAAAGGATAGAATTATCACAATGATCTTTAATAACTACATTGCAAAGGCATTCTCTTATAGCTCTTGTGCCACAATGTGTAAATGCCTATTCTCGTTCCATCCAATAGCTTGTGTGCAGCATAAATGCCTTTCTGCGAATTATTCAGCAATCTGCATGCCAGTCAAGTTATTATGGACTGCAATATTAGGATTGTGTTGATGCTCTCTTTTGAGATTCCTCCACCTCATCAGCAAACTTTAAACAATGTAATTGAATAAATATTATACCAGCTGGATAAAAACACTAAAAACAGAATACTGCAGTGCTACATTTATTCTATCCTGACTTATGGAAGTGAATGCTGGACCACTTCCCCAGCAATGGAAAAGAGACTAGAAACAGCTGAATTATGGTTCTACAGGAGAATGTTAAGAATATCATGGACCACACACACATCAAATGAAGAAGTTCTCAGAAGAGTCCAAGCAGTTAGATCACTCATAGAAACAATAAGAGAAAGACAACTCAGATTCCTAGGACACATCATGCGGAAAGGTGAACTAGAAAAACTCATACTCTCTGGAAAGATCAAGGGGAGCAAACCTAGAGGAAGACCTCGATTTATGTACATCAAAAGCCTAGCCAGGTGGCCGCACATCGAGGAAATGGAAGTCATCCCAAGAACAAGGGATAGATCTGTATGGAAAACCATGGTCACCAATGTCCACATCGGATATGGTACCTAGACAGGAGTCTGAACATTTCACTGTTGAGCTCTTAAATCCAAGGTCCTCCTTGACAATATAAATAAATATTCATATTCCTCCCTGACAATATATGTAAAAACTCATAAGTTTGTAAGTATTTCAGTTTGCTGGTTCTTCGGATTGCATTGGAACTAATTAATCACGATGTAACAACACCAAATTCAGTCTCAGCTAAAACCTAGGAACACAAAACTTTATCAGAACTAATTTTTTTCTCTTTTGAGACATTGTAAGTGTTACTAACTTTGATGTACTCTTATATTTTGGATAATAATAATAAAAACATTTGAAAAGAACTAATCAGTAACTGGGCAATAAAGGCCAAATGGTTCCAATTTACACACACAAAATGCTGGAGGAACTCAGCAGGCCAGGCAGCATCTATGGAAAAAAGGAAAGTTTTAAAATTTCTTTCCTTCCTGCAGTAAACTGAACTGTCTTAGTTTTAATAGCTTAAGCTAAGAAAGCTAGTTTAAAAAAAAATCCTGCTGGACTACCAGTGTGTTTAAGCGAAGTGGCTATGTGAAGCAACTAAGTGCTAATACCTAGTAATTAGTGTAGTGCAAGTTGGAGGAATAGAAGAATGAAAAGTTGTGAGTTTGAAGACCTAGGAAATGTTTATTAAATGAGTAAATGTCCACCACACTGTAGAGTAAGGAGCTGAATTTAGATGAACTTACTCCAGCTGAGTCATGTCTTCCACTCCATCTTCTTCCAGATGCTTTCGAAACTGCACCAGGGGCTGAGCACCAAGGGAGTACATCTGGAAACAGGTGCAAACCACAACAGGAGAGGCAATTAATCCCCTTGCTGTGATACAGTAAATCAAGAGAAGCTTGTTCTACAAACTAGATACAACTACACCCTTAAACCAAGCTCTCTCTCTTCCATCCATATCCAATGTGTCTTCTTTCTCACCCCTCTCCTCTTTCTAATCCCCAACCCAATCTCTCTGATCACTGCTAAACGGTTTCTTCATTTTTCTCTTTTCCTCCCGATCTTTTACCTTTCTCTACATCTCGTTTACTCTTCCCCAACTTCCAAACCACTCGCCTTTCCCCCCTTAATATTCTCTCCAATGAGTTCAGCATTTAATACCATTGTCCCCTCAAAACTAATCAGTAACCTGCAAGACCTTGACCTCAATACCCCCTTGTGCAATTGGATCCTGGATTTCCTCACTTGCAGACCCCAATCAGTTCAGATTGGCAAAAATACCTCCTTCACAATCTCCATCAGCACAGGTACACCACAGGATTTAACTACCTGCTCTACTTGCTTTACACTTATGACTCTGTGGCTAAATATAGCTCCAATACCATATTCAATTTCATTGATGACACTACTGTTGTGGGCCGTATCAAAGGAGGTGATGAATCAGCATACAGAAGGGAGAATGAAGTTTGGCTGAGTGGGGTCAAAACAACAACCTCTCACTCACTGTCAATAAGACCAAGGAACTGATTGTAGACTTTCAGATAGGGAAACCAGAGGTCTGTGAGTCAGTACTCATCAGAGGATTAAAGGTGGAGCAGGTCAGTAACTTTAAATTCCTGGGAGTCACTATCTCAGAGGACTTGACCTGGACCCATGATATAAATGTAATTGCAAAGAAAGCACAACAGTACCTCTACTTCCTTAGGAATCTGCAGAGATTCTGCATGACATCAAAAACTTTGACAAACTTCTGTAGATGTGTGGTGAAAAGTGTGCTAACTGGCTACATTATGGCCTGGTGTAGGAGCACCAATGCCTTTGAGTAGAAAATCCTACAAAAGGTATCTTTGTACATCAAATGTAAAGCCCTCCCAACCTTTGAGCACATCTAGATGCAACACTGTTGTAGAAAAGCATCAATGAACAAAGGTCTTCACAACGCAGGCCATGCTCTCTTCTCTCTGTTGCCATCAGGTAGAAGATCCACACCACTAGGTTCAGGAACAGTTGCTACACCATCAGGCTCTTGAATAAAAGTGGATAACTACAGTCATCTATTGAGATGTTCCCACAACCAATGATCTCACTTTAGGGACTCTTTATCTTGTTATTTCAGGCTCTCATTATTTACTGCTATTTATTTATATTTGTATTTGCACAGTTTGTTGTCTTCTATGCTCTTGCTCTTTCGTTGATCCTGTTTACAGCTACTGTTCTATAGATTTGCTGAGTATGCCTGTAGGAAAAAGAATCTCAGGATTGTAAATGGTGACATGCATGTACTCTGGTAATAAATTTTACTTCAATCTTTGAACGATCAATTTTTCCTTAACAAATCTACAATCCCCTCTACTCCCCTGTATATTCTTGTCATCACCTCACCAAACTTTACCATTCCGTCCCCATCCTATTGAGAGAAGAGGGTTACGGTGTATGGTTTGTATCTGTGGTTGGGGAGTTGGATGGAACAGTTGAGCATAAGCTTGAATGGGTTACAACATATAATTTGCAATATGTACTGTATACATTTCTTTGAGACACAAATACACAATGGATAAAATGATCTGACCATGATGTACAAGAGAAATTAAAGATTTATCTCAAAAAAAGTTCATAAATGTCCTTAGCAAAAATGCCCAGTGACTGGGTTTGTTTTAGAATTCATCAAAATGTCCAAAACTGATAAAGAAAGGGGAAAGTTAGAGTAAGAAACAGAAATATGAAAATAGTCTGTAAGAGCTGCTGTAGGTATAGGTATGTTAAAAAGACTCCAAATTGGAAAATTTATAATGAATAAGAAATTAGCAGAGGACTTCAACAAATACTTTTTGCCTGTTTTCACTGAAAAGGTCACAAAAATATCTTCTAGAAATACTTGACAACTAAAGGGCCAGAGCAAATAAAGAAGTAAAAGAAATAAGAATTAAGGAATATGGGAATAAAGATTCTTTACTGCAATTATGCAGTTTAAAAGTTCAAAATAAATTTATTATCAAAATACATATATGTCACCATATATAATACTGAGATTAATTTTCTTGCAGGTCTATGCTGTAAATGTAAGAAACACAATAGAATCAATGAAAGACTGCACCCAACAGGATGGACAAACACCCAATGCGCAAAAGACAACAAACTGCAAATACAAAAATAAATAAAATATAATAAGAAATAAGTAAGCAATAAGTATTGAGAACATGAGATGAAGAGTCCTTGAAAGTGAGTCCATTGTTTGTGGGAACAGTTCAGCGACGGGGCAAGTGAAGTTGAGTGAAGTTATTGCCTTTTGTTCAAGAGCTTGATGGTTGAGGGTTAATAACTGTTCATAAACCTGGTGGTGTAGGTCCATGTAGATGTGCTCGGTGATGTCAAGGGCTTTACCCGTGATGGACAGAGTGATATCCACCACTTTTTGTATAATTTTTGTAGGATGTAGGGTCTTGGCAAGACCACACTTGCAGCATTGTGTGCAAATTTAGGCTGCTTACCTAAAAAAAGGTAATACTTGCTGTAAAGGAAGTGTACTGATGATTCTCCAGACTAATTCTGGGGACAGCAGGTTTGTCAGATGAGAAGGGATTGAATAGTTAAGGCCTCTGCCCTTTAGACTTTTGAGGAATGTGAGGTAACCCCAATGGAACGTGCAACATTCTGATAGAGTTTAATGAGGTGGACATCTAGAAATAGAGGCACAACCTTAAAGCAAGAGGTAGGCAACTTAGGACTGCAATGAGGAGAAATTCCTTCAATGAATCTTTGGAATTCTCTACCTTGTAGGACTGTGGATGGTCAGTCATTGACAGATTGACAGATTTTTGGATATTAGGGGGATCAAAGAATGTAGGGATAAGGAAGGAAAATAATATTGAAGTAGATGATCAAATATGGTTTTGTTGAATCAAGGGGCTGAATAACCTACACTGTTCATAATTTTATGTCTTAAATATTCTTACAATGTATGTATGTGTGAGAGAGAGAGGAATTTAATAACAGTGTGTGTGAACTAGCGGGGAGTTCATATAATACAGTGTCCTGAACAGGAGATTCATGTGGAAAAAATAAATGTGGATTAATGTGAACCAGATTGTGAATTCATGAAGCATCCATCATTCAGAAAAAACATCATCAACTAATGAGGTATCTAATTTATTAGCAAGAACTCCCCATCTCCAAGAAGACAACTAAAGAATTGATCGCTGCTCACAATTAATTTTAAATGCTGAGTGACAATCAGTCTAACCGGAAAGACAGAGGAGCAGGAGTGAGTGAAGTTTCTCAGTAAACTGCCTTCTGGAAACACTTGGCTGGAGGCAGCATGAATTAACCGGAACACTGCCTCTGAATCTGTATCAAGTTGTAGTGACAGATCAGCCTAGAAACAGATCCCTCCCTGTCACTTCCTACTCTAGAAGTATAATCTAATTCTGAACATTTAATTTGAAGCTCACTCTGATCATCAGGTAAAAGTACACCATATAAAATGCCTGATCACTTGATTGGGAGTCTCATATAACTGTGATAGAAACAATAGTTCAAAAACATGCCTTGTTACATTTTAATTAAAGCTCCTGGTCTATTGTTAATGTTTTCACTTTGTTGACTTGCATTCTGACAATGAACTTTTCAGAACTCCTAAATCTCCAGCTCTGGAGTAACCATCTCTTTTCAGTTGCAAATTAAAAATTACTTATTCTGCAGACTTAAAAATCTGGCCAACTGAATCAAAATTAATTGTTAGTGACCCATCTCTTGCCAGGATGTTAAGGGGGAGTTATTTTGTATTCAGAGCAAACACCAATTAGTTCCTTCATACACCTCAGATAGAGATGAATGGACTTTGATTGAGTGCTACCTGTAGTTTAAGATGTTTATCGACCCTTTGTTCAATCCATCATTCTCAATACTACTGGGTGAATAGTCAGCATTCAGGTGAGTGTATACAGTGGGTAGGTATAAAACTAGTTGTGTTTAATTTGAATGGTGCATAATTAAGTGAATGTATACCATATAAGAGGTACAGTACTTATAAGATCAAAACCCACTATAATAAATCTCAAAAAATGTGATGCTTAGAAATTATATCTATAATTTCCAGTGTTTTGAAATTGAAAGTCAACTTTTGTTTTGGACTGAAACAAGATAATAATTCATAATTCATTATTATGCCACTCTGAGAACTTATGGAGACAGTCACACTTGCACAGTTTATCCATTCTCCATGCACCATTTCTTTTGGAGTATTGGAGAGTAATTGGATCATATTGCCCTGACAGCACTCCCAGAACAACATGGTGTTTCCTTCATTATAATGCACTGGGATATCCCCCAGATAAATGGCTGATTTACCTTCATCCTAGGGACCCTCACTCTTAATGCACGGATTTCTCTCCAGCCCCAACTATTCCCCTTCATCCCCTCCGCAACTTAATCATCTCCAGTCAACTGCCCCTCTACAATTCCATATAGGGACTGAGGAAACAACTCCACCCCTAAAACCAGTTTCAGAAAGGAGACCTAAGACATTCTTTTACATTGGAAGCACTGACATTTTCAGTGAATGGAATCGTCATTGATATCCTCATACTGGACCAAGCTAAGTAAACCCCTGCAACACACAGAAAACTCAGCAGGCCAGGCAGCATCTATGGAAAAAAGTAAACATCAATGTTTCAGGTCGAAACCCTTAATCAGGAGTCCTGATGAGGGGTCACGGACTGAAACATTGAGTTCCTCCAGCACTTTGTGTCTGTCGCTTTGATTTCCAGCATCTGCAGATTTTTCTCTTGTAAGTAAACCCTTCAGGATTTCCTAGAATCTCTTGTCAAAATGTGTTTCAATGAGATCACTTTTTATTCTTCTGAATTCAAGGATTTGTGCTTCATCTTTGATTTTGAGGGAGTGAGTGTTCAATTCAGGTAGATAGTCACAATCAGTTTTCCTTCATTTCTTTTAGGCATCAAAGATAGCAAACTTGCCCTGATTCTAAAACATCTCCTTTTCTTTATACTCTCATCACTTTACTCTTACCCAATCTCCAACCCTAATCTTACCTTTGGTCATGTTTCCATTGTCTCATCCAATGTTCACCTCTCTGACCCTGAACATTCAGTCCTCAGTTTTATCCTCTTGCGTTCTCATCTCAGTCATTTTGTGACATTATGTTGATCTCTCTTCCTGCTGCCTTTACTTCTGTGCCCATATCTTTTGACTAAAGCCATTGCCCCAAGTCATGGGAAGTGACTCCCATCGCCAAGGTTGTCTGTCCAACGGAACCTTTTCCACTACCCCTCACCCTCTCCAGATGGATTCTTCATCAACTATTCACGTGACATTGAACTTCTTCATCTTTGCATTGCCTTTGCTCACTCCAACCTGTCCTTCTCTGAACTTGATGTGCTCCATCACCGTTCTTCTATCTGCCGTCAAGGGTCATATTTGTTTTCTTTTATGAGCAGAGGTTGTATATTAACTTTTTAACACCTCCTTGTAACTCCCTCTGGACCATGATCTCATTACTGGACAGTTACAGACTTCACTTTCTCTGGAGGCCTCTCTCTAAAACCTCCAAGCACGTAGAACTCCTAGCACATGGAGCCTGTTTTTACCTCTTTCCTAGGATCCACAAGTACATGGTGTCCTTGGAGGACAACAGTTTCAGCCTGTTCTTGTTCCATAGCACATACTTCTTCTTGTCTAACTCAATTTTTTATCCTTTCAGTCAGTTTCTTACTACTCATGTCCATTATACCTCAGCTCCCTACGTGTCTTATGCTTTACATGTCACGTTATGGGATATATAGCACTTCTATATTCTATATACAGGTATATATAGAATATGACATGTATAGTCCTGAAGAAAGATCTTGGCCTGAGACGTTGACTGTTCATTTCCATGGATGCTCCTGACCTGCTGAGTTTTTCCAGCATTTTGTGTGCATTACATAGAAATTGTTTTGATTCTGTTCAGATTTCATCCCTTGTTTTTTGCTGTTAAAATGATGATGTAATTAACAGATTTTCAGTTCTCAATCTGAACTTGATTGTTCTATCATCTTTGCTGACTTTCTCAATATCTTTATCCACAGGGAGTAGCTTAATGACTGAAATCCATTACAAGCCCAAATATTTCCACACCTAATGCCTACACTTCTTCTCATCTTGTCTCCTGTAAGGTCATATCAAATTCTACCAGTTCCCCTTGCTCTGTTGTTTGATGACACTGGTTCTTCCAAGATATCTTCAATTTCCTCAGTTATGGTTTCCCTACCTGACAGCTGAAAAGCTCTCAGTTTCCAACACATTCAATTTCACATAAAATTTCATTCGCTGAGCTCTAGTTCACTCTTCCAATGCCACCAACACCCTCTGCACATGTCAAAGCACCTTCCTGTCCAACCAACACCAGCTCTTGTATTGAAATGCATTGTATTTCCACCACCCAGATATTCAAACACTTCTCTAAGGATAGGCTGTGACTAGTAAATCTTCCATTTAAGCGGTAGCATCACTTTAAGGTCTCTTTATCTCATTATTTCATGCTCGTGTTATTTATTGCTATTTATTTGTATTTGCATTTGCACAGTTTGCTCTTCAATGATCCTGCTTACAGTTACTGTTCTCTAGATTTGCTAAGTGTGTGTAGGGCTCTGTTAGTCTCGACAGACCATGGATTTGCACCTTGGAAAGTTTTCAGGGCGCAAGCCCGGGCAAGGGTTTTTTTTATGGAAGACTGCAAGTTGCCCAAGCTGCAAGTCTCCCCTCTCCACGCCACCAATGTTGTCCAAGGGAAGGGCATTAGATTTGCTAAGTATGCCCGCAGGAAAAAGAATCTCAGTGTTGAATGTGGTGACATGTATGTACTCTGATAATAAATTTTACTTTGACTTTGGGCTATTCATAGCATTAACTTTAGTTATCAATGTTTCCACACCTTATTTTTTCACTCATTTTTCTCCTTTGCAAAACCTCTAACCAGGAATTCTGAGCTGGCACGCTTGCAGGTTTCAATAACATTTATAGTATTCTTCCACATATCCTTAGAGTTATTATTCCTATTAAAGTGGGGCTGTCAGTAAGGACAGTGGTATGTTCCTGCTGCAGGGTGTGAAAGAGTGACTAGGAAGACTGCCGGTGCCCCTGATGACTCACCTCCAGGAAGTGCGTCCAGCTGCAGCTCTTGATCGTCTGAAGGAACTGGAGCTGGATGTACTTCGGATGTTCTGGGATGCTGAGAGCATCATAGACTAGAGTTTTAGTGAGGTGGTTACATCCAAGGTGCAGGCTGCAGTCGTTCAGGTGACCACCGGCAGAGGTATGGGAAAGAGGCTGACAGTGTGGGAGAGGTACAGTATGACGCTGACAGTATGGGAGAGGTATGGGAAAGAGGCTGACAGTATGGGAGAGGTACAGTATGACGTTGACAGTGTGGGAGAGGTATGGGAAAGAGGCTGACAGTATGGGAGAGGTACAGTATGATGCTGACAGTGTGGGAGAGGTATGGGAAAGAGGCTGACAGTGTGGGAGAGGTACAGTATGATGCTGACAGTGTGGGAGAGGTATGGGAAAGAGGCTGACAGTATGGGAGAGGTACAGTATGATGCTGACAGTGTGGGAGAGGTATGGGAAAGAGGCTGACAGTATGGGAGAGGTACAGTATGATGCTGACAGTGTGGGAGAGGTATGGGAAAGAGGCTGACAGTGTGGGAGAGGTATGGGAAAGAGGCTGACAGTATGGGAGAGGTACAGTATGATGTTGACAGTGTGGGAGAGGTATGGGAAAGAGGCTGACAGTATGGGAGAGGTACAGTATGACGCTGACAGTGTGGGAGAGGTATGGGAAAGAGGCTGACAGTGTGGGAGAGGTACAGTATGATGCTGACAGTGTGGGAGAGGTATGGGAAAGAGGCTGACAGTGTGGGAGAGGTATGGGAAAGAGGCTGACAGTGTGGGAGAGGTACAGTATGACGCTGACAGTATGGGAGAGGTATGGGAAAGAGGCTGACAGTATGGGAGAGGTACAGTATGACGTTGACAGTGTGGGAGAGGTATGGGAAAGAGGCTGACAGTATGGGAGAGGTACAGTATGATGCTGACAGTGTGGGAGAGGTATGGGAAAGAGGCTGACAGTGTGGGAGAGGTACAGTATGATGCTGACAGTGTGGGAGAGGTATGGGAAAGAGGCTGACAGTATGGGAGAGGTACAGTATGATGCTGACAGTGTGGGAGAGGTATGGGAAAGAGGCTGACAGTATGGGAGAGGTACAGTATGATGCTGACAGTGTGGGAGAGGTATGGGAAAGAGGCTGACAGTGTGGGAGAGGTATGGGAAAGAGGCTGACAGTATGGGAGAGGTACAGTATGATGTTGACAGTGTGGGAGAGGTATGGGAAAGAGGCTGACAGTATGGGAGAGGTACAGTATGACGCTGACAGTGTGGGAGAGGTATGGGAAAGAGGCTGACAGTGTGGGAGAGGTACAGTATGATGCTGACAGTGTGGGAGAGGTATGGGAAAGAGGCTGACAGTGTGGGAGAGGTATGGGAAAGAGGCTGACAGTATGGGAGAGGTACAGTATGACGTTGACAGTGTGGGAGAGGTATGGGAAAGAGGCTGACAGTGTGGGAGAGGTATGGGAAAGAGGCTGACAGTGTGGGAGAGGTACAGTATGATGCTGACAGTGTGGGAGAGGTATGGGAAAGAGGCTGACAGTGTGGCAGAGGTACAGTATGACGTTGACAGTGTGGGAGAGGTATGGGAAAGAGGCTGACAGTGTGGGAGAGGTATGGGAAAGAGGCTGACAGTATGGGAGAGGTACAGTATGACGTTGACAGTGTGGGAGAGGTATGGGAAAGAGGCTGACAGTATGGGAGAGGTACAGTATGATGCTGACAGTGTGGGAGAGGCATGGGAAAGAGGCTGACAGTGTGGGAGAGGTACAGTATGATGCTGACAGTGTGGGAGAGGTATGGGAAAGAGGCTGACAGTGTGGCAGAGGTACAGTATGACGTTGACAGTGTGGGAGAGGTATGGGAAAGAGGCTGACAGTGTGGGAGAGGCATGGGAAAGAGGCTGACAGTGTGGGAGAGGTACAGTATGATGCTGACAGTGTGGGAGAGGTATGGGAAAGAGGCTGACAGTGTGGGAGAGGTACAGTATGACGCTGACAGTGTGGCAGAGGTACAGTATGACGTTGACAGTGTGGGAGAGGTATGGGAAAGAGGCTGACAGTGTGGGAGAGGCATGGGAAAGAGGCTGACAGAGTGGGAGAGGTACAGTATGACGTTGACAGTGTGGGAGAGGTATGGGAAAGAGGCTGACAGTATGGGAGAGGTACAGTATGATGCTGACAGTGTGGGAGAGGCATGGGAAAGAGGCTGACAGTGTGGGAGAGGTACAGTATGATGCTGACAGTGTGGGAGAGGTACAGTACGATGCTGACAGTGTGGGAGAGGTACAGTATGATGCTGACAGTGTGGGAGAGGCATGGGAAAGAGGCTGACAGTGTGGGAGAGGTACAGTATGATGCTGACAGTGTGGGAGAGGTACAGTACGATGCTGACAGTGTGGGAGAGGTATGGGAAAGAGGCTGACAGTATGGGAGAGGTACAGTATGATGCTGACAGTGTGGGAGAGGCATGGGAAAGAGGCTGACAGTGTGGGAGAGGTACAGTATGATGCTGACAGTGTGGGAGAGGCATGGGAAAGTGGCTGACAGTGTGGGAGAGGTACAGTATGACGCTGACAGTGTGGGAGAGGTATGGGAAAGAGGCTGACAGTGTGGGAGAGGTACAGTATGATGCTGACAGTGTGGGAGAGGTACAGTATGACGCTGACAGTGTGGGAGAGGTACAGTATGATGCTGACAGTGTGGGAGAGGTACAGTATGATGCTGACAGTGTGGGAGAGGCATGGGAAAGAGGCTGACAGTGTGGGAGAGGTACAGTATGACGCTGACAGTGTGGGAGAGGTATGGGAAAGAGGCTGACAGTGTGGGAGAGGTACAGTATGACGCTGACAGTGTGGGAGAGGTACAGTATGACGCTGACAGTGTGGGAGAGGTATAGGAAAGAGGCTGACAGTGTGGGAGAGGTACAGTATGACGCTGACAGTGTGGGAGAGGTACAGTATGATGCTGACAGTGTGGGAGAGGTACAGTATGACGCTGACAGTGTGGGAGAGGTATGGGAAAGAGGCTGACAGTGTGGGAGAGGTACAGTATGACGCTGAGTGTGGGAGAGGTATGGGAAAGAGGCTGACAGTGTGGGAGAGGTACAGTATGACGCTGACAGTGTGGGAGAGGTATAGGAAAGAGGCTGACTGTGTGGGAGAGGTACAGTATGACGCTGAGTGTGGGAGAGGTACAGTATGATGCTGACAGTGTGGGAGAGGTACAGTATGACGCTGACAGTGTGGGAGAGGTATGGGAAAGAGGCTGACAGTGTGGCAGAGGTACAGTATGACGCTGACAGTGTGGGAGAGGTATGGGAAAGAGGCTGACAGTGTGGGAGAGGTACAGTATGATGCTGACAGTGTGGGAGAGGCATGGGAAAGAGGCTGACAGTGTGGGAGAGGTACAGTATGACGCTGACAGTGTGGGAGAGGTATGGGAAAGAGGCTGACAGTGTGGGAGAGGTACAGTATGACGCTGAGTGTGGGAGAGGTACAGTATGACGCTGACAGTGTGGGAGAGGTATAGGAAAGAGGCTGACAGTGTGGGAGAGGTACAGTATGACGCTGACAGTGTGGGAGAGGTATGGGAAAGAGGCTGACAGTGTGGGAGAGGTACAGTATGACGCTGACAGTGTGGGAGAGGTACAGTATGACGCTGACAGTGTGGGAGAGGTATGGGAAAGAGGCTGACAGTGTGGGAGATGTACAGTATGACGCTGACAGTGTGGGAGAGGTACAGTATGACGCTGACAGTGTGGGAGAGGTATGGGAAAGAGGCTGACAGTGTGGGAGAGGTATGGGAAAGAGGCTGACAGTGTGGGAGAGGTACAGTATGACGCTGAGTGTGGGAGAGGTACAGTACGATGCTGACAGTGTGGGAGAGGTATGGGAAAGAGGCTGACAGTGTGGGAGAGGTACAGTATGACGCTGACAGTGTGGGAGAGGTATGGGATAGAGGCTGACAGTGTGGGAGAGGTACAGTATGACGCTGACAGTGTGGGAGAGGTACAGTATGACGCTGACAGTGTGGGAGAGGTACAGTATGACGCTGACAGTGTGGGAGATGTACAGTACGATGCTGACAGTGTGGGAGAGGTATGGGAAAGAGGCTGACAGTGTGGGAGAGGTATGGGAAAGAGGCTGACAGTGTGGGAGAGGTACAGTATGACGCTGACAGTGTGGGAGACGTATGGGAAAGAGGCTGACAGTGTGGGAGAGGTACAGTATGACGCTGACAGTGTGGGAGAGGTATGGGATAGAGGCTGACAGTGTGGGAGAGGTACAGTATGACGCTGACAGTGTGGGAGAGGTACAGTATGACGCTGACAGTGTGGGAGAGGTATGGGATAGAGGCTGACAGTGTGGGAGAGGTACAGTATGACGCTGACAGTGTGGGAGAGGTACAGTATGACGCTGACAGTGTGGGAGAGGTACAGTACGATGCTGACAGTGTGGGAGATGTACAGTACGATGCTGACAGTGTGGGAGAGGTATGGGAAAGAGGCTGACAGTGTGGGAGAGGTACAGTATGACGCTGACAGTGTGGGAGAGGTACAGTATGACGCTGACAATACAGTAGAGGTATGGGAAAGAGGCTGACAGTGAGGGAGAGGTACAGTATGATGCTGACAGTGTGGGAGAGGTACAGTATGACGCTGACAGTGTGGGAGAGGTATGGGAAAGAGACAGACAGTGTGGGAGAGGTACAGTATT
Source organism: Hypanus sabinus (assembly GCF_030144855.1). Classification (NCBI taxonomy): domain Eukaryota; kingdom Metazoa; phylum Chordata; class Chondrichthyes; order Myliobatiformes; family Dasyatidae; genus Hypanus; species Hypanus sabinus. The sequence continues at coordinate 51,201,372 of NC_082714.1, read as the reverse complement.
ACGATGACAGTGTGGGAGAGGTACAGTATGACGCTGACAGTGTGGGAGAGGTATGGGAAAGAGGCTGACAGTGTGGGAGAGGTACAGTATAATGCTGACAGTGTGGGAGAGGTATGGGAAAGAGGCTGACAGTGTGGGAGAGGTACAGTATGATGCTGACAGTGTGGGAGAGGTATGGGAAAGAGGCTGACAGTGTGGGAGAGGTACAGTATGATGCTGACAGTGTGGGAGAGGCATGGGAAAGAGGCTGACAGTGTGGGAGAGGTATGGGAAAGAGGCTGACAGTGTGGGAGAGGTACAGTATGACGCTGACAGTGTGGGAGAGGTACAGTATGACGCTGACAGTGTGGGAGACGTATGGGAAAGAGGCTGACAGTGTGGGAGAGGTACAGTATGACGCTGACAGTGTGGGAGAGGTATGGGAAAGAGGCTGACAGTGTGGGAGAGGTACAGTATGACGCTGACAGTGTGGGAGATGTACAGTACGATGCTGACAGTGTGGGAGAGGTACAGTATGACGCTGACAGTGTGGGAGATGTACAGTACGATGCTGACAGTGTGGGAGAGGTATGGGAAAGAGGCTGACAGTGTGGGAGAGGTACAGTATGACGCTGACAATACAGTACAGGTATGGGAAAGAGGCTGACAGTGTGGGAGAGGTACAGTATGATGCTGACAGTGTGGGAGAGGTACAGTATGACGCTGACAGTGTGGGAGAGGTATGGGAAAGAGGCAGACAGTGTGGGAGAGGTACAGTATTACGCTGACAGTGTGGGAGAGGTACAGTATGATGCTGACAGTGTGGGAGAGGTATGGGAAAGAGGCTGACAGTGTGGGAGAGGTACAGTATGACGCTGACAGTGTGGGAGAGGTATGGGAAAGAGGCTGACAGTGTGGGAGATGTACAGTATTACGCTGACAGTGTGGGAGAGGTACAGTATGACGCTGACAGTGTGGGAGAGGTATGGGAAAGAGGCTGACAGTGTGGGAGATGTACAGTACAATGCTGACAGTGTGGGAGAGGTATGGGAAAGAGGCTGACAGTGTGGGAGAGGTACAGTATGACGCTGACAGTGTGGGAGAGGTACAGTATGACGCTGACAGTGTGGGAGAGGCATGGGAAAGAGGCTGACAGTGTGGGAGAGGTACAGTATGACGCTGACAGTGTGGGAGAGGTACAGTATGACGCTGACAGTGTGGGAGAGGTACAGTATGACGCTGACAGTATGGGAGAGGTATGGGAAAGAGGCTGACAGTGTGGGAGAGGTACAGTATGATGCTGACAATACAGTAGAGGTATGGGAAAGAGGCTGACAGTGTGGGAGAGGTACAGTATGACACTGACAGTGTGGGAGAGGTATGGGAAAGAGGCTGACAGTGTGGGAGATGTACAGTATTACGCTGACAGTGTGGGAGAGGTATGGGAAAAAGGCTGACAGTGTGGGAGAGGTACAGTATGATGCTGACAGTGTGGGAGAGGTATGGGAAAGAGGCTGACAGTGTGGCAGAGGTACAGTATGATGCTGACAGTATGGGAGAGGTATGGGAAAGAGGCTGACAGTGTGGGAGAGGTACAGTATGACGCTGACAGTATGGGAGAGGTATAGGAAAGAGGCTGACAGTGTGGGAGAGGTACAGTATGACGCTGACAGTATGGGAGAGGTATGGGAAAGAGGCTGACAGTATGGGAGAGGTACAGTATGACGCTGACAGTATGGGAGAGGTATAGGAAAGAGGCTGACAGTGTGGGAGAGGTACAGTATGACGCTGACAGTGTGGGAGAGGTACAGTATGACGCTGACAGTGTGGGAGAGGTACAGTATGATGCTGACAGTGTGGGAGAGGTACAGTATGATGCTGACAGTGTGGGAGAGGTATGGGAAAGAGGCTGACAGTGTGGGAGAGGTACAGTATGACGCTGACAGTGTGGGAGAGGTATGGGAAAGAGGCTGACAGTGTGGGAGAGGTACAGTATGACGCTGACAGTGTGGGAGAGCTATGGGAAAGAGGCTGACAGTGTGGGAGAGGTACAGTATGACGCTGACAGTGTGGGAGAGGTATGGGAAAGAGGCTGACAGTGTGGGAGAGGTACAGTATGACGCTGACAATACAGTAGAGGTATGGGAAAGAGGCTGACAGTGTGGGAGAGGTACAGTATGACGCTGACAGTGTGGGAGAGGTATGGGAAAGAGGCTGACAGTGTGGGAGAGGTACAGTATGACGCTGACAGTGTGGGAGAGGTATGGGAAAGAGGCTGACAGTGTGGGAGAGGTACAGTATGACGCTGACAGTGTGGGAGATGTATGGGAAAGAGGCTGACAGTGTGGGAGAGGTACAGTATGACGCTGACAGTGTGGGAGAGGTATGGGAAAGAGGCTGACAGTGTGGGAGAGGTACAGTATGACGCTGACAGTGTGGGAGAGGTATGGGAAAGAGGCTGACAGTGTGGGAGAGGTACAGTATGACGCTGACAATACAGTAGAGGTATGGGAAAGAGGCTGACAGTGTGGGAGAGGTACAGTATGACGCTGACAGTGTGGGAGAGGTATGGGAAAGAGGCTGACAGTGTGGGAGAGGTACAGTATGACGCTGACAATACAGTAGAGGTATGGGAAAGAGGCTGACAGTGTGGGAGAGGTACAGTATGACGCTGACAGTGTGGGAGAGGTATGGGAAAGAGGCTGACAGTGTGGGAGATGTACAGTACGATGCTGACAGTGTGGGAGAGGTATGGGAAAGAGGCTGACAGTGTGGGAGAGGTATGGGAAAGAGGCTGACAGTGTGGGAGAGGTACAGTATGACGCTGACAATACAGTAGAGGTATGGGAAAGAGGCTGACAGTGTGGGAGAGGTACAGTATGACGCTGACAGTGTGGGAGAGGTATGTGAAAGAGGCTGACAGTGTGGGAGAGGTACAGTATGACGCTGACAATACAGTAGAGGTATGGGAAAGAGGCTGACAGTGTGGGAGAGGTACAGTATGACGCTGACAGTGTGGGAGAGGTATGGGAAAGAGGCTGACAGTGTGGGAGAGGTACAGTATGACGCTGACAGTGTGGGAGAGGTACAGTATGATGCTGACAGTGTGGGAGAGGTATGGGAAAGAGGCTGACAGTGTGGGAGAGGTACAGTATGACGCTGACAGTGTGGGAGAGGCATGGGAAAGAGGCTGACAGTGTGGGAGAGGTACAGTATGACATTGACAGTGTGGGAGAGGTATGGGAAAGAGGCTGACAGTGTGGGAGAGGTACAGTATGACGCTGACAGTGTGGGAGAGGCATGGGAAAGAGGCTGACAGTGTGGGAGAGGTACAGTATGACATTGACAGTGTGGGAGAGGTATGGGAAAGAGGCTGACAGTGTGGGAGAGGTACAGTATGACGCTGACAGTGTGGGAGAGGTACAGTATGACGCTGACAGTGTGGGAGAGGTACGGGAAAGAGGCTGACAGTGTGGGAGAGGTACAGTATGACGCTGACAGTGTGGGAGAGGTATGGGAAAGAGGCTGACAGTGTGGGAGAGGTACAGTATGACGCTGACAGTGTGGGAGAGGTATGGGAAAGAGGCTGACAGTGTGGGAGAGGTACAGTATGACGCTGACAGTGTGGGAGAGGTACAGTATGACGCTGACAGTGTGGGTGAGGTACAGTATGACGCTGACAGTGTGGGAGAGGTATGGGAAAGAGGCTGACAGTGTGGGAGAGGTACAGTATGACGCTGACAGTGTGGGAGAGGTATGGGAAAGAGGCTGACAGTGTGGGAGAGGTACAGTATGACGCTGACAGTGTGGGAGAGGTATGGGAAAGAGGCTGACAGTGTGGGAGAGGTACAGTATGACGCTGACAGTGTGGGAGAGGTATGGGAAAGAGGCTGACAGTGTGGGAGAGGTACAGTATGACGCTGACAGTGTGGGAGAGGTATGGGAAAGAGGCTGACAGTGTGGGAGAGGTACAGTATGACGCTGACAGTGTGGGAGAGGTATAGGAAAGAGGCTGACAGTGTGGGAGAGGTACAGTATGACGCTGACAGTGTGGGAGAGGTACAGTATGACGCTGACAGTGTGGGAGAGGTATGGGAAAGAGGCTGACAGTGTGGGAGAGGTACAGTATGACGCTGACAGTGTGGGAGAGGTATGGGAAAGAGGCTGACAGTGTGGGAGAGGTACAGTATGACGCTGACAGTGTGGGAGAGGTACAGTATGACGCTGACAGTGTGGGAGAGGTATGGGAAAGAGGCTGACAGTGTGGGAGAGGTACAGTATGACGCTGACAGTGTGGGAGAGGTACAGTATGACGCTGACAGTATGGGAGAGGTATAGGAAAGAGGCTGACAGTGTGGGAGAGGTACAGTATGACGCTGACAGTGTGGGAGAGGTACAGTATGACGCTGACAGTGTGGGAGAGGTATGGGAAAGAGGCTGACAGTGTGGGAGAGGTACAGTATGACGCTGACAATACAGTAGAGGTATGGGAAAGAGGCTGACAGTGTGGGAGAGGTACAGTATGATGCTGACAGTGTGGGAGAGGTACAGTATGACGCTGACAGTGTGGGAGAGGTATGGGAAAGAGGCAGACAGTGTGGGAGAGGTACAGTATTACGCTGACAGTGTGGGAGAGGTACAGTATGATGCTGACGGTGTGGGAGAGGTACAGTATTACGCTGACAGTGTGGGAGAGGTACAGTATGACGCTGACAGTGTGGGAGAGGTACAGTATGATGCTGACAGTGTGGGTGAGGTATAGGAAAGAGGCTGACAGTGTGGGAGAGGTACAGTATGACACTGACAGTGTGGGAGAGGTATGGGAAAGAGGCAGACAGTGTGGGAGAGGTACAGTATTACGCTGACAGTGTGGGAGAGGTACAGTATGACGCTGACAGTGTGGGAGAGGTACAGTATTACGCTGACAGTGTGGGAGAGGTACAGTATGACGCTGACAGTGTGGGAGAGGTACAGTATGTTGCTGACAGTACGGCAGAGGTATGGGAAAGAGGCTGACAGTCAAGGAGTCTTCTGTGGCCATTCCTTGCAGCAACAATTATACCCTTTTGAATACTGCACTGTGGATTACCCATCACGGTGACACTATGGCTGGCTCTGATGATCAGCAGGGAAGGGTAAAGTCAGGCAGAGCAATAATGATCTTAGGGGGACAGGCAGGATATTCAGTGGCCACAAAAAAGATGCTAGAATGGTGTGTTGCCTCCTGGGTGCCAGAATGGCCACAGAACATTCTTATGGGGGAAGGTGAGCAGCCAGAGGTCATGGGACACAACAGGTAGAAAGGGGGAAGAGATCTCGTGTACTGAGTCTACAGAGTTAAGAAAGAGGTTGAAAAGCAGGACCTCGGATTACTCCTGGTGCCACATGCTATTCAGAAAGACAGAACAGATGAATGGGCGGCTGAGGTACTAGTGCAGGATGTAGAGTTTCAGGTTCTTGGATCATTAGAAACCCTTCTGGGGCGGGGTAACCTGTAAAAGAGGGACAAGTTTCCCCTCCACTGACAGGGAACCAATATCCTGGCTGGGAGGTTTGCTAGAGCTAACCAGGGGGATGGGAACGAGAGCATTAGGTCAGAAAATGGAAGCATTGAAAAGGAGGCAGATGCCATAACCAGTAAGAAAAGGTAGGAGCATAAAGTATTTTAATGCAAGGAACATCAGGAGTAAGGTTGCCTATACAAGGCAGAGTGTAGTGGTCAGTGGGACTTATTCAGTCCTCATTGAGAGATCAGCAGTGGAAAGGGTGAGCAATTTCAAGTTCTTGGGCGTCAACATCTCAGAGGATCTATCTTAGGTCCAACATATTGATGCAATCAGACACAAAAGTGGCTCTACTTCATAGGAGTTTGAGGAGATTGGGTATGCCACTAAAGACACTCACAGATTTCTACAGATGCACATGGAGAATGTTCTAAGTAATTGTGTCACAGTCTGTTATGGAAGCTTCCGTGCACAGGATCATAAATAAGCTGCAGAAGGTTATAGACCTCGACAGTTCCATCACAGGCATTAGCTTTCCTCCTTTGAGAACATCTTCAAAAATCAGTGCCTTAAGAAGGCATCGATCATTACTGACCCTCACCATCCAGGGCATGAACACTACTTATTATGATCATCAGGGAGGAAGCACAAGAGTTTGAAGACCCATACTCATCATTTTAGGAACAGCTTCTTCCCCTCCACCATCAGATTTCTTAACAGTCCATAAACCCATGATCACTACCTTGCTATTTTGCTCTCTGTTTGCATTATTTCTTTATTTTTATATAGTTATTAAATTATTGATGTGATTTACTTCTTGCAATGTACTTCTGCCATAAAACAAAAAAATTCACAACATACGTCAGTGATGATATGTCTGTTCTGAGTTCAGATAGGCACATGAATGTGTGGGAAATGAAAGGGGATGCACATTGGGGAAGACAGTAGTAGTATGCTGGCAGTTTGAGAGTGTCAAGGAGCAGAAGTGTGTGAAGTTGCCTTTACTAGGGAGAAGACTCTTGGGAAACTGAAAATACTGAAGGTAGATGAGTCTCCTGGACTAGATGGTAAACACTCAGGGTTCTGAAAGAGGAGGCTGAAGAGATTGTGGAGGCATTAGTAATGATCTTTCAAGAATCACTAGATTTTGGAGTGGTTCTGGAAGACTGGAAAACTGCAAATGTTATTTCACTCTTCAAGAAGAGAGACAGGCTGAAGAAAGGAAATTATAGGCCAGCTAATCTGATGTCAGTGGGTGGGAAGGTGTTGGAGTTAATTGTTAAGGATGTGGTTTTGGGGTACTCGGAGGCTCGTGATAAAGTAAGCTGTAGACAGCATAGTTTCCTCAAGGAAAAATCTTGCCTGACAAATCTGTTGGAATTCTTTGAAGAAATAATAAGCAGGATAGACAAAAGAGGATCGGTGGATGTTGTGCACTTGGGTTTTCAAAAAGGACTTTGACAAGGTGACACACTGAGGCTGCTTAACAAGTTAAGAGCCCATGGTATGACAGGAAAGATTCTAGCATGGATAAAGCAGTGGCTGATTAGCAGGAAGCTAAGTGTGGGAATAAAGGGAGCCTTTGTGGTTGGCTGCCAGTGACTAATGGTGTTCCACAGGGATCTGTGTTGGGATTGCTTCTTTTTATGTTATATGTCAATGACTTGGATGACGGGATTGATGGCTTTGTTGCAAGGATTGCAGACAATACAAAGATAGGTGGAGGGGCAAGTAGTTTTGAGGAAGTAAAGATGCTACAGAAGGATTTACAGATTAGGAGAATGGGCAAAGAAGTGGGAGATGGAATATAGTGTCGGGAAGTGCATGGTCATGCAATTTGGTAGAAGAAGTAAAAGGACAGACTATTTTCTAAATGGAGAGAAAATTTCAAAAATCTGAGGTGCAAAGGGACTTGGGAGTCCTTGTGCCAGATTCCCTAAAGGTTAATTTGCAGATTGAGTCTGTGATGAGGAAGGTAAATGCAATGTTAGCATTCATTTCAAGAGGACTAAAATATAATAGCAAGGATGTAATGTTGAGGCTTTACAAAGCACTAGTGAGTCCTCACTTGGAGTATTGTGAGCAATTTTTGGCTCCTTATCTAAGAAAGAACGTGCTGACATTAGAAAGGGTTCAAAGGGGGTCCACAAAAATGATTCAGGATTGAATGGCTTGTCATATGAAGAGCGTTTGATGTCTCTGGGCCTGTATTCACTTGAATTCAGAAGAATGAGGGGTGACCTAATTGAAACCTATCGAATAGTGAAAGGTCTTGATAGAGTGGATGTGGAGAAGTTGATTCCTATGGTAGGGAAATCTAAGACCAAAGAACACAGCCTCAGAATAGAGGAGTATCCTTTTAGATCAGAGATGAGGAGGAATTTCTTTAGCCAGAGAGTAGTGAGTCTGTGGAATTTGTTGCCACAATCAGTTGTAGAGGCCAAGTCATTGGGTATATTTAAGGAAGAGCTTGATAAGTTCTTGATCAGTCAGGGCATGAAGGGATATGGAGAGAAGGCAGGATATTGGGGCTGAGAGGGAAGATGGATCAGCCATTATGAAATGGTATAGTAGACTCGATGGGCTAGATGGCCTAACTTTGTTCCGATATGTCATACACTTAAGGTTTCTTATGGACATAGTGTAAGCAGAAGAATATAATTAAGGTGGGCTTTTGATTTTTAATTTAATTAGTTTGGCACGCCTCTTTGGGCCTAAGGGACTATTCCTATGTTGTACTGTTCTATGCCTATCTCTGGTTATCTATGTCCTCAGTTCATTTACTTCATTTCAAACCTCTTTGTCTTGAACACAATTTTTCTAAACGTTGTTTTCTTTTTATTAGTTTGTGCCCCATCTACCAGATTTATACCTCTGCCTCTTAGACTTCATTAAACACTTATCTTGCTCATGTCCTTTCACCCCTCTCCCTTTTGAATCAGCTGTCTAGTTCCTATCCTCATTCCCAGATAGTTTAAACTCATCTAGTAGCAGTAGAAAGCCTCTCTGCTTGGGTATTAGTGTGCTCATGTTGAAATGAAACATATCTGTCTTATATAGTTCCTGCCTCTCCAATTTCCATATGACATCTCTTCAGCTACACAATCCCTTATCCTTCAATTTCTCTACTAACTAGCACAAGGCACCAGTGATCCCTATCTTGAGGTCCTAATTTTTAATCTTAATCTCAACTTCATGTAGCCCATTGGCTGGATATTATCTTTCTTTCAATTTATGTTATTGGTACTGATAATTCTAACTGAGCACTCCACGTCCTCAGTGACATCGTGGAATCAGATCTGTGACTCAGGAACATCTATCTTCTTCCACAAATGGCTAAGTTTTCCCCAGCCATTTACTATTCTTTCTATCTCCATCACATGTCTTTGTTACTTATGGGGGAAAGCAGCATGCTCTCAATGCCATGAGGAGCCACTGCCTTCTTCCTGGGCTCGGAATGTATTGAAGGTGAACTTCTCTACCCCTTCCCAAAGAGTTGGGTCTTTTCCCACTCTGGCATTGAATTGCACAGGAGGATCAGTTTGTAGTCCTCTCGAATATGGACCAGGGTTTTCTCAAGTTTGGAATAGAAGTCCTTCTTGTCCTGATCAATAGTTTCCAGGATTGGGTATATACATCGATCAATGCAGTGTGTAGATTCGATGTTACAGTGAGTGCAAGAACCATAAAAGTGTTCAGGGAATTCCACACGGATAATTATTGAGATGTCAGAATGTCTCTTTTTTTGATGGTGAAGTTCACTTTGTCAAGACAATTGTTCTCTTCAGTTTGCCCTTCCAGGAGAAGGTATAGTCCTTTAAACTGGCCACCTTCTTCCCATCCTTTCTCACTTGGGATGTTGATATTTACATTAAAGATTTGAATCCCTGACACATGATAGCAGAGAGCTATTCAGCTTGGCATTGGGATTATTAACGAAGCTCCTGACATTCCAGGTCTCAAACATGAGGAATGGAAGCTGTCTGTGCATGGTTTGTTCTAACTTATGGTGGCCATTGCACACCAGCTGACCCATTAGAGGTCTTAATGTAGTGGCAAAGGAGATCAAGACAACTAAAAACAAGACCCTGCAGTATGGGATATAACAATCACACATTGATGAGAACTCAAACACATGCATGCATACATATGCTTAAACAGTAATGAGCACTAGTGGGCAGTTGCTTATCTTTGACTAACATTACCACATGAGGAATGTCTGGCAGCTCTTGGGCTGTATTCCCTGGAGTTCAGGAGAATGAGGGGGGATCTCATAGAAACATTCTGTATGTTAAAAGGCCTGAACAGATTAGATATGGCGGTTACTTCCCATGGTAGGGGATTCTAGGACAAGAGGGCATGACTTCAGGTTTGAAGGACGTCCATTTAGAACAGAGATGTGGTGAAATTAGTCAGAGGGTGTTAAATCTGTGGAATTTGTTGCCACAAGCGGCAGTGGAGGCCAAGTCATTGGGTGTTTTTCAGGCAGAGATAAATAGGTTCTTGATTAGCCAGGCCATAAAAGGTTATGGGGAGAAGGCAAGGGAGTGGGGATGACTGGAAGAATTGGATCAGCCCATGATTGAATGGCAGAGCAGACTCGATGGTCCGAATAGCCTACTTCTGCTCCTATATCTTATGGTCTTATACTCTTTTTGTAAAATAAGCTACAAGTTAAAGTTAAATTCTAAATGAAAAATTAAAACAAATTTTAGAATGAAGTAATTTCCTCATCAATTCCCTCACACCAAATTCTTTGCTTCCACATTGCTAAAGCTGCACACGATGCAAATCACCCAGGATTCTTTCTCCGAGAGTGCAACACTCTCTCAGTATTGGACCTATAAAGTGTACTTCTCTCTCAGAATTGCCTCTCTGACTGTGGATGGTCCTTCGGTATCACCCTTCCAATGGTTAGGTATTCCCATAGTACCAGCTGCTCCAGTACTCTCTCAGTAAAGCCTCCTTAATGCACCCACAGCACTGTTCACTTCAGTATTACCTTTCTGCAAACAATTCAGCATCTTCTTAGCGTTGCCCTTCCGGCAATACAGCACTCTCCCAGCACAACGTTACCAAGTGTAGCTTGTTCTTTAATAATTCACCATTTTCTCAGTATTGGCCTACTGACGTGCTGCACTAGGAATTACATGACTGATATAAACTGCTTCATTTGTCTAGGGCTGGAGGTATTGTGGTTTTTTCTGTATCCTTTCTTGCACACGTTGAAAATTGACTGAATACCTTGTAATGCTTGAAGTTATCTGACTTTGATAATCTTTTAGAGCTAAATATTCTACTAACCGAGTAAAAAATGATTCTTCTGATCAGCTATATTAAGTACATAGTATATTGTATTTCAGTTCATAGATTCATGTCTTAAATTTACAGACTAAAGAACACGTTCTACATAAGCTCCCCTCTTCATTTTGACTGTCCATCTCAACTTCCCTTGGTGTAAAGAAATTCAGCCTTGACTTAATTGTTGTTTTATTAATTAAACATGCTTCTTCAGCCTGCTTTTTCTTTTAGATTAATCTCATTGTGGAAGGTATAACTGGATTGGAACTTCCCTAGTTCCACATCACCATCTGTGGGAAGCCCAACCTGTCCTCTGTAATTACACTGTCATATTTGCTACGTGAACCAAATTCAAAGTTCAAAGTAAATTAATTTTCAACGTACATATATGTCAAGATATAAAACCCTGAATTCACCTACTTGCGGGTGAGAGTTTTTTCCACTAGATTCTAGGACATGAATGACACTGCAATTTCATTCATATTCTTGTGTATTTTAAAATTCTTTTTTTAATTACAAATGATCAATAATCCTTGACGTGATGTGGGGAAATTTACTTTTTAAACTTGCTGAACCTGACAGGGCTGTAGTTTCATGCAATGAGTTTTCAAACACCATTTCATTGAGGATTATTTATCAGACTTTTCCAAGCAAAATATCAAATGATTAATCATTCACTGGAAAGCAGCAAAACAAATTGAATAATTCATTACGTTAATAGTTCTATCATAGTTCAATTCACTGCCACTTGAAAAATTATTTACCTTATTAAACCAAGGCAGGCCTTTCTCATTGTCATAATCTTCTTCCCAATCATGGGAACTGATTTTATTCGAAACAGGACCTGGCACTGTTGAGACAGTTGTAATCTCCTGCCCATAAAGTGAACGTTTTGAAGTACTTTGCTGTGGTGGATGGAGAAATTCTTTTCTTGCTGTGTGAACACTGGCCATTTTCCTTGAATCACTTTGAGACCAATGGTACTTTGACTGATGGTGACGAGAAGCAAGCGACGCTCGATTGTGCACTGAGTGAACACGAGGTAGAACGACAGCATATCTTCCCATTGTACTTTCCCCATCATCAGGATGTTCCACTGGCTTCGCATACTCTGCAGAAAACTTTGGTGAGATAGGTCTCTGAAGCTGTAGTCTAGAAGGCTGGTTAATTGTTTGAGTTTCAGATGGATAGTTCTGTTGAGTAAATGGTTGTTTATGAGACAATTGCCTTTGGTGTTCCGAGACATCACCTGCCTCCTCTTGAGATGATTGTAGAGCAGCCGACTGTTCTGTCTTGTAGCCAAAATGCTTAAATATTGGCTTTGGTGAAACTGGCCTATGAATTTGCATTTCGGTACTTTTTTGACCGTGTAATTTCGTTTGTGGACTTGCAGGAGGTGAGTGCAAAAGGCCCATAGGTGTATTGACCTGTTGCACTGAAGAACCTAGAGATGGTGAATTTGGGGATCTTCTTACATTTACTGGCATTTTCCCTAATCTCATCAATGGATGTGGTGAAGGTTGCCTTTGTGATCCAGGAGGACTCCTCTGCCTTACTGACGAATGAGGTGACGGGGAACATTGGGATTCACGGCGTTTGAGTTTTACAATATTTCCTAAGAATCCTTTCCCAGGATTTGATTTTGTGGTTTCCAGTTGGGAGGTTTTATGGCCAAACATTTTGAATTTTGGTTTTGGAGTAGTGGAGCTCATTTGTTCTCTTGAAGCTCCACTCTGCCTCAAAGAATGTTGTTGAAAATGTGGCCTTTGGAACCCTTGCAAAGGAACTGGTTGGCCTGGTTTCTTAAATGATGATTTTGGGGAAGTTCCCCTAATGTTTTGATCTGATTGAATGTCTTTTTTAAATGAATATCTTGGACAGGGCATCTGTTGGGGTTCTCCAGCAGGCTGACCAAAATGCTTTAAATATGGATTTGTAGTGCTTGCCTTTATATCTGAAACAAGATCTTCTTCTGAATTTGGGCCAGTAGAAAGACCTCCACACCTTGCAAATGGATTTCGTCTGAAAGGTTTTGATGATTGTGGAGGGGACAGATTTGGAGATAATTTGACATTGTAATGGTTATCTTTTTGTTTTAGTGATGCTTGGGGTGAGGAAGGTCTCTGATACTCCATTGTATCTAAAATAGGTCCATGATGTCGGACTGCCTGTTGTGCAGAATTTGTCCTGCATTGATCATTTGCTGCAATATGACCAAACTGTTTTAAAAGAGGATTTCTGGAAGGTCCTCTGTAAGAATCTGTCATAACGCTTTTAGAACCAAATTTTGAAGGATGAGAAGACATATTATCTTGTCTAAGACTTTTTTGGGAAACTGATTGCTTATGAAAAATTGTAGCATGACTTTCTCCTTTGCTTTGATTTGGTGAGGGTGATCTCCTAATTGATGGCTTTGGCGATGATGGCTTTTGGGATTGGTTCTTACGCTGGCCAAAGCGCCTTAGAAATGGATAATCAGAAGTTTGTTTGGGGACATTGGCCGCTGACACCTTAATGTCAAACATTGGTTGCTTATTAAGAGGTGACCTTTGCTTTGAGGGTAACCGTGGTGAAGGTAGATTCTTCATTTCTCTCTGAGATGCTGTTCTTAAAGAGGGCTGTGAGGGAGAAAAGTTTCCATGTTGCCTTAATGATAGTTGAGGTGAAAGTGGCCTTTGGGGTTCACGATTAAGAGTGTGATCAAAGTGCTTAAATGAATTTCCTCTTCCATAAGTTCCTGCTTTACGACCAAACATTTTGAATGGAGAATGCGGTGAAGGTGGGCTATGTTGTGTCAATGGCAACACTGATGGAGATAGACTTTGTGCATCCCTTTTTATAAAGCTGTCAACTTCTTGTCCATATGATTGATGAAAGAATTTTGGTTTATTTTGCTTTGGTGAGGCTGTTGGGGAAGGTTGATTTCGGAATTCCACAGGCGAAGGATGACCAAAGCGTTTAAATAAATTGGGATAAATTGTATTTGGAGCTAATTCTGCTGGTGCTTTTTTTTGACTTGACATTCTGACAGATAACTGAGGAGATCTTCCCATATGCCTAGGTGATGGTTGAGGAGATGATGGAGGTCCAAACTGTCTACGAGAAAGTTGTGGTGAAGATGATCTTTGGTTTTCACCTTCCATTGGAGAGCCAAATTGTTTCAGAGATGGTTGCCAAAGTGATGCTCGTTTTACAGGTTTGGGTGAGCATAGATTTGGGAATGGATGCAGATGGGGTTCATACCCTTTCAAATGAAATGGCCTCTGTGATAACCTTGGACTTAGTGCATCATTAGGGTAGCCAAACTGT